>NC_050073.1:110515503-110819872 GCF_009764565.3 Dermochelys coriacea
TTCACATGTATATTAGCTTTTCTGATATTTAAAATGGTGTTTAGGACAGTAAAGATTAACTGAGGCCAAAACACTGATTTAGAAACTGTGGATCAGATCCTCAGTTGCTGTAAATTGGCATGGCTTCAATGGATTTGATTTACACCTGCTGGGGATTGGTCTACTGGATCTAGAAATGAATGCAAAAAAGAAATTTTGAGGGAAAACTGTTTCCTTTGGCTCAGTAGATTATATTGTAGTGCAAAATCTTCTGATATGGGGAGCTTTCAGGGAGCCCCTCTTAAAACACCCTCAACACCAATGCCATTGTTTATAATCTCAGGACCCAAGGTACAGTATTGATCAGACAATTTTTTCACTAAAAATCCAAACAGGTGAGGATCTGCACAATATCAATGTCCATTGAAGTCTGTGGGGGTTGAGGTCACAAAGGGCCTGATCTTGCTCCCATTGATCTCAATAGACAGACTGCTATTGCCAACCATGGGAATTGGATCATGCTAATGCACTTTCCAGGTGTGCAGTAGCACATTGGAGGACTGAGCCAAAAATTTGTAAATCCACATGGCGGATGGGAGAGTGTGGGGAAGGGAAACAGAGAGAGGGTTGAATACAATAAATTGGGTTACTGCGCATTGCACTAAGGATACCGCTTTTTATTTGACATAAAATCCTTTATGCTCATAGGCACTTATAACAAATGTAAATTAAAAAGGCTGCCTCTTCAAGCAGAATGTGCTGTGTATCAAATGGATTTCCCAGATACCTTCAGCACTGCAATAATCCATTTCATGATTTAAAAGCCTTGTAAACATGTCAAAATGGTTGGTTGGTTCTACCATCTTTGCACCATCTATTGCACCAAATAAATAAAAGGGAAATACAATTTATTCTGCAGCTTGGAAGCACAACATTTCTCTCCCTATTGTGTGACAACTAGTATCATATTTATTGTCAGTGTGATACTCCTAAGTATGCAGGTGATGCATTGTGAGCATTTCATACCGATAAAGCCATCAATAATATCCTACTGGACCAGATTGGCTCAGTTGAATCAGCACAGCTGGCTTGGATATTGGGGAATAACTGATGAAAGACTTAAACAAAAGATAGTCTAGGAAAGATCATGGTGACTGACTGGGTTTATTTTTAACCTAAAAACTAAAGTTTGGTGGGGCTTGCTAAAGTCAAAGCTTGCAGACCCCGTGCATTGTCCGCAGTGTGGGAGTTAAGCACGTGGAAAGATTACAGGATGAGGCCTCTGACATCCAAGCACGATTCAGAATAGATTGGAGAAATAACTTGCAGCAGCTATTGCAAACCATTTACTGCCTAATCATTCTGATGTAGGTATATTTTCAAAGCCAACATTAAAATGAAAATAAAATAAAATAAAATAAAATAAAATAAAAAGGCCTCTCATAGGGCATAGCTGAGTGGAGGAGAAAGCTCTATGATCTCCCAGGGGCTTACAAAGTCACTGTGCTGTGAGGTGCTGAGGAAGCTGCCCTGCTTTTGCAGCCTGTCAGTTTTATGTTGAATGTTTGTATAGGGTCTTTGATCTTTTATTTACACATATTTCTCCAGGACAGGGAAGCAGGCTGAAATAGACATTCTATTTATATAATTCTTCTGTGTCCCAGAGGCTGAGAACAGCAAGGTTTCAAACAAAGAGGAGGAATTTATCTGTGCCTTCTACTTTTCAAGACTGCAGTACTTGCGGAGATGCATGTTTTAGATTATAGCTCTAGATAAGGCATAAATGAAGGTACCAACATCTAGTCAAATTCATCCGTTGGATGACGCCACTGTAAGCAATGGAGTTAAACTGGGAATGAATTTGGTTCACTATCTGTGTGTGTGTGTAAGACACTGAACCACATTTAGTAAATGTTATGTAGGTAGGTTTCATATACAGCTTGCACTGTCAGCTAAGCCCCTCAAATCACTTAAGCAATTAAGTCAATGGGGCTCTGTACAGGGCTCTAGGTCAGTTACAGGATCCAGGCCCATACTGTTAAAAAAGTCCTAGAGCATTTACTTGTCCTCTGAAAAGCAATTGTGTTACATTTGGAGGTTTAATTAAATCACGAGCATGTGAAGAAGAGGAATTTTAATCCAGTTGTATGTGAAAAGCTCAACCTTAACTGTGGAATCACTATGCATGCCTCAATCTTTTGTTCTTTCCTTAAATAACAAGGCAGCACTCAGAGAATTCTAAGAGCCTCTGAAAAATATTTTTAAATACAGTGAATCAAGAAGTCCTCTACAACCCCATAACATACTAGGAAATACTAGCAAATAACCAAGCAGCATAAAACTAAACAAAATTCCCCATTTTCTGAGAACATTGTCCCCCACATTATTAGTTTCATCAGCAACCCTCTTAAACAGATGTGCCTTGCTTCATGTCTTGACAATTAGCAGCAGACTTGGGCTATTTTGGACCAGGGTGGGGATGTGCATTCCAAAGGGGCCATTACAGACAACAGCCGGCAAGTGGTCCTCTCCCGTTTGAGTGTCATCACGGATCTCAACTACAGCTCTATGGCATGAGAGAGAGGTGATCTCCCAGTCAGCTAGATCCAGAGTTAGTTAGGACTTTGTAAATCAAAATCTAACTTAAACACCCACTGGAAAAACATAGGCAGCTAGTGCATATCTTGGGGCACCATTTAAAGAAATAAGTAAAATTAACTGAAATACATGTAATGTCTCTGTTTCTTATAGAGCTGGTTGGGAAATGATTTTTTGTCACAAAAAAATTTAGATAAAATCAATACCTTTTTTTGTTTGTAACAACATTTTCCCTCAAAATACCAAAACATGAAGATTTTGGATTGAAATTTTGGTTGTTGAGAAGCTAACAAATTTTAGTTCTTGTTTTTTGACGAAACCCAAAATATTTTTGAGGAAAATGGATTTTTTGTTTTGGTGAAAATTTCTGCTTGGTCAAAAAGCCACTTTCCACAAATAAACCAACAATGTTTTGGTGGAAAATTGTCTACCATCTCTACTGTCTTCAAATTATAATGCATCTTATCTCATAGCAGAGGCAGCATACAGAGATGAAAAAGACAATATTCAACAAAACCAGTTATGATCTTATCATAATAATTAAACTGCCACCTACACACATATATAATAATTAGCAATTAATACAGTGCAAAATCATCAATTAAGAAATTGACGGACTGATAATGTTGAAGCCTATAAAGTGAGTTTGTCTGATTTGCAACAATAGATTATGACATCATGCCTTTGTTTTTAGGAAATAAAATAAGCCATGAAGAGCATGTTTCTGTCATTTGTGGGAAATCAAGTAGGTTAATCATTTATGATTTTTATGCTTCAAGGCTTATGTGTGCTACATGCTATAGAGAGATCTAAACCATTACTCTAAAGCCCATTGTAGCATATATGCCCCCTGCTGCTGAAGAGCCAATCTCATCAAACTGAGCTTTGTCTAAAAGATATTATAAATATATTATAGGATGCAAGGTACTGCCTGATTATGCAAAACCAGCAGAAGATTGCCACTTAGCAAAGCTACACAGTTCTGGGTATTTATTTCCTCTGAGAGCTCAGATAATCAAATCCACTAGCATTTATATAGTGACATGCTGCAAACAACAGTCTGGAATATTAGGTGTCAGTGAGGATCTGGGAACATGAAACATGAAGCTAAACTGAACATCCCTATCCAAATGGCTCATTTCAAGTAGCTCATGGCTATTAAGTATACTCTTCCCTCTGGGTTGGTATGAAGACTAGGAAATGATCTTGCAAGCATGGAAAAGAAAAATGTGAACCACATTAACATAATGAACTATAAAAAAGCATGACTGATCTTTTTACTTGTCTGTGATGGTGCACCGATGTGTTAATAGAATTAGTTTACTATTAACAATTGTACCAACTAACTAGGGGGCCAGATCCTGGTAAGTGCTGAGTGCCTCTTTTGACTCGTTGATCATCCTTGGCTCCCAGTGCAGTTGCTTAGTGCCTTGCTCAGAGGTTCAGCTTCCCAGGAACTGTTCTGCTAAGCAAGTATAACTGATGTTAGGTTTTCTGCTCTCAGTTGCCCTTGTGAAATCATATAGTTAAAGGGATTGCATAGGAGTGATTGAGGAGGGAAAATAGCCATCTTTTTCTTAAAAGCATGCTTTCTGGATCATATTCTGTTCCATTTACAAGTATCCAACCCCACTAACTTCAATGGGATATCACACGTGGAACTCAGGGCCCGATCTTCTGCAGGTATAATTGGCATAACTCCATTACAGGCCACCAGATTTACACCAGCTGATGATCCGGTCCATAGTTAAAGCAGAATATGACCATCCATCAGACTCAATCTCACTGAAGCCATTACCAGCTGGAATGGGGGTTTTGATTTTGGTGAGATGGAGTTTTAGGAGTAGAGCAATTGAAATGACCAGGTAAAATTGGAGACTATGGTTCCTTCTGGGGGTTCCTGCTGAGTGAGCAACATCCAGAGTGCAACTGCGTACACATCTACCCACACGTTCCATAAATAATGTGTCTAAAGAATTTAATTTTATATCAGTAGTTTGCATGTTTATGACGTGTCATAAATTGTGGGTGTTTATGCCCCTCCACTTGGCACTTTTGCAATAGCGGATAATAGCTGAGAAAATGCTAGATCGGATGAATTCCTCCACTGATTTCAAATAAACCTTATGAGATGGAGCAATAAAGAATGTTAAACAGTGTGTACAAAATAACATGCTGTTAGTTACCGTATATGCTGCTTCAGTAAACACTAAAGCATTTTAATCTTGGCTCCAATACAGTAAACAGCAAGTTAATAAGCTAAGGGACAATGCTTATCTTTAAAATTCTTTCAAATTCCTGTGTATAATGTTACCCTGCCCTGGTGGGCTGCTGGCTGACTCTTCTGTCATTTTATTTCTGTCGTGAAGTTCAGATGATAATTTTAATTTGTGCTGAAACTTATTACCATAACTTAAAATTGTCAGCTGATGTAAACTGGTGTAGCTCAATTGAAGTTACATTAATATACTCCAGCTGATCACCTGGCCTACATATTTAAAAACAATCCCTAAAGTGTACAATTACATAAAAACAAATAGACGTATGTTATAATCAGAGAATGAAATAATAAAAGTAACAATGGCTTCAAATACTCAGACCTGATCATCAGCTAGTGTAAACTGTCATTGACTGATGTTGATTATGTCATCTGAGGACCTGCTCCTCAAAATTCTAGATTATAATGCATGGTTAGAATGAGCAACAGCAGTGCTGCTCTCTTAATTAATTCTCCAAAGATTTATATTTAATCCCGTCACTTCGCCAACCTGTTTGTAATGCAACAATATGGTGCTGTATTTTTCTAGATATTCTTTAGTTTCAGCCTCTACAACATAGCGTTTTATTTTAATTAATTCAGAACACCCCAACTTTTTTATTTAGACTTAAAGCCCCTCACCTGTTTCTTTGTCACCTCACACTGTGTACACAAATTGGCATTTTCCACCCACTTTGCACTCATTTAAAAAGCTATATGAGGTCCAGGGTAATAATGAATAGGGTCCCCTATTCTTCAAACCTTTGTTTAATAAAGATTAAGGGTCACATCTTCAACAGGCATAAATCAGCCTAGTTCCATTGAAGTCAACAGAGCTATGCCAATTATCACTTGAGGAGTTGGCCCCCAAAAGCCTAATTTAGCTAGAGAAAGTATCTGGGAATGTGGAACTTTCTTCTGCAATTTTAAACATGGCCTGCAGTGTTTAAATGCATAATATCATCTTCCAACGCATTGACATATACTCCAGTTTACTCAACAATATACCATAACCGGCAGTCAGACTGTAGGCATGCTGACTTCTAGGCTCTATTAATGGGGATGTATCAAGTAAAGAATTTGTCTACAAATAGAATGTTAAATGTAGCATATTCAGATTGTTATGCAGCAGAAGCATGAATGCATTTGTACTGATTACAGAAGTGCTACTACCCACAATAGCATTTGGGGGGTGAAGAAGGTTAAATCAGAAAATGTTCCTGAGTCTGAAAGCTGTAACACTTGCAGTTTTAACTGAGCAGTGACGAAATTGTAATATGATGCTTGGCATCTCCAAGTATTTAGGGTGTTGTCTCTGTCCTTATTTCCCTGATTAACCTGATCCAAAGCCCATGGAAAGACTCCTACTGATTTCAATGGACTTTGACTCAGTCCCTAATTGAAATATCTTCTATAAAGAGGCAAATAGATTGAATTGTGGTGAGCATTGTGGAACGGAGAAAAAGTGTTAGCTGTTAGAATAACTAGAGGTACCGTGTGAAAAGACATCTTGAAGAGATTGGGGATGAGTCCTCCTATAGTACTACTTTATGTAATCTGGGAACTAATACTTATTGCATTTAGTCCACCTTCAGGCTTCAGCCAACCTTTTACAATGGAGCTGTTTGGCAGAGGCTTTCAAACATAACTTAGAAAGCAAATATGTGAGCATTGTGCAGACAACTGCAGTGCAAGTGCATTGACCCACTGCACCATGAGTTTAAATGTGCTCCAGTGGTAGGTTTCATCACGCTGTAATGATGCAGCTTGCTTCCAGGCCTGAACTGAGACATGCCGTGGACCTGCATTCAGTAAAGTGGTGAATGGTTGCCCTCTAAAGGGAAGGGAAAATATAATTCAGCCACCTTCACACTGTTTACATCATGTTTCCACTGCTGATCTCTGGGTCAAGTTTGGCAGCGACTGGCTATGGGAATCCCTAATGTAGTTTATCCTGGCAACACTCGTTATAGGAACAGTCTAGGAATGCGAACATAGCAGAAAAGTTGGAGAAAAATGATTCTGATGCCCTAGTTTTTAGCTTATCCATAATAAATCATCCAACTTCTTATATGGTATATGCTAAAATTTTATACTGAAGATATTTGTAAATGTGGCATAACAGCCCCCTTTGTATGGAGTTTGAATAGCCAAGAACATGACTTCACAAAAATCTGGACCTTGAATTTGAGTGTCAAACAGGGAAGCAAATGGTCAGTGCAATGTTTCCCATGCTACAACCTCATTTAAAGGAGATTTCCTTGAGGGGATTGATCTTTATGGTTAAAAAGAGATCCCTATTCTTCTTCAGAATATCTGACTAATTATGAATTAACATCATCTGCTTTTATCCTCGCTCCTTGTGTGAAAATGTACTGAGGGAGAAGCACTTTTTTAAACTCTGACTGTAAGGTGACCCTACTTTACCATATTCATGGGCTGCAAGCAATTTTCATGCTATTGATACAGATGGAATGGATAAGACCCTCTTCATCCTTTAGAAGTAAAACTAGTGCTGGTATCCGCGGTGTTTAAATAATCTGGCTTTAATAGAAACATGAAAACACCATATGGAACCAGACAGCCATTTCCGTCAGTGTATTTTGTGCATTTGAGTTTACTTTAACATGACATCTAATAAATCATGTATCATGTAGTGCCCATATAAGGTTAGCTCTTATTGAAAGGATATTGGTGTAGAGGGCTCGCTGTGCCTGGGTATTTATTAAGGAAATGAAAGATCGCTAGAACATATGATACACCATGTGTTGCTGAACGTTATTAGTTTGCAAACAGAAAAGTGTTTCTTTCTCTCGCCCTCCTGTGATAAAATCCTGAAATAAAATTTGCCCTTGGTTTAAAGACTAATACAGTACACATCCTGTTGGATTCATAGATGATTTGACAGTGTATTCTGAAATCACTCCCAGGTTCATGTTTTATGCAGGAAGGAAACATACCTGTGGAGAGACCCTCAGGCAGTGGTAATTAAAATATGACCATGTGCCACCTGACCTTAAGGCATATTACTGCTTCAACCCTTCACCTTGCAATTGCTGGGCTTGGCTTATTAACAAAGGCCCATCTAAATGTAAGAAATGTGCTGGGGGAATGAGTCTGCCATCTTTCTTTTGAAGGGAAACAATAAGCGATAGCTTGGTTAGTTATGTGACAATGTAATATCTGTCCATTTTCTACCATGGCAGCTGCAGTATGCCTTAAGCTGGATGTGCAGCATAATGAATCTATTAGTTTTGCAGTGAAAGTGCAAAAACAAATGCAGTGACAGGAGAGAGAGAGAGATCACTGCTATATGCTCTCTGTACCAGCACCGCCAGCCCGATGCGGGTTGCTGCACTCACGTAATAAAGCATGAAAATGCTTCTTTAATTTTCCTACATGTGACGGGCTGTTAACTGGAGAGATGTGCCAAATGTTTCAGAAAAAAACTGATTACCTTGTGGGAGAACCAGCTGTCTTGCAGGGAGAGTGGCTACTTTCATGTGTGACCCTCTTACCACTCATGAAAACATTTAGATACAGAGCACTCAACCTGTATCTCATCATGGGCGCGTAATGTAATGTGACAATGCTGTTGCAACCTGTTGTAATTTACCATAATATGAAAACAATACTAGATTTTCTTCAAACTGTGCTTAAAGAAAACATGATTTCTGAGTACCTTTCGCAAGCACTACATTCACTCCAAAGGGAGATGAAACACAACACAAACAAAATGAAGTGTTTCCTTTTGGAAAGAACAATGTAACACTTAACAGCACTGTATCTTTTCCAAAGCATTTTACAACCTTTATTAATTAATTCCACAACACCCCTATAAGATAACTCTATTTCCAGATCCCCACTTTACAGATGAGGAAATGGAGGCTGTGAGATTAGCTCAGATGAGCTCATTGCTCCATTTTCAATATTTCAATAAATATTTCAGTTCTGAATTGGGGAAAAAATCAGTTGATGTAGTCAGACCATAGATTCATAGATTCCAAGGACAGAAAGTTCTGGTGCCACAATTCAAGGAGAATGTTGATAAATTAGAAAGGGTTCAGGGAAGAGCCCTGGGAATGATCAAAGGATTAGAAAACCTGCCTTAAAGTGATAGACTCAAGGAGCTCACTCTATTTAGTTCAACAAAGAGAAGGTTAAGGGGTGACTTGATTACAGTCAATAAGTACCTACCTGGGGAACAAATATTTAATAATGGACTCTTCAATTTAGCATTGAAAAGTTTGACATGATCCAATGGTGGGAAGTTGAAGCTAGGCAAATTCAGACTACTAGAAATATGGTGTAAATTTTTGACATTGGGGGTAATTAACCATTGGAACAAATTACTAAGGTTGATGGTAGATTCTTCATCACTGGAATTTTTTAAATCAAGATTGGATCTTTTTCTAAAAAGGAAATTCTCTAGGAATTATTTGGGGGACGTTTCTGGCTTGCGGTACACAGGAGGCCAGACTGCACGATCACAACAGTCCCTTCCGGCCTTGAAATCTATGAAAAGTATTCAGTGCAGAATTTCTAAAGAGCTCAGATCCAATTATGGCACCTAAAAATACTCAGCATCCAGCAGCTCCCACTGTGATGCTTATGGCCATTTTTTCCCAAGAGCTCAGCACTCAACCTACTAATCCGTCCTTAGGTGGGAAACCTCCGGGGAACACTTGGGTGCTGTAGGAAATGGTGTCACTGATGATTCAGTTTATGGAATACTTTCTTCTGAGTCAGGAGCGAACGAGTGTCCCACTAAATATGCAGTGTACATGTAAAAGCAGCAGCGATTTTCAGTGGCACAAATGGCCGTCAGGCACCTAACTCCCGTTGAAAGTCTCCCTCAGTTTGTCTCATGTTTAAAGCATCAGATTTGGAACCTAGATTCCTGGGGTCTGTTTTTTGCTCGGCTACTGAATCACTGCAGCATGAGGGCTTACCCAGCTAAGCTCTCCGTACGTCAAGTGTCATCCAGGTCTCAAATATGAGCAATGATAGCTTGCAGGGCTGTTGTGAGACTTAGTCCTGGTCTACCCACAAAGTTACTCCAGTTTAACTAAAAGTGTAATGTCACTCCAATTTAGCTAGAGTGTGGATACTGACATTGGTGTAGCCTGCCACTGTTACATAATATAACGATATGAGACTCGTTTAAACTGAGTTCCCCAGACCAACTTGCATCAGTTTAAACAAATTGTGTATAGACAAGCCTTTCATGTTTGCACACTCTGAATTCAGGAGACAAAAGGCAATTATAAGTATAAAGCATAGCTGATGGCTGACTGTCATATGAGAGCTGGCTGTGCTTCCCTTACACTCTCTTTTGTTTGCTTTAGCAGTGCAGCTGTTTACATGCTCTGTTTTGTAGCTGGTCGTCATCCCTTTTCATTCACATTTTATTTCCTGTAAATATCTGTGCTCTGGTTTATGTATTTTTGTTTAAACCCATGTTTACTTCAAAGACAGAGGGGCTTCAGATATCCTTTGTTTACTTCTGGCGGGAGACTTCAGACATCTGGCTTTCTTTTGCCCCATGTCGTGTACACCCAGAGGGCCAAGGCAGTGACTCAGTCCAATTGCATGTCCTATTTTAACCGATCAGCTCATTCTGGGCTGACTTTGCTCACCTCACCCTTATGATCCCACCATGGTCTTCTCTACTAGAAGCACCAGAAATGCTATGCTTATAGCCCAATAGTGCTACCTGTGCAGTATCTCTCTATGGCTAGATATGTGGGAATCATGAAAGCCCAGTGCAAGCTACTTCTTCTGATGCCGTGGGAGCCTCACTGCTTTTCCCATGACAATCACAATCCCACTTGGTCCTGGAAACGTGAATCTGAAGGTGCTCCTATATGGCAGATAGATAACCACAGGCCCTGTATGGGATGTCCAATCCAGGCTGCACTGAGCAGTCAGGTTAGAGAGCTAAAAACACGCACATGAAACGCTATTGTCAAAGCAGCCTAAGACATTCTCCACTCTTGTGTCCATGAAGTTGCAAACGATTGTAAATATAGAGCCAAAATCAGCCCTAGTGGAGCAATAATTGCCTGGCTTCAAGTTTATGGGCCAAATCTATGCTGGTTGAAGATTAGACTTTTACCAGAGACTAAAACAAGTGATATAGAGATCATTTGGTCAATGCAAACGCCAGCAACTCTCTAGCAGTCAAAGGCCAGAGGCTAAGGGCTAGCTTCTCAGATGATGGCTGATTAGGCACTTAGATTCACAAATCAGCCTCAAGACCAGTAGGGAGATGCCGGTTTACACCAGGTGATGACCTAGCCCCCTGCTTTTATAACATTTACAGTAATTCTTACAGTTGCAATTTAGTAGGGAAATGTCACTAAAATTTTAGCCCATCACCATTATCATATTTAGATAGCTCCATCATGTTCGTAGCACCATTTCCCACTTACTCGAATGAAACAGGAAGATCCTTACAGTCCTGTATAGAAGTCCACAGGAAACAGAGGGTTAAATGTGCACAAATTGCCTCTCTTTTACTCCTGATATTCTAAAGTAACGAAGGGGCATTGAAGAGAAGATTGAAAAATAAGAGCCAATCCTTAAAACAGAGTTGTGATCACTAGCGCATAAGAAGCTGTTCAGAGTAAATTTTATAGAATTATAGGCAAAAAATCCATTCAGATATGCATCACAGATTAAATAGAAAACAAAAAGCATACGAGTATACTGTTATATTTTCCAAGAGAAAATGTATTACGACATCTTAAAATGATAAAATATCAGAGAGATTTCCACTTTACGGTGAATTATTTTGTATTAGAAAACTTTTTAAAGTGCTTTGGGCTGCGTTCAGAAGGGATATACTTTGGGTTCATTATTTGATACCAATGTAGAGCTTTTCCGGGCAAAAGAGGGCACACTTTGTCCTTCTGGTACGGTGCTGAAACAGGATAGTTTATATGGACCTGCTATAGGATGGAATTTTCTGAAGTGTGTAGTGTTGGCTAACTGTGCTCCTATTGAAATGAATGGAAGTTTCACCACTGACTTCAGTGGGAGCAGTTAGGCCAATACTAATTGCTTTTGAGAATACTCACCCATAATGTTTCTTCCTCATCTGTGGGTGAGATTTAGTTGGGATGAGAGGTTAGGTGGGTAGGGGTTAGTAAGGAATCATCCCCCACCAAACTCATAGAGAATCCACCAAGGTGTTATTACCATCAGAGGCAACATGCATTAATTTGTCTATTGTGGAGGAGTGTGAGGGGTCTTGGTTTCCCTCCTTCTACCTAAGGGTCTATTGAGGATACATACACAGCTTTTGCTGGATTCTCTTTAATCCCCCTGTTGTAATCTTCCCAAGGGTCTGATAATAAAGGCTTTCCAAGGTCTGATTCTTACCTGTCTTGTGGGGTGTGGGAGAAGGAAAACCCACTTTGCTATTCCCCCAAAAGCTCACCCCATTTCTTGTGGGGTTCCTGGGTCTATTCCTTGGGTGTTTCTTTGCTCAGCCACTGCTGAGGAGCTTCAGTAAGGTAGACCCTAGCCTCTCTGGTAGCCATCATCTTTTGCCTAACCTGCAGCTTTTTATCTCAGCAGTTGCTCCTCTGTAAATCAGCCACAGGTTGGGAAATAGCTGCTCTGACCATTAATCCCTTTGTGGCTGTTGCAGTGTAGGGTTTATACTCTCCATCATCACAGGGAGAGACTGCTGCATGCAGGTGGGAGCCCAAGATACCCTACTTCTAGGAGCAGCATGGCAAGGAAGCTGAAGGAGGGTTGATCAAATCATAAGAAAGTGAAGTGAGCACAGAGTCAGTATGTAGACAAGTCTGGTCTTCTGGCGGGCCTCATAACCATAAACAGAGCAGTTTAGAAACCAAATACCTATCCCATGGGAACTTCTGATATTTCAACATCTGTTTCAATCCGGAAATGGGACAAAGTCAAAATATTGACATTTTTTGAGGAATGGGAAGTCGTGAAAAATGCCAGTTTGAAAACATCAAAATGAAAAATGTTGAGAGAAACAAAATGTTTTGTGTGTAAAAAGTTTTTTCTATTTGCTATTTCAAAACATTAAAACAATAGTTTCTTTTTTAATATTCTCATTGAAAAATGGGAAAATTTCATTGAAATTGACATCTTCATGCGAGAAATGTAGATGGCTGTGAAACCCCATATTTCATCAGGACAAATTTTCTGTTGAAAAATTCTGACCAGCTCTAACTGTGAGGTTTGGGGATGCCACTTTTGTTTGTTCCATTGTGGAACAAGTTAATGGAAACCCCTTAGAAGATACTTTGTGGGTTTTAGTCCCCTTTGTGGGCTTTTCATAGATTTATAGCTTATAAAGTCAGAAGGGATCATTGTGATCATCTAGTCTGACCTCTGTATAACACAGGCCAGAGAACTTCCCTGAAAAAATTCCTGTTTTGAGCTAAAGCATATCTTTCAGAAAAACATTCAGTCTTGATTTAAAAATTGCCAGTGATAGAGAATCCACTACAATCCTTGGTAGCTTAACCAGTGGAATAATTACCCTGACTGTTAAAAAATTGTTCTTTTTAGGAATGGCTCTCCCATTCCACAGTGGGTAGAAGTTAATAATTTATGGGAGCTGTTGGTGCCTAATGAGCCATCAAGTGTAACAAGGGCCTGATTCTTCAACTCTTATGTATATTTTGTTAGTGTCTAAGGTGCCACAAGTGCTCCTTTTCTTTTTGCGGATACAGACGAACACAGCTGCTACTCTGAAACCTATGTATATTGAGTACTTGATGGGACAATTCTAGTAAGGAAGTATTACTAAAAGTGAGCTGGGCCCTAAGTTAGTTGCTATCACAGGTTTCTTTTTCTCTCTCTCTCTCTTTATCAAAATATAATATAATAGGATTGCTTTCTGCACCGTCGGTACTTTGAGAAAATCCATGGGCCTGCTTGGTTTTTCTGATTAGTTGGGGAAGTTGTATCTCAGCTGATCCTCTATAATGAACCATCTTGCCCACCCTGCTGATCCTGGGAGAGTAAATTCCAGTAGTGGAAAATAGTGCTGTAAAGAAATTGAGATAAAAATAGCCTTTAGTGCCCTTAAATAATGAAGTGGAGTTGTGTTTTTGCTGTTCAAGATGTGTGAGGATGTAGAAAGAGACATTTTGGAGAAATATGGAGCAGAGAGGATTGACCTGACCAGTATTTCCGATGCAACCCATTTGTTTCTATAAACATAAGCTGTTTCTTCTAGAATATGAATCAAATAAGCTGCCAGTGTGTTAAAGTTACTTAACTATTAGGAGAGGCTTCTGGTATGTTAGTTGTTGTGGCAATAAAGTCTCCTTAGAGAGTGAAATGAAATTTATGGCCTATTACTGGAACATGTTTATAATTTGCAGACCTGTCTGTGTGTGTGGTGTGTTCTTCTGCAGTTTCATCTGTTAAATGTAGTTAGATTATAGCATTCCAGCCAAATAATAAAGTTAGAAGAGTAGGTTTTTGCTTCTTTCTGTATCATCAGGTATGTTTGTTATCTGAAACCAAGTCTGGATCTTAATTTTGCAAATGCCTCTATCTTACTAGTGCATGAACTAAAACCACAGATCCAAATGTTCCTGGACTCTGGGGTTTTGAACTCTGGATCTAAATTTTGTCGTTTGAGCCCATAGAAGAGTGGACTTGTTGCTGGAGTGCCTCTTTGTGGCCATATGTGGCATACCAGCTCTCTCCCACTGGGTACCTCCTGCCAACAGACATTCCGGCCCTGTTCCTGTGACTTGATCCTCTGGCCAAGTCAAGATTTGTTTCCACCCTTTCCAGGTCACAGAGTCCTTTTAATCAATCCAACAGATGTATAAAAGTAACTAAATCTTCAGCCCCAGTTGGACTCAGCTGCCTGTCCCTTATTTGTCAGGCAAGCCTCAGCTGTAATGTGACCTCTTCCCACTGTCCATGTTGCGCCTCGTGCGACCCCCAGTGTAGGGCTGGCACAATTTTCCACCTTCCCAGGGCTTCAGGCAGGCTGTTACCCCTCAGTGGTTCCTGATCTTCCCTGTGTCTTCAGGCCCACCTCAGGAGCAGCCTGTGTGCTTCTCTGCCCATCCAGCTTTCTTAGCCATCTATCAGGACCCTTGCCAGAGAGAGGGCACTAACTACCTCCTCTCCCAACTGACCTTCATGCTCCTCTTCTAAGTACAACCCCTTCACCAGACCACATCCTCCCCAGCTGCAATCAGTGGGGTGACTAGCACTCTTAGACTCCTTTAACCCTTCTGGAGCCTGTGTGGGACTTGTACCCCATCACCGAGCCCAACCTCTTTTGCTGAAGATATCTTTATTTTCCAAAATATGCCTTTAAAAAGGGGGTTTGAACATCATGGGCCCAGTTCCTTGAGTTCCAGTGGTGGACTTCGGCCCCTGACAACAGAAAGCCTGACTGGGATGGGGATGGAGCAGTGTAGGCAACATGCAACTCCCACTGGGCTGGCACAGGTAACAAAATGGGTGAGGCCAGCCAAACAGGTAGAAGGGCAATGCAATGATCCATCGCATCTCCCAGACAGCCTCTGCTGAAGGGACTTTCTGGAGTCTAAGCTGCTCTCCTCTGGCAGGGGGGAGTACTGCTGCAGGATCCCACTGAGAAAGAGCTAACACTTTTTATGTGGACATGTGCTAAATGGTGAGGAATAAATATACTTCTTACTGCAAGTGTGGGGTGGGTGGAGGTCCTGAGAGCATGGTACCAAGAGCTGCACTATCAGGAAGCTTGAGGGGGTTTGGGAGAGCCAAGAGAAAAAGTAGAGTCAGGAGGTGAATGGAGCTTTAAAGCTTTCTATTTTCTATTTTCTTTTCTTTTGTATATCCCAAATAGGATCCAAATGTGCAACATTTAGTCCTGGGAATCACTCTTTCCTCCAGTTCTTCTTTTTGTAGCATAAAAAGATACACAAAAGCTGTAAGGCTTTTTAAATCATTTATTTCTTTGAGTTCAATAATCTCTTTACAGCAATTTCCATTGGGTAATGTAGCTGGCGGTGTTGAGCCACCCCCTTTGAAATTAGTGTGGGGTACTAGATCCCTCACCAGTGAGCGCTCCTCCAGCCTTCAGCAAATTTCAAAGGCTGCTTGCTGTGATCTAAGAGGTTAACACAGAAAATGCAATTCAGTGCTTTCCAATAAATCTTCGCTAAATGGTCTTAATCAAGCCCAGAAATGTTTAACCTTTTTTCCTCCCTGAAAAAAAGAGGGGGGGGCATTAAATGCAACTTTATTAGCTCTCTGGGGACTTTATTAGGTGCTGCCCTATATACAAACTTCTTAATTGAAATCACCGGTATGCAGACCAACATTGGCTTCAAGGAGATGAGATTCAAACCAATTACACATCATTCTTTCTGATAGGGCATATTAAGCTTTTTAAAGCACGGACACTAGAGGAGGAATAAAAGTAAATAAAGAGATGATCAATCCATTCAATCTGCACTGGGACCAATAAAGTAAATAGAGATTTCCTTGTCCCTATACCAAAAAAAAACAAAATTATATCCTAAAATTATGAAAAGGATCATGTTGATTCCCAGTCTGAGAGCTACAAAATGATAAATCTTGGGGCTGGTTCTGACTGAGGGAAGCTTTAAGCCATGCTACCAAACAAAGAGGGGAAGAAGCATCCCGCACTGCCACATTTCTGAAGTCTTCCATTATTTACCAGAAGTCATTAACCATTCCTTTGTTAGACCAGACTGCCTGCTATAGCAAGTTCAAACAAATTCACTGCTGTATCCAGTACCATTTACACAGGGGAGCTACAGCTGTTTGTGCAGATGCCATTATGCTAATGTTCGCTTGCCACAGTTAAAAGTTTAGTCAACAGGAAAATAAGAAGATGCTGATTGAAATCATTTCTTTGTTTTGCTTGTCTTTCCTTTGGTACAATCATAAGTATAAACTTTATATCCATTCTTTCACCTGCTTTTTCTTAATGCTTTGCAAACTAAATGGAAATAGAACTGGTTCAATATTAAGATGTCTGGTTTGTTCTAACTGCCAGAGAACAAGAATCTTGTAGAGATCTAAACTATACAGCTATTCATTTTGCAAAGAAAAAAGCCCCTTACAATACTGGAAATCAACTGTGTTTTCTTGAAATGTATGATGAACTGCACAGTTGTGTCTTCCCAAGCTAATGAGCTTCCTGGTTGCCTGTGGAAAAATGCCAGGGAGTGTTTAGGGTTTAGATTGCGATTTCTTTTTCAAAGATGATTCTATGGGAAGTTTGGGTGCTCAGCGGTTCTAAAAAAGGTCTCAAACGAATAATCAAACAGTTACAACACACTTTGATTTAGCACTTTCACTGCTGAGTTTTGTCTCACCATCCATGTTACAATGGAATGTGGCAGCACGTCTCTGAGGCACCAACATCCCATAGGCAAGTTGGTGCTGTAAAGCGACATAGCTGGTATCTGGGTCAGCTTTTGACCTGCATTTTTCTTCATTTGGCACACAGGTTGTTCAGCAAGAACCTGATCCAGAGACCACTGAAGTTAGTAGGAGACTTTCTGTTGGTTTCAGTAGTCTTTGGACCTGTCCCCAATGGAGTGAATGATTTACAACTAATGTTTTATTGAGAAAGTTTATTTATTTATTTATTTATTTATTACCAAATTGTCAATGAGCAGATCAAGATTAGCTGAAATGCATTTGCAACTGGTAATTATTTAATTTTTGGACTAGGTCTTGACCTGCTGATTATTTGTGAGGAGTGAGTTGTGAGTAATGGATAATCAAAATGTGAATAAAAACGTAAGTCCTCAATAGTGGCTGCACCAGGGGACCATAGGTGGAGTGGCTGCACTGGGCTGCTTATGTGTTCCCTTTGGTAATGGCCTTCACATCAGCCCTGCATAAGACCATCAGGAGCCTGGATAGGGTCATTCATGCTGATCCAGTAGCTCCCAGAACCCTATGTAGGGTGACCAAATAGCAAGTGTAAAAAATCAGGACAGCAGGTGGGGTGGTAATAGGCACTTCTATAAGAAAAAGCCCCCAAAATCGGGACTCTCCCTATAAAATGGGGACATCTGGTCACCTAACCCCATGTAACTGGCATATGGAATCTGCAGCTGTTGCAGCTCAGAACCAGTGTTGTTCAAGATATTTATAAATGAACTGGAAAAAGGAGGTGGCAAAGTTTGCAGATGATACAAAATTACTCAAGGTAGTTAAGTCCAAAGCTTACTGTCCAAAGAATCATAAAAGGATCTCACAAAGCGGATTGACTGGGCAACAAAATGGCAGATGAAATTCAGTGTTGATAAATGAAAAGTAATGCACATTAGAAAAAAGAATCCCAATTATACATATAAAATGATGGGATCTAAGTTGACCATTACCACTCAAGAAAGAGATCTTGGAGTAATCGTGGATAGTTCTCTGAAAACATCCGCTCCATGTGCAGTGGTAGCCAAAAAAGCTACAGAATGTTAGGAACCATTAGGAAATGGATAGCTAATGAATCAGAAAATATCATAATGCCACTATATAAATTGATGGTACACCCACACCCGGAATACTGTGTGCAGGTCTGGTCACCCCATCTCTAAAAGCTATATTAGAATTAGAAAAAGTACAGAGAAGGACATAAAAATGATTAGGGTTATGGAACAGATTCTGTATGAGGGGAGATTAAAAAGACAGGGACTGATCACCTTAGAAAAGAGGCAACTAAAGGGGGATATGATAGAAGTCTATAAAATCATGATTGGTGTGGAGAAAGTGAATAAGGAAGTGTTATTTACTCCTTCACATAACACAAGAACTAGAGTTCACACAATGGAATTAGTAGGCAGTAGTTTAAAATAAACATAAAGAAGTACGTCTCATAATGCAGTCAACCTGTGGAACTCATTGCTAGGGGATGTTGTGGAGGCAAAAAGTATAATGGGGTTCAAAAGCAAGCTAGATAAGTTCATGGAGGATAGGTCCATCAATGGTTATTAGCCATAATGGTCAGGATGCAACCTCATGCTCTGGGTGTTCCTAAACCTCTGACTGGTAGGAGTTGAGAGTAGACAACAGGGGCAGGTAAATTGTCCTGGTCCATTCTTCCCTCTGAAGCATCTGGCACTGGCCACTGTCTGCAGATAGGATACTGGGCTAGGTAGACCATTGTTCTGACCCAGTATGGTCATTCTTATGTTCTTATGAGTTAGGCAAGTGCAGCAACCAATATCCTAGTCTCTGGCTGGAGCTGTGATTTTTACCTCCTTAATCTAGTTGCAATTCATCTTCATACAGCTTGTTCCACTGCACATTGAAGGAAATGAAGATAATTCCACGGACTTCAATGATCATCCCTGGATTGAGCCCAAATACATAGGTGGATCTGATTTCAGAAAGCAAATATAAAAGGAGTATGAACACACAAATATAAAAGGAGTATAAAACACATTTGTCTATTCATGAAAAAATGTACTCCAGTCAAGTAGCCAATTAAAAAACACCTACATGGTTTTCGGGCTAGATCTTCAGCTTCAGTGCAGTGACATCATTCTGTGTACACCAGCATAGAATCTGGTCCCATTCCTTAGAGGAATCATTTTTCTTTCTTATGTTTAGTGTGGCCCAGGGCATAAAGCACATTAGACTAGGTTCAGGAGACCTGGCCTCTATTCCCAGCTCATGTGACTCACATGCTGTGTGACTGTGGGCAAGTTGCATCACGTCTCTGTGTCTCAGTTTCTCCTGCCACTCTCTGCTTGCCCATTAAAGCTGGTTTCAGAGTAGCAGCCGTGTTAGTCTGTATTCGCAAAAAGAAAAGGAGTACTTGTGGCACCTTAGAGACTAACAAAGCTGTAACCTTTCTGATATGGGGCTGTCTCTTCCTTCATGAGTGTAAGGCATCTACCGTAATGGGGCTCTGACTTCACTTTGGGACCTTGTAATAGAAATTTAAAATAATAATACAGCACTCACTGTGCTTTAGAATAGAGTCACAAAAATAGATACTGCTCTTGAGAACAGTATGCCCTGCTGTCGAGTGTGCACATCAAATTCAGGTGACCCACTAGCCACTCGAGTCACCCACTCACTCATTCATGAAACCCCAGTATGCTTCAGGTGTGAACAATCAAGTAAGCGAGCTTAATATCTTCTTTCTGCATGTATTCATGAGACCAAGACTTGATTGCTTGAATGCTCACAGGAAGTGAATGCTCATGGGGCATAAGGGCATGGCCAAATGAAATCAGTTTTAAATTGGAGCAAATGCTAATGGGTACTTTTTGTGAGGTATTCATCCTGTTCTTTTTAATATGCAACTCTCTGTCTTTAGACCATGAACATCATTTGTTTTTAAGCTTCTGTTCACATATGTAAGTTTCTTTGCTTTCTGCTATCTCTAAAATACCACAGTGTGATTTCTTATTATTAATAATATAATAACCATAAGCATGATAATAACCATCCTCATTTATACAGCACCATTAGTTGAGCCTTACAAGTAGTCAGATGTCCCAGAGAAGAAATTAGATCCCTTCATTAAGAAGCTAACAAACTGAAGGCGTGACAGGGTAGAGTATAATATCTACAACGTGAACAGGGTCTTGAAAGGGAACAGAGGAACAGTGTATGTTCATTATAGCTGGAGATCTCCTTGGAAGAGATCTGGAACTTCTTAGAGTAGAAGGGTGAAGGGGTTTGAGGGACATAATCTCTCTAACACAGAGATTCTAAACCTACGGGATGATTTTCAAAGGCACAAAGTGCAGTTAAGGTCCTAACTCCCATTGGAGGTAGACGGGAGTTAAATGCCTATCTGAACTTTGTGCCTTTGAAAGGATAAGGCGCAATATGTTGGAATCCATGTAGGGTAATGTTCCACTTCCACATTTGTGACTGTAAAAGACTCTCCATTAGAGATTGCAAACTCTGATCTACCCAAACCAGACATTCACTTCAATCCACTTTTCTCTAGCTCCAAGAATAAAGGGGAAGATTTACTGGAATGCTCCAGCTCCATTGTACCACTCTTGAATGTGTTTGTGACTGTTTTGCATTGCTGGAGCAGTGTGGTATAGCAGAGAATATAGCCCCAAGTCTATAACTTAAACAGCTATAGCAGCTTTTGTCTCATAGTATCCCAGAGAACAGAGCAAACTTTACATATGAATGAGGTTCAATAATGTTAATAATTTGGGATCCCCAACTGCTATGAATGTCCAAGGTAGCATCAATGTCCAGAAATATTTTTTCATGAGCCTAGTACAATGATTGGGACTATTTATCTCAGATTTCCCTCACTCCACTTACCTTCTTTTCTACTTCCTTTCTGTTTGCTTATGCTCCTTACTTGTTCAGCTGTAGATTGTAAGCTCTTTGGGGCAGGACCATGACTTTATTTGCTTCTGCATAGCATCTTTGGATGCTTCTGTATATTCTTTGGATGTTCAACAATAATAATATGTGACATGTCAGTCATCCATGCCTTCGTTACCTCCAGAAAGAACCACTGTACTGCCCTTGGGCAACCCTGTTATGGGCCACTTGTAAACCAACACTGGTGCAGAATGTAGAGGGCAGCATACTAAGTGGTGTAAGCTGCAGGGAGCATATTACCCCAGTCAATATCCGCAGACTGCACGGGCTCCAACTGTGAAAGTCTCTCTGTTTACACTCACATATGCCTGAGTGATTGATAGTGGTGTATATTGTGTTTCCAACTTCATTTTGGGGTTGAGTCCATTTCTATTATGACATTTATCATATGTTTGTGTTGCATTATTTTACATCATTTCTGGGCATGCACCCAGAGAAAAACGTGATGAGCATCTTTAAAAAAATAATATTTTAATGAAAATAACAACATCTGCTTGCATTCCTACTTGCCTAGGTGCTCCAGAACACTGCCACAGCGGATTTATGTTTTTCTTTATTACTATAATAATAAATATTCATTGAAATTGCATCAGGTTTGAAATCCTCATCCTCACCTTCAAAGATCTGCATGGCTCAGCCCCACTGGCATGTCAGCTCATTTCCTACTAAAGCTCTATTCTATCCTGTTTCCTTTCTTCTTAGCGATGACTTTGTCTATTGCTGCCACACTCCATTTTGTATCTCTTACTACATTACACCCAAGGCTTGAAATGGCCTCCTTCTTCCTGTGTTTGAAAGGTCTTGAACAATATACAGGTTTCAGAGTAGCAGCCGTGTTAGTCTGTATCCGCAAAAAGAAAAGGAGTACTTGTGGCACCTGAGACACTAACAAATTTATTTGAGCATAAGCTTTCGTGAGCTACAGCTCGCTTCATCGGATGAACGCAGTGGAAAATACAGTGGGGAGATTTATATACACAGAGAACATGAAACAATGGGTGTTACCATACACACTGTAACAAGAGTGATCAGGTAAGGTGAGCCATTACCATCAGGAGAGCGGGGTGGGGGGAACCTTTTGTAGTGATAATCAAGATGGGCCATTTCCAGCAGTTGACAAGAATGTGTGAGGAACAGTAGGGGGGGGGGAAATAAACATGGGGAAATAGTTTTACTTTGTGTAATGGCACATCCACTCCCACTCTTTATTCAAGCCTATGTTAATTGTATCCAGTTTGCAAATTAATTCCAATTCAGCAGTCTCTCCTTGGAGTCTGTTTTTGAAGTTTTTTTGTGGAAGAATTGCCACTTTTAGGTCTGTAATCGAGTGACCAAAGAGATTGAAGTGTTCTCTGACTGGTTTTTGAATGTTGTTATTCTTGATGTCTAATTTGTGTCCATTTATTCTTTTACGTAGAGACTGTCCAGTTTGGCCAATGTACATGGCAGAGGGGCCTTGCTGGCACATGATGGCATATATCACATTGGTAGATGCGCAGGTGAACGAGCCTCTGATAGTGTGGCTGATGTGATTAGGCCCTATGATAGTGTCCCCTGAATAGATACGTGGACATAGTTGGCAATGGGCTTTGTTGCAAGGATAGGTTCCTGGGTTAGTGTTTTTGTTGTGTGGTGTGTGGTTGCTGGTGAGTATTTGCTTCAGGTTGGGGGGCTGTCTGTAAGCAAGGACTGGCCTGTCTCCCAAGATCTGTGAGAGTGATGAGTCATCCTTCAGGATAGATTCTTGATGATGCGTTGGAGAGGTTTTGGTTGGGGGCTGAAGGTGCTGGCTAGAGACGTTCTGTTATTTTCTTTGTTGGGCCTGTCCTGTAGTAGGTGACTTCTGGGTACTCTTCTGGCTCTGTCAGTCTGTTTTTTCACTTCAGCAGGTGGGTATTATAGTTGTAAGAATGCCTCTTCCTGTGCTTAAAAGGTCTTGAACAATATACAATGACAACTGAAGTTAGTGGAAAGACTGTCCAGTGACTTCCTAGCCTTTTCCCTGTTAAACTTTCTTTAAAACTCATTTTTTTTCACATCGCCTTCCAGCACAGATCTATATGCTGGTATTGCCTGCTCCCAGTCTTGTGCTCTGAATATTACCCGTTTGTGTTGTCTATTTGTCTGTCTCATCTAGAGTGAAATTCTATGGTTCTTATTCAATGGAAACTCAGTGTGAATTTTGCTTGATTACTGTAAACTCTTTGGGGCAAAGGCCTTGTCTTCCCACTCATCTGTAAAGCCCCATGTGTATTGATGTTGATAGATAGGAAATAAAAATCAATATTAATAATGATTGCTTGTGTTCTCACTTGCCTCGGTGCTTCAGTGCACAGCCACAGCAGATTTATTGTTTTTTTCTTTACGAGTGTCAGCAATAAATTTATTCTTTTTAAATAGTCTGATGTTTTGCAAAATGAACTTGAATAAAGAAATGACTAGTTAGACAGAATGATAAACAATCTTTCCTTTGTCACTCACTTTGAAGAATCCCTTCTTCATTCATGCACACGTATAGTACATTCCTTTCAAATGCAGTTCAGCCCCTCTGGGCCTAACAGACACAAGTTTGGTGTGCCGGTGCACTTTTTATACCCACCATGTAATTTCTCCCCCATTACAATTATGATAGACACTGTTCTACTAGTGACCAGCCATATAGAATGAAGTTTCTCTTTCTGCCTGGGAGATCATACATATTTACATCGTTCCAGATCTCTGTCATGAATTTCAGAGATTTTAAACAATACAACCCTTATTATTTTCTTCTGGTGTCTCTAGGTCATCATTTACTATCATATACATTTTGCCTATAATGACATTATGCAAAGAAGCCATAAGGCATATAGTTAATTCTAGCCCAACTTGCTGTTAAGAATTAGGCACACTAGCAGGAACTGCATATGTGAGCAATCTAAATGCATAAAGCACATATTGCAATAGTCAATTTGTGCCTTAGAAAGATATTAGCTCTAAGCTGGATTTGTATCCTGTATATCAGGGTTGCACATAACAGAGTGTGACTTCAAATGTATTGACAGATTGGAGAGACTTCAGAAAAGAGTGACAGAAATAGACTGGAAGGACTGATCTCTTCAGAAATATTAAAACAGTTAGATTTAACATGGCTGAGTGATGGCTTGGGAAAGATGGTGACAGTCTACAAATAGCTGAAGGGTGTGAATACCAAGAAGTGAATGAATTATCTAGCATAGTAAAAGGAAGCATAATGAGGAGCAATGGGACAAAATGAAGGGAAAATTTAAGTCTAATATTGTAGTAAGCACCTGCTTTGCTGAATAGAGAGAGACTTAAGCTCTGGGGCTTAAGTACTTGGCAAAATCAGGATTTAGTTTGTATCACATGCTACAGTGAAATACAGGGACACCAGCCCTCAGTTCCCTTCAGTCTCCATAGATCTCTTCTAAATAAACAAACTAACTTTCCTCTTTCCAACATAGTTCTGAATAATGTGATGACAGTATCGCCAAGCTCTCCAAGGGGAAGTAATGATTTTCTGATCAACATCTCTCCTCCAAATGTACTTAGTAAAAAGATACATACTTTTGCATACATTTAATTACAGAACAGATTTTGTCCAAATAATTAGGTAATTTAAATAGTGCAGTCGTTCCCAAAGAACTATATTTAACTTTCATTTGAATGTAATTTACACATCAGAGTCCCCTTAAGCAGTTCTGTAAGCCAAAACACTGATTAAATATTTTTAAATGTTAACTGCTGCTTAATTGTGGCTAGCACCAAATTTGTTCTAGCGATAACTGCTTTTGATTGTGTGCTATGTTGCTTCTTTTCCATTGTCAATTTTTTGTTCATCAGTGCTTTCCACCAACTGTTCAATAAATACAATACCAGAGATTCTAGACAACTGAAAAATTCAAAGAACGTATGTGTCTGTGTGTGTGTGGTGGGAAGGGAGGGACTTGAAAAGTTTGATGAAGTATTAAACACGATACTGATTAGTATTTTCATACTAGAGACCAGCTGCTGAAGAACATGTAAGAATATAGGCATTTTTAAATTCAAGGATTATTAAAGGATTAGAACATTTTGCATTACATTGGTGACATTGTAAAGTATTACCTCATAATGAGATACAACTTACACCAGTATAAATCAGCATAGCTCCACTGAAGTCAATAGACCTACTCTGATTTATGCCAGCTAAGGATTTGTCCCCTTACATCAAACGTATCCTACACTACAGAACAATAGATCATTTCTTTCTGATTTGCTCTCTCTTTTTGCCCCTGTAAATTACGAGATTCACAAACAGCGCAGTAAAAGTAAACCACAAGAGCTGGAGCCCCAGAGTTTAAATGAGTTATAACACAAACCATAGTAGGTCTGACCTACATTAAACCAGTTCAGTGGAACAAGCTATGCATGAATTGGCCTGTATTTCAAGGTTGATTCTTAATAATAAAAACAGAAATGATTCCAAAGGGTCCTGTTGGAACAAACAATAGCAAACATATTCTCCACAGCTCGGCCATTAAAAACAATGGAGCAGGAGGCCTTTGCTGTAACAGCATCTCCCACTGGGTGATAGCAGTTGAAAGTACTTACGATGATTATGATTAATTTCATTAGTGCTCAATTCACTTTAATACTTCTCTCTCGCTATCTCTGAGTGCTGATAATTTTTCCCAGCAAGTAAATCCAGGGTGACAGTTTAATAGGCTCAGACATGCTTAGACCTGAAATGAGACTGTAATATTAATATACTATTGACCAGTTATGGATTAAGCAAACTGAGGGCACACTAAAGTAAATGACTTCAGAGGGACAAGTTAATGTGCTAAGTGGCTCACATGCAATGATTAAAAATATTCTTCATTTACTTGGAAATGAACAGTTTTTAAAAAAGATTAATCTAATAAAACCAGCCAATGCTATGTTACAAATGTATTGTTCATTTGCTAACGGATGCTGAGCTAACGGATCTTAAGTCCCTGTGTTGCTTAGAGTAAAAGGGAAACAATAATAAACAGAGCCATTGATGCGGACACAGTGGCAAAATGAGGACAGACATATGGATGGATTTTAACCTGCAAGTCACAACTTTTATTAAACTTAAACACAGAATAGGGGCACTACTACTCCTTGCCTATCACCCATACTCTCCTATACCAGGCATTTAATTGGTTCCAGTGTGGGGGTTACAGGGCTCCTACCATGTAACTCATAACTTGGGGTAGGCTCTTCTAAGTTTACCCCCCAGGATTCAGCTCTCTCTGAAACCTACTCCCCTGCCACAAGGTGGACAGAGGCTGCAGAAGACTGGGGACCTCCACCCATGATGGCCAGAAGATCTTACCCTATCCTGTTAGTCCAAAGTCCATCAGCAAAATCCCGGATCTTTTACCTCTGGGAACAGTTCATTTGATATTTTTAACCTCACTGGAGACTGGCTGCAAGTTGTGACAATTTAACAACTCAACCAAGTACCTCAGTTAGGTGCTAAGTGCGCTTAACTGACTGTGGCTTGAAGGTGCTTTGAGGAAACCAAAAAACTCCCCTGTCCTCTGCCAATTGGCCCCTTCCCCCAAATGGGTGATTGGCTAGAGCTGCAGCATCTGTTCAGCTGGTTTCCCATTGCTAATTCAGGATAGGTATGGTGGGGCTGGAATGGAGTCAAAAGAGGCTCCACATGGCCTCTGCTCCAGGTTAAATCCTGGGAGAAGGGAATGCTGTCCTGTCAGCAGCCTTCCTCACCAACTGGCCAACGAGTGCCAGAGACTCCAAGGCACAGGGAGGAGCTACCTGGTGTCCCTAAGTGAGTGATTCTGTCCCTCACTGCTGGGGCTGTCCACTTTCACCACGAGTCCCATCGTGTTCCCCCCCCCCGCCCCGAGGTGTATGGGTAGCATGTCTCGTGGCTTTCATGAAATCCCACCAGCCTCATATGAACCTGTGGTCACTTTCTTTAATGTAATTGCTGGCTTCACACAGTCATTGTGTGAAGGATGTTGTGAATCTGGACCAAAAAAAAGAAAAAGAAAAAGAAAAAGAAAAAGAAAAAAAGGGCTATGTACAAACTGAATAGGCAATACAGTTTCTTCTAGTGTCATTGTATAATTGACAACCTGCTCTACCCTCTTGCCAATGACCCCTAATCAACCAACCAATCAAAAAACAAACCAAAACCAAATTCCAATAACAAGCACAACAACTAACCCTACTCTAAGATGAGTTTTTACTCTGAAAATGGAGAAGAGGCAGAGACTCTTTGAAGTCCACAAGGGACTTTGCTATTGTTATTTTTTTTTCACCATGGAAGACATTCTGATACTACAGCAGTGGGCAGCAGTATAAAACTCTTAAGAGCTTGGCTACATGGTGGGGTAATGAACACTAAAGGGGTGTGGTTTCTAAAGCATATTAACATATTGCACATTAATTGCTCTGCGTAACCCTGCTAAATTCCTTAGTGTGCTGAGTGTTACATTAAATCTGACTAGGGGACTTTTTAGTGCACACCAGCAGGGTCTACACAGACTAATTAATACACAACAAGTTAGGGCGCTTTAGTAATCACTCCCCTATAGTGCACTGAATAGACAAGCTGTCAGATATTATCCCTTTACCAACCACTTTATAATGGGAAGGTTAGTATAGTTTTTAATACATAGCTAATGTTCTTCTTATTTATTATTTGTATTGAAAATGTATCTAGAGGCCCCAATCTGATGGACAAGACAGTCCTGGCCCCAAAGTGCTTAAGTAATACACTGATTCTTGAAATCTGTAATTGTTGCTATGTTGATTGGCCTTAGGTACAAGAATCCAAAACTACTTCCCGCAGCTGTGCTCTTTTGGATGCAATGCTGTGCTCACCAAACCCCTCTATGGACACTCTCAAATCCATGGGAATTCACAGAGAGTCCGGGAGTCACCTAAAAGGGTGAGTGTGAATGGCCTGCCTAGCCCGACCTCTGAGTGGCATGCCTTACCCTGCCCTACCCAATGGGAAAACCTTACTCGGAAACTCTCACTGTTTTCAAAGTAGTGCTAGCCCTCCTTGGAGTTCCCTGTTCATATAGCTGATAAACCTAGTTCAGTGGTTTTCTGAATCTTGCTTAGCCAACAAAAAACTTCTTAGTTGCCTTTTGATCCCCTTGCCAGATCTTCAAGTCTGTTGTTCACCCTCATTCTAGTGTCCAGGCCTGACCTCACCATGGAATCATTCTGGAATCCTTTCCTTTCATTTAGAAGGAAAGTTATGGAGTCCTTGATTTAACCGTCAGGCACTGATGTGTTATGAAGCAGTGATCCTGTATCCTGGGACCAAGATTGCACCCTTTCTGGTGCATCTGGTATTCCCAGTCTATTCCCTGTGCCCTAATTACTGCAGCACTAGGTCTATTCCCTCTGTTCCCAATGGTTTTAAAATCTTCACTGTCATATATGCATTCTCCACCAAATGCATCTGATGAAGTGAGCTGTAGCTCACGAAAGCTTATGCTCAAATAAATTTGTTATTTGTTATCTCTAAGGTGCCACAAGTACTCCTTTTCTTTTTGCGAATACAGACTAACACGGCTGCTACTCTGAAACCTGTCAAATATGAGAATCCGCTCAGGCTTTTATTACCTGAGCCATAGCAATTCATGTAAGCTATGAAAAATGAGTATCGTCTCATTACTCACAGGTCAGAGTGGCTTTCCAGTATTTCAGAACTTACACATTTCTGCTTTCCTGACAGAATCCTCCATGTCATCAGTGAACTAGTGGCAATAAGTGTCTGCTAATGCAATGTAAGTATGCATTAACCATAGGAGGAAAAGAACCAACAATCGGCTTAGGGCTCCATCTTACAAGCTCTACAGAACCAAGTTACAGCAATCATTTACATTTGGCTCTTTCACCCCCCAGGAGCATTTGCATTGGGAAGCTTGCAAAGTTTTTCTGTGTAAGTGTGATGTTATCTGATTAAAATATGACCCTATAGATCATTGTTGCAACCACTGTTATATATTTGCAACAAATCTTGCACAAAATGTGGCATGCAAGATGTCTATGAAAAGGTTATGATTTGCTGGTTACGATTATGCTATCTGTATGCATGTACCATTTTTGTATTTGAAGTTATGAGTATTGGCTCTACACCTGTATTTCAAATGTTTGCTCCTGTGGTAACGCCCACAAGGTAGCTAGCCAGCACATCTTGGAGGGACTATTCAAATTGAGTGGCCCATCGAAAGAACATTTAACTGACAATGGACCTTGGGAGACACCTATCTACACTTAATGGAATTTCTTGCTTGACTAGGCGAAATGCATGGACATGTGACTTGCCCAGGTGACTCCAAACTCCATCTTGTTGCTGTAATTTTCCACAGTAAGAACAATGGGATTCCCTCCACATGGCAGAAACTATAAAAGGTTCTGGAAATACCTCCTTTTGCCTCTATCCTGCTTCAGCCTCTTTCTTGCCCAAGCCTCTGGATTATGAATTTATACTAATGGGTGCATTCTAACCAAGGAATTGAAGACCTTCCAGTGATTTGGAAGGAGCCAGAGACTTATCGAGCTGGCAGTTTATTCCATCTCTGCTACAAGCCTAAACCAAGAACTTTGCAATTACTGTATGTATTTGATTCTTTTAACCAATTTTAATTCTCACCTCTCTAAATAATAACAGGTTTCAGAGTAGCAGCCGTGTTAGTCTGTATTTGCAAAAAAAAGAAAAGGAGTACTTGTGGCACCTTAGTGACTAACAAATTTATTTGAGCATAAGCTTTCGTGAGCTACAGCTCACTTCATCGGATGCATTCCAGAATGCCAAAAGTACTTCTTTTCTTTTTTTTTTCTCACCTCTCTTTCTTTCTTTTTATAAATAAACCTTTAGATTTTAGATACTAAAGGATTGGCATCAGCGTGATTTTTGGGTAAGATCTAAGTTATATATTGATGGGGGTGTGTGGCTGGTCCTTTGGGATCAGAAGAGCCTATTATTTGATGAGACTGGTTATAAAGAACCACTTATCTCTAAATCCAGTGTTTTTGGTGGTGACATAAGAACTGGAATGCCCAAGGAAATTGCTTTTATGACTTCTTGTTAGCCAGTGTGGTGAAACAGAAATTTACTTTTGTTGTTGGTTTGGTATATCCTATGGGGGATTAGCCACCGGTCTTAGGGTGTATATGCCCTATTTCTCAGCAGTTTGTCCTGAATTTGGCATCCTCAGCTGTGATCCACTGAGGCACTGTGTTACAGCAAGGAGTTAAAAATTGCTGCTGGAGCCAAGGAAATCTCTTTTTGGATTTGTTCAATCTACCTTTGGGGTATGTGTGTGCTTTCAGCTTGCAGACAGGCACTAGATCCTCAGTGGGTGTAAATCAATATTTGAAGTCAATGGGCCCCCTTAAATTTATATTCACTGAGGATCTGGCCCAGGTGGCAGTATAGTCTGCACTTGGAAAACCTAAATATGGCTGTACATGAAGAAAAGTTAAATGTGATGTTAGTAGTCAGTCCCATTTGCTTTCGTGTGCGAAGGGCTGCTGGAGAGCTGCTAGGAATGGTGCCCGTGGACTCATCTGACCTACACATTTTATGTGTTCTATACTGGCAGTGTGAGGGTTGGCTCACAGCCATTAACTCCTCTGAATGTTTGAGGCTGATCTGAGCCAAGGAATGTCCACTTCTTAGCATTTCAGCTGAGGGTGGCAAATAAAATGTATAAGCATCATGTTAGGCACTTTTGTTACCAAGCCTCAAATGGAACAGCCTGCTCTAGGACTTGAAAAGCCATTCTTTCAAACCAGACCTCAGGAAGAACAGGAGTTGCTGCAGGCATACTTTGCAAATGTGCCTTCTCTTTCAGAAAAGTGAGAGGAGACAATCTAGTTTCCGTGGGTGTCTAAAATCGAGCGAGATGGGGATGCTTTGCACCAACGTGTTTACAAGCATATATATGAAGTGAAGGAGGGGATTTCATTAAAGTTGGTTTCATAGCTGTGATTCCTTAAATTCTTTATTCCAGATGATCAGATCTCGTAGACAGTGGGCCTGCAAAGCATTCCTTGATTACAGACGATATGGAGGTTCATAAATCATTGATGTGCAAAGGACACATGAAGGAGGCAGCTTTTATTTCCAAACTTGCTGGGAGCATATAAACTCAGCCCCGTTTTTGCCTGAATGCATGTGCTTTAATGAGCGATTGAGACAGAAATGTTAATGGGAAGATCATGTCAAATATAATCCCCAAGCCCCACCCATCTTGCAAATTGGATGCTTCAGATATTAAGCTAGGTTGAAGATGAGGGGCAGATCCCACTTGGATGCCACTTGGTTTAGTGAATAGGACCCAAAGCTGAGTCAAGAGAGCTGAGTTCTAGTTGCAACTCTGCTACTGACCTGCTGTGTGACTTGAGCAAGTCCTGCTATTTGCTATTTACACTGCAAGCTCTTCAGGGCAGGGGTTGTCTCTTAAATGCATTTGTGCAGCACCTAGCACAATGGGGTCTGATCTCAGTTGAAGCCTCTATGTGCTCCTGAAATATGCATAATTATAAGATCCTCAGCCAGTATAAACTGGCATAGCCCCTTTAACTTCAATACAGGTGACACCAGCTGTGTCTCTAGCCCCAACTTCTCATAAAATAATATAGTTTTTTTAATCTAGGAAAGGTAAAACATTTCTTCTTTTACACCCTCTGACAAGGGAAGTGACTCAATTCCACATAAGCTCAGGAATCCAAGCTTTGCTAATGGCTGGAAATTGATTAAACACACACAGATGGTTGCTGAGGGGAGCTGGTAAACTTTGCTTTGCTTCAGCTATTAGTTTTTAAAGCAATGAAAGGTCAAAGTAAACCATCCATAAATGTGGCAGCGATTAACACATCACAAAGGTTATTACACAGCATGTAATTATTCAGCCTGTGTCACATAATAAAATCGTAGGGCAAAAGCTGGCCAGAGCTTACTTGCATTGGAAGGAACATGCACACTCACACACACACACACACACACACACACACACACACACACACACACACACACAGAGTTTTCTGTGATGTATGTGAAGCTTACTTACAGCTATGTAGAAATTTATATTTATTTATTAAAACATTGGCTGTTTAGAATTTGGTTGATTAGGTGTTCATCACTCAGCCATTGTTAGAGTTGTGTGATCATCCTCCTAAGAAGGAAGTAGAACATAGAATGTGATAATGGTCATGTCCGATGGAAATGCCTTTGGAAAGGCTGTCTAGCATGGCAGTTGGCTATGTCTTTTTACGGGTATCTGTGGTATGAAAGCATTGCCATCTGTGAGCAACGTTGAGTAATGCCAATAATAACGTTATAGCGCAAAGAACTGAGCTTTCCATTTGAGCCACAGAGAAAGAGGCCAAATTTCCAAAGGAGCTAGGTACGTTGGAAGCTTCTGATGTATGTTCTTTTGAAAATCTGGCCATAAGGAGAGCTGCTGGGTACTGAAAATATGGCTGTGATTGTGGGTACTGGGCTATTGAAAATCTGGCACCACACCATCCCACTGTCCACTATACCATACCATACCAAACCAACCACATCATTGTCCATCCTGCCATACCATCATTCATTCTCTCTGTAAATATTCGGTATATATCCAGTAAGCCATGCACACTTGTCAAACACCGGACCTTTTATTTGCATTTGAAATCAAAGGGCTTCTTCTTGGTATCCATCGTCCCCTTTATTGACTAAAGGCAAACCCTATCCCTAGGAATCGTGGTGTACAGATTATTGTCAGCAACATAATCTCTTTCTTCTGTCTTTGGCAGGACAGTTTCCAAACCCAGAAATCTAAACACTGAAAAACAAATGTTGCCTCTTTTGTGCCCCAGATTCTTTGTTTCATTTACCACTCTGCCAAATCTAGTTACCAGTGTGGCAGCTGATGAAGAAAGAACAGGCTACAGTTTGCTCTGCACCTTAAGTACTCCTGGTATAGCGTTTAATATATGCTACCGGTGCCCATGCTACCGGTGCCCTCTCCCCTAATATGTTCTCTGAAACACTCAGTTATTAATGTGGCTGTTACAGGATATCCGCCCCAGAAAGGCCCTTTTAAAAGTTCATTCCCTCTGCTTGCTACAAAGACAGCACTTCTACTACCAAAAGATGCAGGGCTGGATTCAGCTCTGTGCTGTTAGAGAAATAAGTCAAAATGAAACAGGCCAGCATTTTTGAAACAACACGCAGCCATTGAATAACTGCTCTCTTTCTGGGGTTAGGTAAACATCAAACACACTTAAATATCGCTAAGAATATAAGTGGAGAAGAAAGCAGCAGGTGAATTGCAATGCAGGTTAATATTTGGTTTTGATTGCTCTGAACGTCTAAGTACCATCTTTCCCCACAATACACCTAATTTCATTTATACCTTCCTAGGGGATTTTCACACTATAAGACCCCTTCTCTCTAACAAGCATTGGGCGTTGCTCCTTACCTACAGCTGTATTCTGCAGACAGGGCAAGGGAGAGAATGGGGATGCCTGGTGGCATTTGCTGCCCTAATAGGTTGGTGTGCCCATATAATCATATAATAGAATATCAGGGTTGGAAGGGACCTCAGGAGGTCATCTAGTCCAACCCCCTGCTCAAAGCAGGACCAATCCCCAACTAAATCATCCCAGCCAGGGCTTTGTCAAGCCTGACTGTAAAAACCTCTAAGGAAGAAGATTCCACCACTTCCCTAGGTAACCCATTCCAGTGCTTCACCACCCTCCCAGTGAAAAAGTTTTTCCTAATATCCAACCCAAACCTCCCCCACTGCAACTTGAGACCATTACTCCTTGGTCTGTCTACTCCTTGATCTGCTAAACCTTAGTCAGCTACTGGGGAATGGAGGTGACATTCACCAGGGGATGAGAGGATGGCCTGGGCTAGCATAGGTGAACTTGGGAAAGGGTGGGGTCTGTTTCGAATTTTTGTTTGGGATACCTTTGAATAGCATTACGCCCCTGTTTGTACATGTGGATCGAGGGCAATATGGTCCCAATGCTAAAACACGGTGTGCCAAATTCCCGCCCTCATTTATACCTGACAGCCATTATGGATTCTCATTAGTTCCGAAGTACTCGCTCATCTCTCTATTACTGGCTGATCTGGAGTCCTGTTCTACCCAGTGCACAAACCCGCCCAGCCCCTTGTAAGCAAAGCCAATGATGTCTGGGAATTGGCTTTTTTCCAGAATGGAGATTTTCTATTGGGAATGAGTGATGCTTGAAAAATGATGCATTAGAGGTAGAAATATCGCAGGAAAACAAGAATCTGCCTCATCTCCTCCTGGTCCCCTATTTGATTACATATATTACTGAATTTGTTCAGATTATTAGAGAGACAAAAGCAGGAAACAAAATTCTTACATGGGGACTGTACATTGTCCTGTTTGAGGCTTGATGTATAACCACAAGAAATATGGACTTGGACACTTAAAATCGCCTTGGATGTGGCTGAGGATAGAAGCTTGCACTGCAAATCACAACATCTAGACCTGGCCTGTTCTTGGGATTGGCTCCTGTTGCAACCACCCCTGCAAATATTTAGGATTATCAAAGCCACTATAAACTAATTTGCACATGTGCAGCCATGCTGGGGCTGGAGGACCAACAGCCGAGATCCTTGGTGTAGACAAGGCCTTATTCTGAAGAGCTGCCTGAACACTGAAGCCTCTCTAATGTGTTTGGCCATCATGCTGAAGAAACCAGGGTAAGAAGGAGCTACGTGAATCTGGCTTTGATGGATAGGAGTTGGTGTTGGCCCTTGGGATGATTTAGGTAATCTGTACAGTAATGGAAATCCCTCCTTCGGGGTGGGATTTGCAATTGTGAAAACTCTCCAGTTTAAATGGGGTTAAGCTGGCACTTGCCAACATGCCCACCCAATCCCCTTGCCAAACCGAGGTGACTCCATATAGTTGAGCGTCAGAATGGTCCCTAGTTGGCAAGCCAAGCTTGGATTCCCTAGAATTCTTTCAATGTCTCCCTTTGACCTTACCTGGGATCAAGGAGAGTCTTGAATTCTGAAAGGTGGTTGCTGGTGGCCTGAATGATTTCATCCATAGTTTCACTGCACGAAAGCCATTTACTTTGTGTGAACTTTCTAAAAATAGGCTGAGGAAAGAACATGCTGTTCAGCTTCTATAAAGCAAAGTCTAAATGCAAATATGTACATAGAGATTTAACATCTTATGCAACAGGTGTGCATGGTGCTGTACAGAGAAATTAAAGATGGCCTGCTAAAGAAGAAGGGGTGAATGGGGGTTGTGCCAGTTGTCTCCTTACTAGTAAATGGCACTGTTGTTATTTATATATTTTTATTAAATTAGCACAGAGAGGTACCAGCTGTTGCCCCATTGAGCCGGGCACTGCACATACACCAAATAAAGCATAGTCCCTGCTCTGACCATATAAATAGACACAAAAGACAAAGGGTGGAGAGAGGAAATATTATCATCATTATCCCCGGTTTACTGTGGGGCAGTGAGGCATGGAGAGATTGTCAGGACCTGTCACCAAGGTCAAATTGTCAGTGAGTTTCTGCTCCCATTTAGGGAATGAAAACAATTGTGGGTGCTGCTGCACACACTGGAAACTTTGTCCAGAGTGACTTGGCCAAGAAATTATGTGGCAGAGGTATGATTTTAACCCAGCTATCTTGAGCCTCCTCTTAGTGCCATACCCACCAAAGCATCCTTCCTCTCAGACACGAAGAGCACTGGCTGGATGCATAGCTGAATGGCAGAGGTTCAGCAAGGAGGTGTACATGAGCAATGATGGCAATTGCAATTAAAAGGTCATTCAGCTGAGTGACTGAAGATTTGGAATAGCAAAATTCAGTTTGGATCTGACGTATCACTGGGAGGCAGAAGGAGAGAAAGACTATGGATTGGAAATGAAACCTGCCAGAAGAGAAAGGGACACAGAAACAGAGCCTAGACAATCAAATTAAGGCTTACTGGTCTTGGAGAGACCTGGTGGGACTGAGGGAGTCAGGGATGGTGCATGTTAAAGATGGGAGATCAAGAAAACCAGCAAATTATCTGGAAAGAGCCGTGGCACATTAGCTCCATTGCAAGTGTAGGATTTAATTTCAACCTTCACCAAAACAATGCAGAAACAGATGAGAGAGGCTAATATTCTGGCAGCATCTGCCTTCTTAGAATCATAGAATCATAGAATATCAGGGTTGGAAGGGACCCCAGAAGGTCATCTAGTCCAACCCCCTGCTCAAAGCAGGACCAAGTCCCAGTTAAATCATCCCAGCTAGGGCTTTGTCAAGCCTGACCTTAAAAACCTCTAAGGAAGGAGATTCTACCACCTCCCTAGGTAACGCATTCCAGTGTTTCACCACCCTCTTAGTGAAAAAGTTTTTCCTAATATCCAATCTAAACCTCCCCCATTGCAACTTGAGACCATTACTCCTCGTTCTGTCATCTGCTACCATTGAGAACAGTCTAGAGCCATCCTCTTTGAAACCCCCTTTCAGGTAGTTGAAAGCAGCTATCAAATCCCCCCTCATTCTTCTCTTCTGCAGACTAAACAATCCCAGCTCCCTCAGCCTCTCCTCATAAGTCATGTGCTCTAGACCCCTAATCATTTTCGTTGCCCTTCGTTGTACTCTTTCCAATTTATCCACATCCTTCCTGTAGTGTGGGGCCCAAAACTGGACACAGTACTCCAGATGAGGCCTCACCAGTGTCGAATAGAGGGGAACGATCACGTCCCTCGATCTGCTCGCTATGCCCCTACTTATACAACCCAAAATGCCATTGGCCTTCTTGGCAACAAGGGCACACTGCTGACTCATATCCAGCTTCTCGTCCACTGTCACCCCTAGGTCCTTTTCCGCAGAACTGCTGCCGAGCCATTCGGTCCCTAGTCTGTAGCGGTGCATTGGATTCTTCCATCCTAAGTGCAGGACCCTGCATTTATCCTTATTGAACCTCATTAGATTTCTTTTGGCCCAATCCTCCAATTTGTCTAGGTCCTTCTGTATCCTATCCCTCCCCTCCAGCGTATCTACCACTCCTCCCAGTTTAGTATCATCCGCAAATTTGCTGAGAGTGCAATCCACACCATCCTCCAGATCATTTATGAAGATATTGAACAAAACGGGCCCCAGGACCGACCCCTGGGGCACTCCACTTGACACCGGCTGCCAACTAGACATGGAGCCATTGATCACTACCCGTTGAGCCCGACAATCTAGCCAGCTTTCTACCCACCTTATAGTGCATTCATCCAGCCCATACTTCCTTAACTTGCTGACAAGAATGCTGTGGGAGACCGTGTCAAAAGCTTTGCTAAAGTCAAGAAACAATACATCCACTGCTTTCCCTTCATCCACAGAACCAGTAATCTTATCATAAAAGGCGATTAGATTAGTCAGGCATGACCTTCCCTTGGTGAATCCATGCTGACTGTTCCTGATCACTTTCCTCTCCTCTAAGTGCTTCAGGATTGATTCTTTGAGGACCTGCTCCATGATTTTTCCAGGGACTGAGGTGAGGCTGACCGGCCTGTAGTTCCCAGGATCCTCCTTCTTCCCTTTTTTAAAGATGGGCACTACATTAGCCTTTTTCCAGTCATCCGGGACTTCCCCCGTTCGCCACGAGTTTTCAAAGATAATGGCCAAGGGCTCTGCAATCACAGCCGCCAATTCCTTCAGCACTCTCGGATGCAATTGAAGAGGCAGATGCTGCTAAGATGTTAGCCTGTTACCCACTTTTCTTTTTGCTTTTCTTTTTGTGGTGGATTGAATTAAATTTGGGGCTTAACACTGACTGGCTGTGCCAGGGCTCAGCTCTTGATGCTAGGGTTTATGAACGTGTTTAAAAATTCCATAGGGTTTGGTCTTACAAATGTGATTCTCTTTTGGAACTGGGCAAGAGGTGGCCTGACAGCAAATAGACAGAAAAGCCTTGGGGGAACGGGAGTGAGGGTAGGGATGGAGAATGATTGACCTTGAGTAGGGCTAGCACACCAGAGAGTGAGAAAACTTTTATCAGTTTGTGAACAAAATAGGCAGGAAAATTGTAGAGGTGTAACACAGTTGAACAACATGTTCCTTCCTCTGCTTATGTAGAGAAACTCTGGTAGGGGGGAGAGGGTGTAGCAGGCCAGAGTTGTATCACTGACAGAGTGTGAGAAACAAGGGAAACTGGGACCACTTGGTAGCTGTGTGAGATAGAAACATCCCTAGCTACAGATAGGGAAGGGGAAAGTTTGTTAGCTGCGAGAAGGAGGGACAGGAAACTGCTGGTTTCAGGGAACAGCAATGGAGCCACCTTCTGGCTGTAACCCCCTTCCATAAGCCCCCTACCCCGGGCTGGGTATGGTCATCCTGCTAAAGTAGAGTGGTCTGGAGGAATGGGCACAGGGCCGCATGTCAGGCAGTCCTGAGCATTAACCGTGGCTCTGCCAATGTCTCACCAGATGGCACTGGGCAAGTCACTTCACCTTTCTGTTTCAGTTGCCCCATCTATAACATGGGGACTCATTTATCTCACAGAGGTTTCGTGATGGTTAATTATTGTCTATACAATGTTGTGAACATAGAAAACACTCTAATAATCCTGCTTGCTTTAACCCTATGAACACCACCGCTGAATCTGATGGACCTACTCAGATGGTGGTCAGGATATGTCCCAGTATATATTCTCATGGGTGGTGGGTATAGTAGACCAGTGGAGGCTAAGCCTCCCCAAAGAGGACGTGGCGCCCCTCCCTTTGGAGATGTGCTGGCCCACCACCTTTAGAGCGCTGCTGCCAAAAGGGTGCTTGAGCCATGGCCCTGCTCACGCTGCTCCTCTTCCTGCTCCACCTCTTCCCCTGAGGGCTCACCCTCAACCCCCTCCCTCCCAGGCACCCCCAACTGCCACTCATGCCTCTCCATCCCAGATGGGAGGGGGGAGTTGGGGGCGGGCACAAAGAGGCATGAGTGGAGGTGGGGCTGCTCCCGGGGGAAGGGGTGAAGAAGCGCTAGCAGCAGGCGTGGGGAGTCTTGGGGGAAGTGGTGAAGAGGTGTGAGTGGCAGCAAGTGGTTGGGTGGCTGGGCAGGACCTTGGAGGAGGGGGCAAAGAGTAGAGCCCTGCGTGGATATAAAGTGGTATCTGCGGAGCTGTAGGTCTCTACCGGGAACTGCAGAGGTTAGAGCAGCAACATGTTGGGCCACCACTTCCAGGAGCCAGTGCCCTGCACCGGTAGCTCCTCCAGTGTGGCTGTAATGCTCCCAGCCCCGCCCACTGGGGTGGGCACCATACTTATTGGAAGCTGTCTATGGTCACACTAGTGTGTGCACGTGGCTCACATACCTTTGTACAAAAGTCCCTTCCATGCACAAGTGGTGGGGAGCTTTGGAGGAGGGAGCAGAGCGGGACCTTGGAGGAGGGGGCAAAGAGTGGAGGCAGGGCAGGAAGTGCAGTGTGAGTGGAGCGTGGGCAGGGCCTCGGCGGGAGGAGGCTGAGTGGGGGCAGGGAGCATGGCCCCCACTTCTAGGGAGCTTCCAGCACTCCCGCCCAGCCTCCCCAAATGCAGGTCATGCCATCGCCCATGTGTATTCTATAATAATATTTTCCATAATGGCAAACTAAGCCCTGAATAATCTGTTCCTGAAGCCCTTATTTAGTCAAAATTCTCATTGGCTTCTTGGGATTTGTCTGAGTAAGGTAATGCAGCATTGTTACCAGTATGTGCAAAACTACAGAATATCATTTTTAATAATGTATGTTTCCATTTATGCTACTATTATTATATATAAAGAACCTTTTTACTCTCTCTAGGCACCAAGGGGGCTATATATTCTATACTCTGTTTCTGAGGCAGGGTGAGTATCCAATGATACAGTGGACTCTAGGGCAAAGACTAATATTTGCACTAAGCAGCAGAATATATAGGCATGCAGAACCTGTGTTACGCTGTGAATGTCTATAGTGCCTTGAGGGGGCCTAATTTCTTTTGTACTACATGTACAGTTTGGGTGAGAAAACCAGGTGGCAAAGCTGAACTGCTGTATCCTGCACACATACACTGTGAAACTAGAGAGAGGCCGAGTGCCCTGGGGAGTCCATATAAAAAGCTGTGTCCCTGAAGTTTTTGAACAAAGAAGTTGTGAGCAGGCATGATGCCTAGAAATGGAGCTGGTATCTTTGTCTTTTTCCCAGCAAAGCAGTGTAAATATCTCTCTTAATTCATATCTTTTTCTTAAAAACATAAAAAGCTCTCTGTTACTTTGAAACCTGGGCATCATGGCTTTCCTATCTATTTACATCCAGCTCTGATTTTTGCATTAGGTAATATATTTCTTGCCTTTCTGGTTAGCAAAGTGTATGAGAAACCCCATGAAAATAGGGCAAACGTTTACTGATCCGGGCTCCTCTCAGTCAGATGGATCCATTAGTCAATCGGTGTATTTGATGGCTCATTCAGATTTAAGAACCTGAGGCCTGGTCTACAATACACAGGTTAATTCAAGGCAGCTTATGTCAACCTTCCTGTGGAAGTGTCTTCATTTAAATTTGGCTCCCGCTGACGTAAGTGCCCTGCTATTCCTATTTAATAACCACACCTCTCTTAGCGGCGTAGAGTCATGATTGATGTAGTTGGGTCAACGCAGTGAGATATAAAGTGAGTTACGTACATTGACAATTACTGGCCTCCAGCAGCTATCCCACAATGCCCGACCCTGACCGCTCTAGTCACTGTTGTGAACTCTGATGCCCAGGGGCCAGGTGGACAGGAAACCGCCCCTTCTCTTTAAAGTCCCACCATTTTTTGAAATTCCTTTTCCTGCTTGCCCAGCTTGGCGAGCACATCTAGCAGCTCTCCATTGTTGAGTGTAACTGTCCAGTTGACCATGCTGGCTACATGCACCAGGCACACTCCTGCCAGGAGATACTGGATCTCCTGGGCCTGTGGGGAGAGGAGACTGTGCAGACACAACTCCGATCCAGCTGTAGAAATGTGGACATCTACAAGCAGATTGCTTGGGAGATGCAGGAGAAGGGCTATGACAGGGACCAGCAGAAGTGCTGTGTGAAAGCCAAGGAGCTGCAGCAAGCAAACCAGAAGGCCAGAGAGGCCAACAATTGATCGAGTGCTGAGCTGCAGACCTGCCACTTTTACAAAGATCTGCATGCCGTACTTGGCGGAGACCACCCCTCTCCCCAATAGCACTGTGCATCCATCTGGGATCCCAAGTCAGAGGCCCCTGCTCTGAACAGTGAGGAGGAGGAGGAGGAGGAGGAAGAGGGGGAGTATGGGAGAATCCCACTACACAGCAAGGCAGGACCTGTTTTTGACTCTGCTACAGTGGTGGCTGTGTGCTTAGGTAACTTAGGTTGGAATAGCTTTGTAGACATGTCCTGAATAGAATACACTAAGTGTGTTGTTTAAGTGAAATTCAATATTAAAGCAGCTGATAGATAAACTTCCTGCCATTTGCCACTCCCACTTCTCTGAGAAAGAAATCACCACCACAACAAAAGACAAGATTCTTTGAATTATTTAGAGTTGCCAAAGGTGTTGCGATATGAGCTAATTAAAAAAGCTATCTGCAATGCAATGCTATAAAAGAATAATAAAATTCAAATCTCATTTGTTCCACTTCAGGTTCCTCGTATGCACAAAGCTCTATAAAAGGCAGCATCTGTGTTCACATTGTATGCTGAAAAGATATCACATAGCCACTAATTCAATTGACATATTTAACCGTTCATTGTAGCATATATTTCCATTTACTAGATTTTTTTAGACCCTCTTAGTGCTTCCCATATAGAACATGATAAAATAAGATAGAGCCGTTTACTTCCATAATGAGATTGGCAGGGGAAACTGACAGAGCATTGAGCTGTCAGTTTGAGTGCTAGTCATACTTAGAGGTTTAAAACAGGATTTTTAAGCATTCGTTCCAGATATTGTATTTATACTGTGCTAGTTATAAGAATTTGTGTTGCAAAGGAAAGTGTGATGGGATATTATCTTATTCAAACCAACAATTTAGAGATCACTCATCTGTTATGATTTGAAATGAAATAATATATTGTAACATCAACAGTGCCCACAGCTATCTGTTAAATATTAAACATTTAGAATTTGGTGACAAAAACTGAGGCCATGTTTTGATTTTCAGTGGGCGGGATGTAGGGATGATTTTATACTCCCATTCCCCACACAATGCAGGTCCTTTGCATATGTACTTAAAAAGGCAAACCATGACTGTTCAGATTATTGTTTCATATGACAAACTCCTATTTAAATCAATGGGAATTTTTTGTTTAGGTTAGGATTAGGTTGAAATGTACAAATGGCACCTGCAGAAAAGGCACGTGGTTTGTATAACATGAGAAGATTTATACAAAAGATACAAGTCTCATAAGCAGATTTTCTGGTCAAAAAAATTTCAAAGTGCTTTTGAAAATTAAATTATTTGGAAAAAAATTCAACATGAAATTTTGGGGCGGAAAAGTTAATTTTTGCAAGCTGTGGAAAAATGCCTACCCTCTTTTTTACTTTTTCTACTCCTCCTCTAGAAAAGTGAGAAAGTGTTTTTTTAAAAAGGTGAAACATGAAACTTTCATTTTTAAAGATTACACTTTCACTTTGAAGTGTTTCCTTACCACATAAAGGTGAAAGTGTTACTTTCTCTCAGAGCACTTGCAGAAAGAAAATAGCACTTCTGCTAAAAGCAATCGTTCCAACTGGCAAAGGCTAGAAAACAGTCAGAAGGTAAGGAAATGCAGGATTTTCCACATTCTTAATTTTTTTGAATTTTTCCATGGAAAAACTATTATTTCTCAATGGGAAAATTGTGAATGGAAATTATTCCCTTGGAAAAAAAATCCCATTTTCCATCCAGCTCTACTGGTGAAGCTGCATCCTGTGGCATTTTCATCATACTCTCTATGTAGGGAAAAAGAAAAGGAGTACTTGTGGCACCTTAGAGACTAACAAATTTATTAGAGCATAAGCTTTCGTGAGCTACAGCTCACTTCATCGGATGCATTTGGTGGAAAAAACAAAGGAGAGATTTATATACACACACACAGAGAACATGAAACAATGGGTTTATCATACACACTGTAAGGAGAGGTTTCAGAGTAGCAGCCGTGTTAGTCTGTATTCGCAAAAAGAAAAGGAGTACTTGTGGCACCTTAGAGACTAACAAATTTATTAGAGCATAAGCTTTCGTGAGCTACAGCTCACTTCATCGGGGTGCATCCGATGAAGTGAGCTGTAGCTCACGAAAGCTTATGCTCTAATAAATTTGTTAGTCTCTAAGGTGCCACAAGTACTCCTTTTCTTTTTACTGTAAGGAGAGTGATCACTTAAGATAAGCCATCACCAGCAGCGGGGGGGGGGGGGGGGAGGAGGAAAACCTTTCATGGTGACAAGCAAGGTAGGCTAATTCCAGCAGTTAACAAGAATATCAGAGGAACAGTGGGGGGTGGGGTGGGAGGGAGAAATACCATGGGGAAATAGTTTTACTTTGTGTAATGACTCATCCATTCCCAGTCTCTATTCAAGCCTAAGTTAATTGTATCCAGTTTGCAAATTAATTCCAATTCAGCAGTCTCTCCTTGGAGTCTGTTTTTGAAGCTTTTTGGTTGAAGTATAGCCACTCTTAGGTCTGTGATCGAGTGACCAAAGAGATTGAAGTGTTCTCCAACTGGTTTTTGAATGTTATAATTCTTGACGTCTGATTTGTGTCCATTCATTCTTTTACGTAGAGACTGTCCAGTTTGGCCAATGTACATGGCAGAGGGGCCTTGCTGGCACATGATGGCATATATCACATTGGTAGATGCGCAGGTGAACGAGCCTCTGATAGTGTGGCTGATGTGATTAGGCCCTATGATGGTATCCCCTGAATAGATATGTGGACAGAGTTGGCAACGGGCTTTGTTGCAAGGATAGGTTCCTGGGTTAGTGGTTCTGTTGTGTGGTGTGTGGTTGCTGGTGAGTATTTGCTTCAGATTGGGGGGCTGTCTGTAAGCAAGGACTGGTCTGTCTCCCAAGATCTGTGAGAGTGATGGCTCGTCCTTCAGGATAGGTTGTAGATCCTTGATGATGCGTTGGAGAGGTTTTAGTTGGGGGCTGAAGGTGATGGCTATTGGCGTTCTGTTGTTTTCTTTGTTGGGCCTGTCCTGTAGTAGGTGACTTCTGTGTACTCTTCTGGCTCTGTCAATCTGTTTCTTCACTTCAGCAGGTGGGTATTGTAGTTGTAGGAATGCATGATAGAGATCTTGTAGGTGTTTGTCTCTGTCTGAGGGGTTGGAGCAAATGCGGTTATATCATAGCGCTTGGCTGTAGACAATGGATCGAGTGGTATGATCTGGATGAAAGCTAGAGGCATGTAGGTAGGTATATAGGGAACATTACTTTAACTCTGCATATCCTGCTTTGTAGTGGTTCCGATTTTGCCTTCCCTGCCCTAAAGGGGACAGAGTGAATGGTGAGTGGTATGTGGGGAGCATTACTTAACTAATACATTTCCTTGTTTTCTAATGATTGTTCAGTGTTGTGTTGAGTGTATTCTTTTGTTCTGAAAGATTATTATTATCAGGTGTCACTTTCTTCATTCTGGAGTGTGATGAGGCATTGCTACAGAGCATTAATTCCTATTTAAGGAAGGCTTTTTTAATGCATGTTTCAGAGTAGCAGCCGTGTTAGTCTGTATTCGCAAAAAGAAAAGGAGTACTTGTGGCACCTTAGAGACTAACAAATTTATTAGAGCATAAGCTTTCGTGAGCTACAGCTCGAAGTGAGCTGTAGCTCACGAAAGCTTATGCTCTAATAAATTTGTTAGTCTCTAAGGTGCCACAAGTACTCCTTTTCTTTTTTTTAATGCATATATTTGTTTTCAATTTAATGTGCCTCATTCAAGCTCTCTGTGTTGAGATAACACTACCCATCATAGGTTATCAACTATGACTGAACCTTGCCCAACTAAAGAATGGCCCTCTACCACTTGAGCTAAAAGAACAACTCCATTAGAGAGTAGCATTAGCAGGTTCTCATTCTCTATGTGGACTACACACCCTCACTGTGATAGACAATTGCTGAAGCACATTTACACTTGCACAGGAAATCCCAGATCAGAACAGATGACCCAAATATTTGTTATATTGGGATTCCCACAGGCACTGCTTTCCAGATGTTCCAAATATTATCCTTAAAAAAAATCATTTTGAAAACAAAACAAAAACACAAACAAAGTATTTTGACATAATTTTTGATAATTTTTTAATAATGATTTCATAACAAATTGTAAAAATCAAAATATTTCCACGACCCATTTCTGAATTGAATAAAAAGTACACTTTTTAATGGGAAAAAATATCTGAAGAATTTAAAACAAAGCTGGTTTTGGGGCCAAATTCCTGTTAAATCTGCTTTACACCAATTCAGTGGTGCAAAGCATCCTTAAATCTTGCTTGTCCCCTCTCGTATGCTGCTATCCCCCGTGTAAGTGGCATGTTCAGATAAGAGGAAGCCTGGCAAGAATGCTGTTTTGGAAAAGCTGAAAATCATGCCCTCAGTTTCTAGGCTGAGAACATTTGATATGACATCAGTGAGATACAAACAACAGAGAAGCCCACAGAGCCATTTTGCAGCTTTGCAGAAGAAATGCGCTTTCCTACTAGGAGGGGGAAAGCATGTTGTGGGGTTCTTTCCTACACTGCCATTATCATGCTGCTCCTTGTTGGAAACTTAGCTGCAGAATGCACAAGAACCTCATTATTCTTTGCAATGCCCCAAATTGCCAAAGCTAACCTTTTTTTAGGTGGGTAGTATTTGGACTAAAACATCTTTGTCCCCTTAAGCATGGATATCTGACAGCACATTGCAGAGGCCCTACAGAAAGGGGAGTCATGCTGATTATCTGAAATATGGTGGAATAGAGCCACATGTATTGCTCTGAGTGGCTGTAAGCCCGACAGTCACCAAGCACATGCCATTTCCCTGGGTTCAGTTTTCAAGACAGAGTTCAGTCTTTAAATTGATCACAGTACAGATGATACGGTCAAGACTATGAGCTTCCTCCAGCTTCACTGAACTCAGTGGGAGTCTTTTCACTGATTTCAGTGGAGGATGGCTCAGGCTCTAAATCCTGCTCTCACTAGCACAATGACAGGGAATGGAGACCTGGCTTGGTGCATCCTTTGCAAAAAAAAAAAAAAAAAAAAGAAAGACTGTTGGCTTGCTACAAAAAGGATTCCTCATGTCAGGGCATTTTCCTGAAGCCAGAAAGCTCTTGTTGCTGATCACAACATAACCAAAAAGAAAAGGAGTACTTGTGGCACCTTAGAGACTAACAAATTTATTAGAGCATAAGCTTTCGTGAGCTACAGCTCACTTCATCGGATGCATTTCGGATGAAATCATCGGAAAATGCATCCGATGAAGTGAGCTGTAGCTCACGAAAGCTTATGCTCTAATAAATTTGTTAGTCTCTAAGGTGCCACAAGTACTCCTTTTCTTTTTGTGAATACAGACTAACACGGCTGCTACTCTGAAACCTGTCATTAAACATAACCAAAGAATACCTTCCCAAGCCTCAGGTCGCTTCCCTTAGGGATCTGAAATGGAGCCCAGTGCACTGGCCCTCTCTCCTCGTCTTCTCTTCAGAGCTTTGGAAAGACTGAAGAAAAATGTCCCTAGCTCATGAGCAAGGGGGAAGAACGGAGCCCGATGTTGTTATTAATTATTATTAAGCTTTTTCTGGAATAACATCACAATAGTCCGGTCACTAGAATGATTTTTTTAAATAAATTTTGGTGCTTAAAAAGGATTTTTAAAAAAAACTTCCAATTTTATTCCTCGTGTGCTGTTCTTCTGTATCTTTGAGTAGAAGAATAAGTCTAATTCAGAGAGAAATCAATTCTTATTCCCTCCTGGGGGACTCATCAGCTCGACTGGCCATGATTGCTGATAGCTTAAGAAAGACTTGCCTTTATTAGCTGCAACTGCAGGCATTTGCTTCTGCTTTTGGTGTGTACACCATATCCTAGTTAACTTCTAATTGTAATTTGTGAGGGAGGCAGTGGAGATGAATGGCTTATACATAAATACATTCTCAGGCTGCTGTTGCTGGCCAAAGCACTCCTGATAATACAAGCCACTTATTTCTGAGTTTACTCAGCACAAGGCAATTACCACTGTAATTGGCAACATTTGTTAATTTCAAATTGGCTTCATTCATTTTCAACAGCATAACTATGAGGGATAAACTAATACACTGATATAAAATCAACCTCCTCCCTACACACACTTTTGCCAAAAATAGGAAATTGAACCTAGACTGAACCTTTGTTCAGACTCATAAAAAAAGTCTGATGAATTCCCAGTATCCCCCATTTTAAATCTCATGTCCAGGTTCTGACAAGACCAAAAGGAGTACTAATCTCACAGGAAAGAGTGACCTCATCATTTTTTTTTTAACAGCCCAACCAGAAGCTGGAAATACCAGCAATCTCATGGGGGGGAAGGGGGGATCCTGTTTTGTCATGTTTCCAGCCCAGTTTTACAGATCTTTACAGAACTGGAATAAAGTCTGGATAAACACACAATCTTTTGGGCACTTTTCTGATCCATACCTCTAACCCTTGTGAGTTTTGTACTTCAGTGTTACAATCAGAGCTGACCAATGGATGCCAATTCTGTTTTGCAGTAACTTGGAAGGTTTTGAAATTTGTTTTCATTTTGGAAGAAAACCAAAACCTTTTGAACATTTTTGTGAAAATAGAACTGTGTCAGGGAGGGGTGTTTGTATGTCTCTTTAGGCTGGTGGTTAGGGCACGAGGCTGTACCTGTTCCATGAATAAAAAGAGGATATAGTTTCTTTAGGGCAGCAAGTCAAGCACCTTTTAGGAAGTCTGAATTCACAAGCACAAACACAGAGACGACTCATACCTTCTGATAGTGGGGGGGCAGAGTGAGGGCAGCGACTTCAGCAGATGTTACTGAGCATGCTCAGTCCATATGAGCATGCTCAGTACAAGCCAAGCAGTAAATCTGGGGGCACGTGACCCCATATACCCCCCCCAATGTGTCACCGCTGCACAAAAATAATGAGTAGAACCTCATTATCCTCCCAATTACGCCACTTTTACACTGACATAACTTCGCTGACTGCATTGGAGTAACTCCTGATTTGCCCCCAAGTAAGATGAGAATCAGGGCAAAAGAGTTCATTTTTACATAAAATGCAGAAAATTACAGCCTACAAAATATATGTACAAAGTCATCGTAGAGACCACAATTTTGATTTGTCTGGTAGCAGTGGAACTACAGAAAATGACCAGACTTTCTCTATGCCTTTCCCAACACAAAGAGCAAATGGATCCTTTCCATATGAATTACTGTCGTTTTTTACAGTTAGAGAGCAAGAAAGTGCAGAAGTAACATTTGCAAGGGAGAGAGCACAATGTGTGTTTCTCCTCTATTGCATGTTATAGTGACTCTTTCCAAAATGGCTGCTGAACTCTGCACTCAAGTATAGTTCTTAGAAATGCAAAGATGCAATGTGCTGCAAACAAAAGTCATCATAGTTTTATCGCAACATTCATCCCACTCACTATATAGATTTTAACTAGAGCTGGTTGACACGTTTGTTTTTTTTGCTGAAATTTTATTTGGGTGAAATCTGTTGTTTTGCTAAAGCTGAATGTTTCCACAAAATTTAATTGTGAAGGTTTTTGGGTCTTGAGAGAGCAAGTGGAAGACTGACTTTTTATCTGGGTTGCTATGACCCCGGCCTGGGATGTTGGAATCCCCAGCTTCAAGTCCCTGCTCTTCCTGATTTGGAGTGATCTGGGGTGGAAATCTACACTCTGAATCAAGCAGGCAGACAGTTGAACCTGAGCAGTTCAAGCTGCCTCATGCCCTCTCATCATCAGAATGCTTCAGCTCTGCTGTGGGAAGCTCACCTCTCAGACAGCTCCATCTCAGTGCACATTCACTCCTTGGCTTCTCTTCTCAGTCTCCCCAGAAAACTGTTGGTGACTGGTGGCATTTTTTGTGTGTGTAGGAAGTATCAGTTTAATGGGAAATTAACTGACCACCAAATTTATTTTGCACAAGTCATGGAACAGCCGTCAGATGGCAACAGCTTTCTGTGGCTAATGACCTACGTCAAAAGGCTCTATGTCCTGAGCCTTCCGGGTCCTTTTAGAATAAAGGGCTTGTCTGCATCATGGCTGGCTGTTATTGATGTAATTAAATTATGGCTTAAATGTTGCCTTTTGTGGTGTGCTTACATAGGCTGGATACTTTCATATTTCACCTTTGAACATATGATTCAACACAGAGTCCTGACTGAGGGCAGTGTACTCCTAGCACTTCCCCTGGAAAACAGAAACAATTAAAGACATGATCCAAAGCTCACTGAAGTCAACAGGAGAAAATCAAAGCATATGCCATCAGAAGCCATGTCCTTCCTTTCTTCTAAACCTTGTGCTCTAATGTTGTCTTAACATTGTGTCCTGTCCAAACTTAGCCCTCAAACCCACAAGCTGATCCCAGGGGTGCAGAGATTTGACCATGCAGGACTGGGGCCTTAGACTCTAACCTCAGGGCTGAGACTGTGTTATTTGTCTGTGCAGTACCAGGTACACATGCATGGTTTTGGAAATAAAGTCATCCAAAATAAGAATAAACAACAGTCTGAAGTCATTCCTCAGCACTGTGTTTAAGCACGTGGTTAACTTTAAGCATGTGAGTAATCCCATTGGTCCCAAAATAGCTGGAGACCAGTTGTGTACTACGTGGTTTTCAAACTTTTTTTCTGGGGACCCAGTTGAAGATGATTGTTGACGCCTGCGATGCAACACAGCTGGGGATGAGGGTTTTGGGCTGTGAGAGGGGCTCAGGGCTGGGGCAGAGGGTTGGAGTGCGGGGGTGAAGGCTGCGGGATGGGGCTGGGAATGAGGAGTTCAGGGTGTGGGAGGGAGCTCTGGGGTGGGACTGGGGATGAGGGGTTTGGGGTGCAGGAGAGGCTCTGGATTTGGGGAGGCTCAGGGCTGAGGCAGGGGGTTGGGGTGTAGGAGGGGGTCAGGGCTCTGGGCTGGGGGTGCAGGCTCTGGGGTGGAGCTGAGGATGTGGGGGTTGGGGTGCAGGAAGGGGCTCTGGGTTGGGGGCTCAGGGCTGGGGCAGGGGCGTGGGGTTGGGGCACAGGCTTACCTCCGGCGGCTCCCAGTCAGCGGCGCAGCTGGGGTGCAGAGGCAGGTTTCCTGCCTGTCCTGGCACCGCGGACCACGCTAAGCCCTGGAAGCAGCCAGCAGCAGGTCTGGCTCCTAGTCAGAGGCGCGCAAGCAGCTTCATGCAACTCTCTCCCCCCTCCCGCCCCCAGCCCCAGTTCCCTTTGGGAACAGGCCAATGGGAGTGTGGAGCCAGTGCTAGGGGCAGGGGCAGCGTACAGAGCCCCGTGGCCCACCTGCCGAGAAGCCAGACCCACAGCTGGCCACTTCCGGGGCACAGCGCGGTGTCAAAACAGGTAGGCACTAGCCTGCCTTAGCTGGGCAGCACCGTGAACGAGACTTTTATCGTCCTGGCTGGTGATGCTGACCGGAGTGACCCAGTGCCTGACAGCGGCGACCCAGTACTGGGTCATGACCCGAAGTTTTAAAAACACTGTACTATGTCATTCATTTAGCAGACTGAAGAAAATACCATTCATTACACCTAGATGCAGCAACAAACTGATTACCTTTTGACAAATATCGATTTCACGCTTTGCTGAAGCAAAAGGGGGTGGGGAAGAAAGGAAAATTTCTACTCATAACTGAGAAAATGTTCTGAATAAACAATCTGTAGATGCAAGGAATTCTGTACAGGAAGACTTCTGAACACCAGTACTGCATACTGAATAGACATTAACTTATTTTATTTAGGGCTTGTCTACACTTACATTTTATAGCGCTGTAACTTGCTGGCGCAGGGGTGTGAAAAATCACCCCCCCGAGTGCAGCAAGGCTGAGCGCTTTAAAGCGCTAGCGTAGACAGTCTCCCAGCACTTGGCACTAATCCCCTCATGGAGGTGGAGTACCAGGAGCGCTGGGAGAGCTCTCTCCCAGCGCTTTGCGCCCGACCACACTTGCACTTCAAAGCACTGCCACGGGAGTGCTTCTGCAACAACGCTTTGAAGTTTCCAGTGTAGCCATGCCCTGAGTTGTATAGTGCTGAATGGCAACATAGCAGCTACGGATTTATTTGCAACAGGCCAAATTGTGCTCTCTGATTTGTACATAAAGTTCCCATTCAAGTCAATGGGAATTATGCATATATAACTGAGGGCAGGATTTGGCCCAAAGCCAGAAAATATACAGTAACACACCTAAAGCTATCTTATGTGGAACGCTTTAAAAGAATGCTGCTGCCTCTTGAAATCTGACCAACTATGTTGTCGTTTGGTCAGGAATGAACAAAATAAAAGCAAAATTATAGCCCACTGATCTCTATATGTGGGCTCAGGAAGGAATTTCCCCCCTAGGTCAGATTGGCATTGACTGTGAGGTTTTTCTGCTTCCTCGGCAGTGTGGAGAGTGTGTCACTGGCAAGGATCATCTGTCTGTATGTCACTTAATTCCCTGTCATTGCCATGACCTTGGACATTGGTGGCTCCTCAGTCCCTCCTGTTCTTTGCCTCTGGCACGGAGTAGTTTAGTCTCCTTTGGTCTATGTTTTGCTGTTGGGGTCTACGGGGCAGGTGCTGGGTGGTGTTTGGTGGCCTGTAATACACAGGAAGGCAGACTAGATGAGCTGATGGTATCTTCTGGCCTTAAACTCTATAAGTCTATAAAATTAAAGTAAAACACATCTCTCGCCCAGCCAGCCTTTAAGCTTGCTAGAGTTGGACCATTGAGGGTGTAAATTCCATAGGAAGGTCCTTAGCTGAGAAAGTCTTGCTGCTGGTCTTGGAGAGTAAATGTTAAGAATCGACCGTGAGAGCCTCATTATTCTTATGTGACTCATCGTTAGGTTTTGCTTATTGGCCCACCAAGAGCTTTTCAGTGCAAGCTGAGAAAAGAACAGGCCTCTCAGAAAATGGTTGCAATAATAGAGAGAAAGATTCAGAGCCTTAAGCACAACACACTTTGAGGGCATGATCCAAAGATTATTGAAGTTGGGGTTGGGGGAGGGTTTTTACATGGACTAAGGATCAGGACCAGGCCCTGAAGCAGCAAAGGAGAAATAAACCCCACATAAATGGATAAAAAAAAACCCTGTTTGAAAATGGATTCTGGATGGAGCTCAGGAGATAAAGCTCACTTGCCCCATAACATCTGATTTCTGTTGACAATGCTGCAGTGTTCACTAAATACACATAATCTGAACATTATCATCAAAAAGCAGCATTATGAAAGGTACATAGTTATTTTTGTCAGAGGCAAAAGTCAGCAGTAGGATTTTGCTCCAGGCAAATTCCTACTGTCCTTCTGCAGTGACAAGTTTGAGTGAGATGGAGCCTGCATGCCGAGAACAGAAATCCATTTCATACCCCTTGGAAAATTGTTGCCCTCTGCTCTTGTCTCATTTACCTAATGGATTTTAGCCTTTCCCCTCAGCAGTAGTTAATGTGGGAAGCAAACTTTTTGTTTGACGCATAATGCATATGCATTGCATGTTTATTTTTGTATCTGGTTTTAGAAAGCTGGTTAACTTTAAGTAGTCTACACCTAAGGACTGACCCAAAGCCCATTGAAGTCAGTGAAAAGACTCCTATTCACTTCAGTGGACTGTGGTTCAGACCCCTAGGGTGAGATTGTGACCCCACTGAAATCAATAGCAAAATTCACTTTGGCCTCAATGGGGAAAAAAATTTACTCCTACTGCATGGATGCTGAAACAGGTTAAGAAAACAGACAATTAAACGAACTACCTCAACAATTGAAAGTATAGCAAAGATGATCAACAGTCATATTAGAGATTATATAAAAATAAGAGGTTTCAGAGTAGCAGCCGTGTTAGTCTGTATTCGCAAAAAGACTAATAAATAAATTTGTTAGTCTCTAAGGTGCCATAAGTACTCCTTTTCTTTTTACAAAAATAAGAGGCCAACATGATTCAATTTTATATTTTATTTCTGCTCCATAGACAGACAAAGGAATACACTTCCATTTGTTTGGAATAAGACAGAATCCCAGTGCATGTTACAACCTGGAGAATTAACTTAGCAAAACACCATTCAGCAGGTGTATTATTTTAACATGGCACAGAAAAAGACAAAGAGCATCTGGTACATTTCTGCATCTGTACAACTAGGCCTTGAAATGTTCTTTGCTTCTTATGTAATTCTGACAAAAACAAATTTTGCAACTTTCAAGACGTTCAGCTTTACCTCTCTCTCTGTGTATGTGTGTGTAAGTATCTTTCTCTCATATAGCATATGATGAGTCACATAATACAATTACATAGATAGAAAGTTATTTGATGTTTAATTTTGCCTAGACAAACATTAATTGCTTCCTAAGCAGCATTTTAGTCCTATTAGTATCTTCCTAATAGCTGTGGTTTTTTAATTACTGATAATTAGTATTTACATAAAGCCTTATGCAAATAATTCATGAAATACTTGTAGTAATTACATATGTAAATTGTTATGAAAGCAAAATGTTCGCAACTGAATGAAACCAATGCTGGTGAAGTAAGTGGTAAACGGGTCAAGTTTTAATGTTTAAAAATCTTGTTAGAAGGAGCAAAATGTCCCTCATTTATTTTCTGCATCACTACTTGTCAAGTTCTTTTTAACAGGATAGAAGTGGAAGACAAGTTTGCTGATTTTGCTGATGATAATGGTGGGAAAATATTTCACAAATTTCTTCTATTAGACTGGCATGGTGGTCTCATTTAAGGGTTGAAGGAAATGTCTGGCTGACACATTGGGCTCTATGGGATCCTGCCAGGGTGAACAGGAATGTGGAAATCAAGATTCAGACAAAGGAGGGGATGAAGCAGATCAGAAAATTTAAGAACCTCTGTGAAATGTTCCTTTCTTGTAAAATTCAAACAGCTCTTTACCAAAATTTGGAAATGTATGAATATTGGAAGTGGCAACCTTGTGGGAAAGCCAGTCCTGGTGGGATTTCTAGTTCAGTTTTGTTGTCTCAAGAAGTTCAGATAGATAGAGAGATTTACAGTACTTAATGACAGGTTTCAGAGTAGCAGCCATGTTAGTCTGTATTCGCAAAAAGACTCCTTTTCTTTTTACAGTACATAATACATGTGTGGATGGATATACAGATACAACCTTATCATATCTACCTACATTGTCTGTCTGCCATATTTGTCACCTATGCAATTTGAGGATCTCAGCAGTATCAAAGAGCCCAAAACTTTTGCATGCCAATTGAAACTGAACTCATCACTATTTCAGACTTCCTTTGCATTTGTTGTAAGAGGCTGTTTTTCCATTACAAGGGGAAAATGGGATTCATTACCTGTTATAGAGATAAAAGCCCTGGGTGGGCTGTTTTTGGTTTGATTTTAGATGTCTTAGGAACCCGCTGAGCTGATCAACTCTGCCTTCTGATGAGCATTCTGTACTGACATGAGAATTAGATGAATTAAAGACTGGGCTTGACTCTCATTTGATTTATCTCTTTCTTTAGTTTTTAATCACAGGTTTCAGAGTAGCAGCCGTGTTAGTCTGTATTCGCAAAAAGAAAAGGAGTACTTGTGGCACCTTAGAGACTAACAAATTTATTAGAGCATAAGCTTTCGTGAGCTACAGCTCACTTCATCGGATGCATCCGATGAAGTGAGCTGTAGCTCACGAAAGCTTATGCTCTAATAAATTTGTTAGTCTCTAAGGTGCCACAAGTACTCCTTTTCTTTTAGTTTTTAACAACCTAAAACTGCACGACGGGTAGGCAAATAAGAGATCAGATCAGGTCTCCAAGACAGCTCTCCACCAGTCAACAATCACTCAGGAGTACATTCTGTATGAACCTCACACAGATCATATAGCATATTCCATTAGTATCAATTATTAAAACACAATGATATTTTACAATAAGAGTCTGCAGACCTAATCTAAAATAATCCCTTTATTCCATTATGAGGCAATAAACCTTTACATTTCTGAGAGCTCCAGTCACTTGTGCTATCTAATTCAGGAATAAACATATTCAAAGGTTTGGAGAATTTGCTTCCATCTCTGTATCCCACTGCATTCATATTAATCAGGCTTGCCTGTGTGTGACAAGGTGGATAGCAATCTAATGCTTCTTTCTGGAGAAATACTGTTTACAACCAGATAGACACACAGATAGCATCAGGCCTAGTCACTGGATAGAGCCCTAATCTTCCCTCCTGAGGCATAAGTGCTCTGGCACCACAGCGTTGGACTCATAGCCCGATTGATGCATAACTTTACAGTAACATGTTTTTCAGTCTCCTGATTGGTGCCTGTCACATTTGTTAGTGGTAGCTGGTTAATCTGATGGATACACCGACCTCTCTAAATCTGGGATCGGAGACAGGCTAATCTCCCTCTGGCAAAAGAGTGGCAGACAGACAGTGGGAATTGTGCTAATTCTGTGCTTCCTGCTTCACAATGTCATGAGCTAGCTCCTGATTTATTTATTTTTTTCATCCTCAGTTATGCTTTGATGGCCAAAAAGACTGTTGTAAAGTATGGGGGACAACATGAACCAGCAACATTTCATGCTATTATTTTGAATTCCTTCTTTGATAATGATTTTTATCAGCAGAAGCCACAACTTTAGGTGAAGAGTTTTCAAACATTTCATACAGAGCATTATCATTTGCATTTGGTACACAGCATGGCTTTGCTGCGAGTTACTATTACCCAGACTGGATCTTATTAGAGATGAGTAAAATAAGAGATGGATGAAAAAGAAATTGTAAGTGAGAGAGAGCCTTAAAACTCGGTCATTTTCTAGACTTTCAGCTGTGTGGTGTGTGTGTGTGTTATCGGGGGAGCTGGTAGTGAACCCTATCTTCAGGTTGTCTAACGTTTTCCTTTATAAACAATTCCAGTGACCTTTGCTTAAAAAAAAACAAAACCAAAAAAAATCGCAAACCCATCTACACCCCCATTGTTTGCAGCAGGCTTTTAATATTCAGCAAGGGCCTTCTCCTCAAGCTACAGAAGTGCTTTCTTTCCGCTCTGAAATCCTGTTCAGCTTCTGCTGAGATATAAACTGTTAAAAATCACCATTTCCCTTCTCTCACTTTCATGCCTCAGGAAAAACCCTGGCAGTCTGCCAAAATAACAATGGAACACAAAACATTCCAGTTACTGGGCTCATACCACCACCAAAGCAGCAGGACTGCTATAGTGGGAACACTTTGGATTACAGCTGTAGTAGAGTGGGGTATGGGAAGGAAGATAGCTGAGTTGGGCTCCTCTCATCCTGTACCTAGCATATGATCTCAGTGACCCATGCCCCGCTGTGTTGGCAGGTCACACTTCATGGTGGGTGTGTGTGAGAGAGCACTGACTGGACTTCCCCACTTCTCCCATAAACCACCTACCACATGGTCCCTTTCCTGGCACTCTGTGTGGGCACCACCCAGGGCAGGTTCTCCTCCAAGTTCCAGGAGAGGGCTAAGAAAAAGAACTTGGCTGGGCTCCCCCTCCTTGAGTACCCTTGTACCCTGCCGCTGGACTGAGGTGTCCATCCCACTTCTGGGATAACAGCCTACCCCTGCTGCCGATTAATATAATTGCACTGTTCTCAAGTGGTAGCAGTCTGTGCTCAGACCCATCCCACTTCCAGATAATGCATGTTGAAGGGTTGCTTCAATTCCACATAATGGAATTTACTTTTAACATTTTCCTTTAAAACAAAACAAAACAAAACAAAACATAGACACAAAAAAAACCTCTATGACATTATATACAAAAACTAAGTTACAAGAGTGGTGTTTAGGTTTGCAAAGACAACTATTTGAAAATTAAAGTTAGGTAATAACAAATTTACAGTTCCCATGTAATCATAAGCATTGTGATACAGTCTTTAACTACATGATCACATATTAGTTTTTTCACAGAACCCCTGCCTCATAGGATGCACACTTGGGCAACCACAAATCTGTTATTATCCTAAGTTTTGAATGCAGCCTAAGCAATGATCTTTGAACACAGTTTTGGGCTGTAAGGTTATATACAGTTAATCTGGATTTATGAAGAAATAGGTGAATTACAGCCAGATAGGAATCATGACTACTGACTGACTCCAACAGAGTGACATTCTGAGTAATGTATGAAGTATGTGCAGACGTGGAGGGGTCTGGATGATAGAATGGTCAGACTATTGCTGCTAATGAAGAGTGGGTAAGACTGATGAGAAGAAATCTTGGACAGTGAGTCAGTGAGAGAATGGATAACCATCACAGCCAGCCAGCAGTGGTGAAAGGGCCCAATGGCAGTAAGGCACAAAGGTGCTTTTGCAAATCCCACTAGGAGCCTACCTATACTTTTAGGCACCTAAATAGCTTTAAAAATATGGCCCTAATGGTCTTGACTGCCAGTTACACTATCAAAGGCTGTTTGGGTAAGAAGTGCTGGAGAGAGCTCAGCATTGGATTAATGGAGCTATTCTTTGATTGGGCTAAGTAGTCTGAGAAGGCTTGTGTGGACATTCAGCTCAGCTGCCTGATGAGGACAGACAGAGAAAATTAAAATATAAAAGATGATTGAGTTGTAGGGTGTTGGAAGAGGGAAGAATGAACACTTAAGGCCTGGGCGGAGGGATTATTAATTACTATACTTATTTGTATTGTGGTAGCGCTTAGGAGCCCCCCCGTCACTGACCAGGACCTCTTTGTGTTAGGTGCTGTACAAACATAGAACAAAAGACGCTACCAGACATCACGTGGAAGTCATTGTGCCAGAGCTGGAAATAGAATCCAAATCTCTTGCCTTCCTATCCTGAGCTATAGCTACTAGAACTTTCTCCCTCTCTCTGTAAACTGCACTCATAATACTATATTTGCTCCACATTTTTTCATGGCTTTCTTAAAAATCACACTGCCTTTGTCCATAGGAATAACGGGTTAATTTTGATTATTGCCCAAATATGCAGAATGAGCCTCTATTAAGTGGAAGAATGCCTTTAATTGGTAAATCAAATGAACGATTAAAGCTGAATGTCAGCGCTGGAATCAAAGCCTGAATCCATGGTGTCATATTACGTGTTGGGATTGAGTTGGAAGGTGGAGGAGAGGGAAGGGGTGGCAGTGGAGCGGTAGGGATAAAATGACAGCATTGATTTCAGCATCTTGACTACCTGCAGTGCATTTTTAGTTCTGAATGGAAGATGTGCTATTCTTGAATCCCTACTACAAGCGCATTATCAGCTGCAGGAGCGGGAGAGCTGATTGTCTGAATCGCTGAATCGCAGACTAGCAAGATGAAAGAAGGCAATGCCAAGAAAATAAAAGTTAACAGAATCCTCTTCTCCTTTACGCCCGCTCCTCCACAGGTGAGTGATTTACAGTTGGCTAGGAATGCAAATAGGTTAGTTTAGGCTTTGGTTCCAGCCACGCTACCAGTGTAAATGCTCTGTCTGCCATGGTGAGGTGTGCAGTAACACACCTTCCATTGCTAGTGTGGACAGGACAACACAGTTCTAAGACTGCGTCAGAGATGAGTGGACGTAAGATTTTTCACAAACGACTAGTGATTTTGGTTGCCTCCATTTTTGAGTCCCCAATAGGACACTTTAGAAGGGCTTGATTTTCAGAAAGGGCTGAGCAGGGGGCCTAAGCTTAAAAGAAATAGAGAGCAGAGGATCACCACAGGCACAGAAAGACTTCTGACTGTCCCCCGCTATAGCTTTCTCTCTCTTTCTCACAGGGTCCGAATACCTCTTGCATGTGCTAGGCATTACATTCTTGTCAGCCTGCCATGCCCATTCACTTTGCTGGAGGGTGAATAAGGAAGCCTCATACTCAATAGCCCTACTGATGACTCAGTGCTGGTCAAACATAACCCTCAGCAACCTTGCTGCATGCTCCCACTCCTTATTCCCTGTATATTGGTTCATACACAGCACATGCATTTGAAGAGTGTTTACTGAAAGAGGAAAAACGTGTAATCCTAGCAGACTGCCTACTGGACAGGAAAGTATGAAAGTCCCCTCCCATGGTAATATCTATTGTTGAAGGACATTGTAAAGGATAGGAAGGAACTTGTTTTCCATATACACATGCAGAAATGCATTTCTTGATCTCTTACTGACTTGGAGGCCACACAATGGTTCTATAGTGGTTTTAATTTTTTTTTTTAACATGATGCTGTTTTGTGTTGTAAAAGAGCATGTTAAAGTTGCTCTATGAGCAAATACAACCTTCTCTCCCATGAGCAGTTCTTTGCCCTGAGTGCTTTCCTCCTCATAAATTATCCAAACTTGGTCCACTCAAGTTCAAAGCAGAAATATAGTTTTTCTCCTGTAAGTGTATTAATGGTTGAATTGGCAATTAGGCAATAAAACCCTGAATGTTCAGGTTAATTTTAGACAGATGAATTGCGATACTGCTTTGGAGCTATGAATGGATGTGCACCACAAATTTGATTTGAAACAAGACGTCGGTTTGGGAGTGTTTATGGACATAGACAACTAACTAACTGAAATCTTTTATTGGGGAGAAAAACAAGATACTCTCTTTGCCAAAGAGGATTTCATAAAAGAGCGGAAAGCAAAACTATCTCCACTTGGGAGGTAGATAGTGATATATCAGATTATTTTCAGTAATAATCAATGTTATCTCATACATACACACAACTGAAACTCAAACTCATATACAGTATGTCAGCTATTGATGAGTAGTCAATAAAGTAATGCAGCTTCTTTACACCTAAAAGAAAAGGAGTACTTGTGGCACCTTAGAGACTAACAAATTTATTTGAGTATAAGCTTTCGTGAGCTATTTAGCTATTTAGCTCACGAAAGCTTATGCTCAAATAAATTTGTTAGTCTCTAAGGTGCCACAAGTACTCCTTTTCTTTTTGCGAATACAGACTAACACAGCTGCTACTCTGAAACCTTCTTTACACCATGTCTTATAAATCTTACCATATGTAGTTATCAATATTAGTGAAACTGATCTATTGATCATTTGCACTTTTGTTCCGAGCTGGATATTTACTGCAGGCAGCCTGCTGTTAGCCAAAATGTATATGATAAACTGGAAGAATTATAGGGCCACTCTATCTATCAAGTGATTGTTTCAATAGAAAATTAAAAATAATGATCATAGCTGTAAACAGTTTATTATGGAAGAGTCAAAATTACAATGAAATCATTTTGACTATTCTGATAATAAAAACCACTTGAAGAAGAATTATACTCCAGCTGTATTATTTTATTCCTGATAAAACAGGCTTCCCCAGGTAATATTTACTAAGACATTTTTTCATTTTTTTTAAATGCCTGAAATGATTTAGAACAGAGTTAGGATAAAGAGACTTAGGTGCAGAGTATTAAAGGGGCTCAACAGTGATTCGTTTCAATATCCTTAGGCAATTATACAAATAATGACGAAAGAAAAAAGAATTGTACACACAGGCACATTCTGTATATTCACACACACATGTCTTGGTGCTAGCCACATGATAAATTGCCTTCATGTGATATATTCCAGCTATCATGAACTTTGACCACTTCGCTTATACTCTGCCTATTCTTCCATCTCCGTGGACTACATCCAGCTTTTCAAACAGCTCAAGCTGCTTCAGACAAATGTTTTGTGCGAAGAAAAATCTACCACACACATTTCCTTCTTTTCCCCTAAATTTTGAAATTAAATAATAATAATAAAAATTTTTAAACTGCTCTGAGGCATAGTCATGCCTGTGCCCGCAACACAGTTAGAATGAAATAGATACCAAGTGACCCCGCAGGGCTTTGTGCTGTTGGATGAGGGGCAGGGTCCAAGCTTTCCAGTGGGGGACACAGTGCTTGCTTCTAGGCCTTGACAGATTAATATCCGGGGCTTTAAATTCATGACATATTTATGCATGGGAAAGCTAGTTTAGGTAAAGATTACAGGTCTGCACAGTTGGATTCCTAGTGCAAGGGAGCCTGAGTTTACTGGTGGAAGGATACAAAAATCCTGCCAACTGCGGGCAAGATTGTTCCTTGCCCTGCACACCCATAGAAAGGGCTGGGAGGGGGTAAGGTGGACTGTTATACACCTGGCAAATCCCAACACAGGTGTGGGAAAGGAACCCTCCCTAATCTGCAGGTGGGTGGGGAGTGGAATAGGAAGGAGAGAGAATGGATCGTGCCTTGGATCTGCATCCATCCTCCCCAGTGCATCAGCCAGTGCAGCTGATCACTGTTCACAGTAATCTGCTGTTAGTATCGACCAGCAGTGGTTTCCTTCCTCTTCTCTGGCATAAGGGGAGATCCAAGGTGAGAACTATGATTCTGTGTGACTGTTTGGTCCCAGATCTGCTCCTGGCACAGTGCAGTTACATGCTGCCCCTCACTTAGTTGTACATTTACAATTTAGCTCGTCATGTTTATTTCTGTAGGCAGTATTTCTGTAAACTGGGTGGAATATACCAACTATGGCTCATAACACACAGGCATACTCACCAAGAACAGTTACATCTGGCCCAGGGAAAGAATCTTGTTGACTTCCGTGGGCCTTGGATCAGGCCAATAGATAGATAAGCAGAGAGACAGAGAATGTAAAGAAGGCCTGGATTTTCAAGAGTGGCCTTTGTTTTTGTGGGTTGAAAACTGTGCCAGAAAAAATAGTATCCGCATATTTTTGCCTCATTGTTGGTGCAAGTGCTAGTCACTGGAGGCCTGATTCCAGAGCCCACTGAAGTTGACGGAAAGACTTCCACTGGGCCGGGCTCAGATATCTAAACTGATGGTTTGTACTTACAAATCAAATATTAATTAGATAGTTATTTCTGTCTGCAATCAAATACAGGCCCAGTTTCTGAGGATGAAAAATTGCATCCCTAAAAAGGGAAGCAGGGCTCTGGCCCAGTTGAAAATCTGGGCCGATATGCCAGTTACACAATCAATCATTTATAAAATGGCAATTGCATCATTCTGACTAAGAGTCCATGAGTCACAAAATGCAGGTCTGAATACAGATCTGAACTTCCTCAAAAGCATTGGAGTGTTCTGAGTTGTGATTTTGGTTTAGGCACATCTCTAGTTAACATGAGATGGGATTCTGCCCCTACAGCTCTTCACAGAATCTCTAGCCACGTGTTAGTTGTACATATTTGGCTATGTGGCTGTTGACAAGTTGAAAGTTAAGGCTGGTAGGAGTGTTGATTTATATTGTCCTGCTCTCTATGAAAATGGTTTGCCCCTGAAACCCCACTCATATCTGAATCAAACCACCCCACTAGAAACACACAGAACTGTCTAGGCTCCAAGGATTCTTTTCCTGCTGGGCTAAATGTAAGACCTGGGAGCATTTTCTTGGGATAATCTCTTCATTGATTGTTCCAGAGTCCTAGTCAGGAATAGAAAGGGTAAATCCCCGGGACAATACACATATCATATTGGATCTCATTTGCTGTATGCAGTGGTTTTAGAGTTGGTTGCTCCAGAGCCATGTTGTGGTGACAGGTATCAACAGGTGGTGCTTTTATACATGGACTTCCAAATGCACTTTCTTGGTGTGCAAGCAAATTTTTAATCTTGGAAGGAATGGTTGTGGTGGTTATACGAGGTTCTGAGTAGAGGGAACAATATAAGCAACAGGAGATTTGGCCTCTGCCTTGGTCTCTGTCAGGGGTCAGTTCCTGAAACTGAGTTGCTCCCTGGGAACCAGGCATTGGTGTTGGGCTGAAATTCCCGAAGGAAGGAATTGCCTGACTCTCTGTTCCAGGACTGTTGCATGTATAAATAAAGGAAATTGCCCTTAGAATAAATCCAGTGGTTAGGGCTCCAGCCTAGGACTTGGGAGACCCAACTTCAACTCCCTGATCTACCAGAGACATTGTATATCTTTGGGCATCTCACTTAGCGTCCCTGTGCTTCAGTTCCCCATCTGTAAGTTGGGGTTCATAGCACTGCCTTACCTCACAGGAATGTTGTGAAAATAAATACATGGAAGATTGTGAGATATTTCTCAGATATTACAGTGATGGCGGCCATATAAGTACCTTAGATGGATAGAATATACTCATATTCCATGACACTGATTTCTGTGGGAAGATGACCTTCAAGAGCCCTGAACATTGGCTATTACTGGGCAGAAGGGAGACAGCAATACTTAATGAAGAGGCAGCAGTACTGAGGCACATTGGCAAGACATTGTGGGAAGCCTTTCACTACTGATACCTATGCTGTATCTGCTGTCTGGATAAAGAGAAGCTTCAGTCTCCAAGGCTCATCTTCACAAGTATTATAGTCATTACAAGCAAACCAAGAAACATTAACACCTGCAGTTATTTTAAATAAAAATGAGTGAGCCTGAATCTCAAATTATGCACTAAGGCTCCTTTACGTCTCTCTTCTGGCACAAAGGGGCCTTAAAGGAGGCAGAAACTGTCCCTAGAGAGTACCCCTTCTGTGGAGGGTGGGGGTCTCCAGCTAGCCCAGAGTGCTTAAGCCAGCTGTTCACCAGCACTGCTCCCAGACCCCAGCATATGGGTTGTGTTAGGGCAGGCCAGGGCAAGGAGAGGGAGAAGGCAACCTGCACTATCTATTTTCTGCTTCCTCAGGCCCACTATAAGGCAGGAATCAGAGAATAAGGAAGAGCAGTCCTGAAGCTGGTCAAACTTGCACTGTGAGGACTCCAGAACAGGACTCCAGATGCTTCAGGATGCTGGGATTGCAAATAGCCTTAGTTACCTTCTCCTCCCAGTCTTTGTTTCTGCCCCAAGCATGGGAACAGAGTAACTTAAAATTGGGGCCACTAGTTCTATGCACCATTCTGGATTAAAGAGTTTTCACATGGGGATTTTCCTCTGCTGTTAGCATGCAGGTCAGGAGTTAGACAAAAGGGTTTCTTTCCATCTCTTCTGGGTATGTAAACAATCTGACACTGGGCAGCTACTAGTTTTTTAGGTGGAAAGACTATAAAAACTACAAGGAGCTTTATTGGACTTACATTAATAGGTTATCTTGCCTCAGGAAAGAATGCACATGCCGGAATATATTTCTTTGGCTTAGAATCCAAGAATCAAAACAGAATTGTGCCAGAAATATCAAGAGTGCCAGGATACTGCTAGAAAGCAACCCAACTGGTACTGACTCTGATACAGACAGGCAAAAGTAACATAAATGCCATATATACACTACAAGTCAGAAATCCCAATGTACATGAGCTAACAATGTGAAAAATATAATCCACATTATCAGTTATATTTTTAAATTATGACACTCCTCCTATTCAGTTAATATAGAGATATAATATTAGGGGTGGTATCACTGCCTATTACTATCATTGCCTGATGCTCCCTGTTATAAAGATATTATTTTCAGGTGCTTATAATTTTGCTAAATGTTAATCATTCTGGCTGAAATTTCCCATGCCAGGTATTATACATTGCATAATCATGTAGCAAAAGTGGTTATCATGTCTGATAACATGTCATCAATAGATGCAGCTTTCACCTTTATTTATAATTTCTATTCTGCACTTTGACATAGAGTAAATTCAGTTACCATAGTCAAGTGGAAGCTGTGTGTACTGTTTCCACTAGTGAATGACTCAGGTCTTAATTCCCTCCTATGTTGAAGCCCCTGTCAGTAAAGGAGACAGGGCGCTGCTGATGGGATATCAGTGAATCCCTTCCAGTTCCTTGGTTCTCAGGACCAGCCTTGGTCCTGATAAGAATTAGGGATGCTCACAGGCAGCTGTAACTTGTGCCACTGATGCAAGATCCTCAATGGACCATACATCAGTGGAAGATAGACATATCTTATCTGAGATCTGCCATGCCCTCTCCCTGCCCTCTGCCAGACATGTCCCCGAAGCTTAGGGGTGGGGTGGCAGTATGGAACCAGTATACTTCCACCAGAAATAAGTTCCCCTCTGACAAGGGAATTCTTTACTGGCTTTGAGCCCCCTGACTGGCAGAAAGGGGAAGGATCTGATTACAGAATCTGGACCATGGTGTGTAATGCTGGGTACATCATACACGCTCTCTGCCTCAGTGTCCCATCAGTGTAATGAGAATAATACCATCTACTTCACACAGGTGGTGTTAGGATTCATTGTTTAATGTTTGGTGCTTTGAGATGATCAGCTGCAAGGCACTATATAAGAGAAATGTACCATTATTTTTATCAATGCTATTGTAAAAGACATTGTTACCTCTGATCCTATAAGCTTGTCCGTAACCTGGTAGTCCAAAGACCAAAGACTGTCATTTTGACCCATAATCAAAAGAAACAAGTTGGTGAAAACTCTAAGCCCTTAGCAGGCCATTTAAAACATATTCTAAATCCAATGTTTTCCATTCCCTTTTCTTTCTTTCTTTCTTTCTTTCTTTCTTTCTTTCTTTCTTTCTTTCTTTCTTTCTTTTTAGGGCGGGGGAAGTGGATCCTGGACATTACCATTCTGAGCTAATAAATGTTTGAATAATAGTATAAATATTGATCTGGAAAGAAGCTGATAAAAATGAAGCATTGTTATGAGCATGTCAGACAGGTTTCAGTGTGAATGTATTGACTGATGTGCTTCATAGATTCAAATTACTGATTTTCATTGGTTGGTTTTCAGGGATTTGTAATCATATGTTTGAAGCATAACAAATCAATTTGATACATAAAGGACTGTTTTCTGGGAAAAACAAGCTGGAAAAAATAAACATTGTGTAGAATTTTTCAGACTTCGACTTACATTTACGATGGACAATAATCTAACAATCCTACTTTCTGGGCAATCATTTCTTGGTGATGAAATATTTTTATAGTTTTAATCTTCTCCTCCCAACCACTCAGTAAAATAATACCTAATAACAGACAGCAACAAAATTCCTGGCAAGACATCAAAGACAAAGAAGAAACAAAAAGCAAAGGGAAAGATGGAAGAAAAGGAAAAGAAGAAATGCTCAGATACTATGGTGATGGGAACTCTAGTTATACGTAAGATAGTGCCTGATCCAAACCCACTAAAGCCACTGGAGAGAATATAATTGACTTCAGTGGGCTTTGGATCAAGCCAATAGATAGAAAAGAAGAGAGAGTGTAAAGATTTAGAGAGTGGATTTTCAAAAGTGGCCTTTGTTCTTGTGGGTTGAAAATTGTGCCAGGAAACATTGTTCCCGCCTTTTTTTGCAATCAGAATGTATTGCAAATGCAAATGCTAGTAACAGGAGGCCTGATTCAAAGCCTGTTGAAGTCAATAGAGATATATTCATTGGCTCATTCGGTCAGGCCCCAAACATCTGAAAGAATTGTTTGTACCTACAAATCAGACAGGTATTCATTAGATGGTTATGTCTAGCTCAGCAGAATTCAATTTTTATCTTTTTATAAATTCAGTGGATAATACTGATGTTTATTTTTAAGCTTTCTTGTATTTTTATTTATTCAAATTTTCACAGTTGAGGGAAATTATGGGGGAGAGCAGACAATGGTTAATTAATGACAGCAGGTGCTGAAATTGAAAAAGTTAAAGCTTTATAACTTTTAAAACACAAATTGTCACCATCACATGTCAAAATGTACATAGTAAATATCCTTACATTAAATTGTAATAAGTTATAAAGCAGCATTTTTCTTACTTTGCCTAGCTGTAAATTTCAATTACTATCAATGAAAATATGTTTTGTTGATTTGTGTGTGTAATACAGTGAAATCTATGTTTACCAACATTTACCAATAAAAATCTAATTCTTCTTAGCATAGTTACTTCTGTCTACAATTAATTTCAGGTGCAGTTTCTGAGGATGAAAAATTGTATCCTTAAAAAGGGAGGCAGGACGATGGCCCAGCTGAAAAGCTGGGCCGATATACCAGTTACATAATTAGTAATTTATAAAATGTTAGTTACATCATTTGCATGTAGAAAATTATGTACCAGTTAGTTTGGCCCAGTGCTGCAGCTTTTATCCAATGGTTTCAAAGGGACTGGTCATGTGATTAAAAGGTATAGGAACAGGCCTTCAGTAGGGAAGATCAACACCTAGAGTTTCTATTAAAAAGAAAAGGAGTACTTGTGGCACCTTAGAGACTAACAAATTTATTGGAGCATAAGCTTTCGTGAGCTACAGCTCACTGCATCGGATGCATTGGTGGAAAAAACAGAGGAGAGATTTATATACACACACACAGAGAACATGAAACAATGGGTTTATCATACACACTGTAAGGAGAGTGATCACTTAAGATAAGCCATCACCAGCAGCAGGGGGGGGAAAGGAGGAAAACCTTTCATGGTGACAAGCAGGTAGGCTAATTCCAGCAGTTAACAAGAATATCAGAGGAACAGTGGGGGGTGGGGTGGGAGGGAGAAATACCATGGGGAAATAGTTTTACTTTGTGTAATGACTAATCCATTCCCAGTCTCTATTCAAGCCTAAGTTAATTGTATCCAGTTTGCAAATTAATTCCAATTCAGCAGTCTCTCGTTGGAGTCTGTTTTTGAAGCTTTTTTGTTGAAGTATAGCCACTCTTAGGTCTGTGATCGAGTGACCAGAGAGATTGAAGTGTTCTCCAACTGGTTTTTGAATGTTATAATTCTTGACGTCTGATTTGTGTCCATTCATTCTTTTACGTAGAGACTGTCCAGTTTGGCCAATGTACATGGCAGAGGGGCATTGCTGGCACATGATGGCATATATCACATTGGTAGATGCGCAGGTGAACGAGCCTCTGATAGTGTGGCTGATGTGATTAGGCCCTATGATGGTATCCCCTGAATAGATATGTGGACAGAGTTGGCAACGGGCTTTGTTGCAAGGATAGGTTCCTGGGTTAGTGGTTCTGTTGTGTGGTGTGTGGTTGCTGGTGAGTATTTGCTTCAGATTGGGGGGCTGTCTGTAAGCAAGGACTGGTCTGTCTCCCAAGATCTGAGAGAGCAATGGCTCGTCCTTCAGGATAGGTTGTAGATCCTTGATGATGTGTTGGAGAGGTTTTAGTTGGGGGCTGAAGGTGATGGCTAGTGGCGTTCTGTTGTTTTCTTTGTTGGGCCTGTCCTGTAGTAGGTGACTTCTGGGTACTCTTCTGGATCTGTCAATCTGTTTCTTCACTTCAGCAAGTGGGTATTGTAGTTGTAGGAATGCATGATAGAGATCTTGTAGGTGTTTGTCTCTGTCTGAGGGGTTGGAGCAAATGCGGTTATATCGTAGCGCTTGGCTGTAGACAATGGATCGAGTGGTATGATCTGGATGAAAGCTAGAGGCATGTAGGTAGGAATAGCGGTCAGTAGGTTTCCGATATAGGGTGGTGTTTATGTGACCATCGCTTATTAGCACCGTAGTGTCCAGGAAGTGGATCTCTTGTGTGGACTGGTCCAGGCTGAGGTTGATGGTGGGATGGAAATTGTTGAAATCATGGTGGAATTCCTCAAGAGCTTCTTTTCCATGGGTCCAGATGATGAAGATGTCATCAATGTAGCGCAAGTTTAGTAGGGGCATTAGGGGACGAGAGCTGAGGAAGCGTTGTTCTAAGTCAGCCATAAAAATGTTGGCATACTGTGGGGCCATGCGGGTACCCATCGCAGTGCCGCTGATTTGAAGGTATACATTGTCACCAAATGTGAAATAGTTATGGGTCAGGACAAAGTCACAAAGTTCTGCCACCAGGTTAGCCGTGACAGTATCGGGGATACTGTTCCTGACGGCTTGTAGTCCATCTTTGTGTGGAATGTTGGTGTAGAGGGCTTCTACATCCATAGTGGCTAGGATGGTGTTTTTAGGAAGATCACCAATGGACTGTAGTTTCCTCAGGAAATCGGTGGTGTCTTGAAGATAGCTGGGAGTGCTGGTAACGAAGGGCCTGAGGAGGGAGTCTACATAGCCAGACAATCCTGCTGTCAGGGTGCCAATGCCTGAGATGATGGGGCGTCCAGGATTTCCAGGTTTATGGATCTTGGGTAGCAGATAGAATACCCCAGGTCGGGGCTCCAGGGGTGTGTCTGTGCGGATTTGTTCTTGTGCTTTTTCAGGGAGTTTCTTGAGCAAATGCTGTAGTTTCTTTTGGTAACTCTCAGTGGGATCAGAGGGTAATGGCTTGTAGAAAGTGGTGTTGGAGAGCTGCCTAGTAGCCTCTTGTTCATACTCCGACCTAGTCATGATGACGACAGCACCTCCTTTGTCAGCCTTTTTGATTATGATGTCAGAGTTGTTCCTGAGGCTGTGGATGGCACTGTGTTCTGCATGGCTGAGGTTATGGGGTAAGCGATGCTGCTTTTCCACAATTTCAGCTCGTGCAATAGAGTTTCTATTGAAACACATGTGTGTGCATTGGAAGTGCTGTGGTGTTATTGATAAACGTCCTACAGGGATAGAGGGTTTGGGGAACATGTGCACATTAGAATTACTCACTCCTCCAGATGAATCTCTTTTTTTCCCCACCTTGGTTACTTAGGGGAGACTTATCTCAGGATGTTAGGGACTCTCTGGAAAAATAGTTCATGCCAGCCGCCCTGTTAACTAAAAAGAGATTTTGTAACAATGAAAGGCCTTTTATGCTCAGTAGATTCAGTCACAATCATGACAGAATGTAAACATAGTAAAGAGTATATTTAAAGTAACTGGATTTTTAAGAGGGGCAATTGCAGGTTCTAGCAGTTGGCTATTTTTGTGATTACACTTTATTTGTAATGCAGTAATGCCTGGAGGCCCCCATCAGGGTCCTTTACAAATATACTAAAAGATGATTTCTGCATCAGTGCTTGAGTTCTGCTGAAATGCTCTGGGATGCCGTTCCAACACTTTTGTTTGGAAGCCTCAGCGGCATCTTATGGCACTTCCAGTACTTGCGTTCCAGCACTTCTTGAGCATAGCATGCACCAGCTGCTCTGCTTATAGTCTAACCAGACAAGACAGACAACAGGCAGGAGAAAACGATGCAGCGTAGAAGCAGCCTGATCAAGATGTTGATAAGCATATAGGTCTTTATTTTGGGGTGGAGGGATTTATTGATTATTTATTTCTCTGTTCTCCACCCCCATAAGGTCTGAGTTAGTATCTTTTTCATGGAATTTCTGTGGGTTCTGGATCAAAAAGTAGTCAGACCAGTTCATCCATTCGTACTGATCTTCCTGCATTATGTCAGATAGCTGCTTGTCTATTTTAAGTGCAAAAGTTTTGTTTTGTTTAGGAATAAGATAATATCCCTTTAAATTGTTTGTGAGCCCTCTAGTGGCTTCCACTGTGTTCCTGCATTTTAGAAAATCAGCCGCATCAATATTGTGTACATATTAGCTAGGTCTTGCATGTTGTGTGTATTCAATACACATGGCTATTTGGTCCCAACTCTGCTTGTGGCTCCTTTGTATTATGCTTGTTGTGTAAAGAACAAGTGACACAACAGCTTGTTATATTGATTCCAGTGATTCACTCTCTTGTGTTTCAGCTTGTTCTCTGTGTCTGTGGCTGCCACAGAACCACCCATCAGATCCAAACTTTGTGGAACCTCTTTCATGCATTGTGAAACTGCCCTAACGGGCATTGTGCTTTATATCTATTTTTATTTGCGTGTATGTTTTTCTTGGGCTTTTTATGCCTTGTGTTTGTTGATCAAATTCAGCAAAGGAAGTTACCATTTTTGTCTTTCTTCATGGAATTTAGAAGGGATTATTAGCAAAGAGTCTCACCCATTATTGGAATGTAATTGTCTACTTCCCTCATAATCCTCCTGCCCACTTTTGTAGCTGCAATGATGATACTAAGTTGCTCGTACTGAAGTAACTATACAGATGGGATAATGCAATGTTAGTATCGGAATAATTTGTTTTCTGTGTGCCTCTGAATCAACCCATTGCTACCTAGATTTGTTTCAGCTGGGGCAGACTGAGACACTACAATGTTAGGTCAACATAAGCCAAGTTAAGTTGATCTAATAAACTATGTGTCTCCACTGCCGAGTCCCTTCTGCCGACTTAAGTGGCCTGTAAAGTCGACTTCTGTACTCCACCTCCACAAGAAGCATAGTGCTTGATTTGACAGCCACGGGTTGACACCAGGATAGCGTAGACACTGCGTTGTGTAATTCGAATGAATTGGCCTCCAGGAGGTGTCCCACAGTGCTCTGCTGTGACCACTCTGGAGAGCACATTCCACTTCACTGCACATCAGCCAGATACATGGGAAACAACTGCTCCCCTGTGAAAGCCCCTGGAATTTTTGAATTTTCATTTCCTGTTTGATCAGTGGGGAGAGCTCACTAGCACAGCTGATCATGGAGACTCAAGGCCACAAACACGCTCCAACATGGAGTACACAGGAGGTGGAGGATCTTGTTGCTGTGTGGGGAGAAGAGTCTGTGCAGGCAGAGCTTTGATCCAGCAGAAGAAACTCTGACACCTATGCCAAGATTGCACGGGACATGGGGGAGAAGGGCTACACCAGGGACATGCAGCAGTGCCCTGTGAAATAAAGGAGCTTTGGCAAGCATAGTAGAAGACAAGGGAGGCGAACAGCCATTCTGGATCTGCCCCACAGACATGCCACTTTTATGAGGAGCTGCATGCGATTCTCGGTGGCGACCCTGCCACTACCCCAAAATGCTCCGTGGAGACCTCCCTGGAGCCCCAGACGACCTCGATCAGGAATGAGGAGGACACTGTTGATGAGGAAGAGGAGCAGAATGTGAGGCAGGCAAGCAGAGGATCCATTCTCCCTAACAGCCAAGAACTGTTTTTAACCTTGGAGGCCATCCCTCCACAGGACCAGTTGGCGGTGGAGTGTGATGCCGGGGAAGGCACCTCTGGTGAGTGCACATTGCCAATCAAACTGTAGAGGTTACATGCTATTATTTTTAATGTTGAATTTGAACAAAAAAGTAGTGGGTATCGGTGGCCACTCTAGCTATGCAGAGGGTGCTCGGGGATGGACCGGAAATCCCCCATGGAGATCTTTAGGAAGATTTCATGGGAGTACTCTGCAATCCTTTTCAGGTTTCTGGGAAGGGCTGACTTATTTCATACACCATGGTAGGACACTTTCCCATGCCACTCCAGTATTAACTCTGCTGGCATCATTGCAGCACACAGCATTGCAGCATAAGGACCAGGTCTGTATCCAGACGCTTACAGCATGTGCTCCCTTGGTGCTCTGTTACCTTCAGAAGAGTGATATCTCATATGGTCACCTAGGGAAAATGGGAGAAGTTTTCAATGCTAGCCCTTAAACTGCAAACAATTCAATAAGTAATCCACACCCTGTTTGGTGAAATATGGGTCACACAACGACGCTTTCCCAAATGTGCCATGGTTGTGTTTGGAAGAGATCACTGTGTATTGCAAGCAGCATTGTGATTATGTTGTGGCCTGCAGTGAAGTGTATTGAGGGGTGGTTTTTTTAATACAAAAAGATTAACCTTGCACCAGAAACAATGTGTGAACTGTCAATGCTAGCCTTATGCTTTGTATTTCTTGCAGCAGAAACCTTTTCTGTCAGCAAATCCTCCACACCAGGACAGAGACTTTCCCAGATTAGAAGGCAGATAAAGAAGACTCAGAAGAACATGTTCAATGAGTTAATGTGTGCCGCCAAGAGTGACAAGATTTATTGATTATTTATTTCTCTGAGTGACAAGACGGAGCTCAGAGCATGGATGATTACACTGTCCGAGGACCTGGACATGGACAGCAGGAGAGCATGCAGGGAAGAAGAGCATGCCATGATGTTCTGGATTATGAAGGAGCAATCAAACATGTTGAGGCATCTGGTTGAGGCTTAAGAAAGGCAGCTAGAGTCCCTCTGCAGCCTATGCTGAACCTGCTGCCATCATCACCTAGTTACATATCCTCCTCCCCCAAACATCCTATGAGGTGTGTGTGTGTGGAGGAGTTCGTTATTCCTTACTCTCAACACCAGGGCAGGGTACAAGGACCAAAAGGTGCCCATTCCAACACCTTTGATTGTTACTGCAGTGCATCTGTAAGCCAGCTTTCCTTGTTTCTCCCCCCACAATGTTATCAGCCCTTTTGCCCCAGGCTCTCTTACTTTTCTTTGCTGTGTCTGTGTGGTTGTGTGCACAATAAAACAATGGATTGAGGAGAAAGGGCTCTTTATTCATTGAACACAGGGTGGTTGGTGCGGGTGGAGTTTACAGGGGAGAAAATGCACTGGAGGTAAGGAACAACACAGATAAGTGTCACATTACTCTGGTTTATTGCTGAAACTGGTTTTCCAAACCTCATGGAGATGTAGAGCCCCTCGATGTGCTCTTATTGCCCTAGTGTCTGGCTGCCTCAACCCCCACACCTCGGCAGAAACTTTTCTCCCTTAGTTTCACAGATATTATGGACCACACAGCAGGCAGCAATAACAATGGGGATATTGCTTTTACTGAGATCTAACCTAGAAAGCAAACAGCACCAGTGACCTTTTAAATGTCCAAAGGCACATTCCACCACCATTCTGCACTTGTTCAGCCTATGGTTGAAACAGTCTTTACTGCTGTTCATGCTGCCAGTGTAGGGCTTCATGAGCCATGGGAGAAAGGGATCGTCTGGATCTCCCAGGATCACAATTGGCATTTCAACATCACCAGTGGTTATTTTGCCATCCGGAAAGGAAGTCCCTGCTTGCAGATTTCTGAACAGAACTGTGTTCCTAAAGATGTGCATGTCGTGCACCTTTTCTGACCATCCCACATTGATATTGGTGAAACGGCCCCTGTGATCAACCAGCACTTGCAACACCATTGAGAAGTACCCGTTTTCGTTTATGTACTCTTTGGCAAGGTGGTCTGATGCCAAGATAGGGATATGCGTTCCGTCTGTCATCACACTGCAGTTAAGGAACCCCCAATGCGACAAAACCATCAACTATATCCTGCACGTTGCCCAGAGTTACTACCCTTCTTAGCACAAGTCTGTTAATGGCCCTACAAACTTGGATCACAACAGATCCCGTGGAATATTTACCCATTCCAAATTGATGCCCCACTGACCGCTAGCAGTCTGGTTTTGCAAGCTTCCACAGACCTATTGTCACTCAATTCTCCACTGTCAGAGCAGCTCTCATTTTAGTATTGCTGTGCTTCAGGGCTGGGAAAAGTTCTTCACACAGTTCCTGGAAAGTGGCCTTATGCACAACGATGCAGTCTCACCAGTCAGTGCTTGTTTCCCGGGCCCAGAAACAGCGCTCAACTGTGTCAAGGTGACTGTCAAGTTTCCTTCCCCACTCTGAACTCTAGGGTACAGATGTGAGGACCTGCATGAAAAACCCCCCTAAGCTTATTTTTACCAGCTTAGGTTAAAACTTCCCCAAGGTACAAACTATTTTACCTTTTGCCCCTGGACTTTATTGCTGCCACCACCAAGCATCTAACAAATATATATCAGGGAAAGAGCCTGCTTGGAAACGTCTTTCCTGCCAAAATCTTCCCAAACCCTACACCCTCTTTCCTGGGGAAGGCTTGATAAAAATCCTCACCAATTTGCATAGGAGAACACAGACCCAAACCCTTGGATCTTAAGAACAATGAAAAAGCAATCAGGTTCTTAAAAGAAGAATTTTAATTGAAGAAAAAGTAAAAGAATTACCTCTGTAAAGTCAGGATGGTAAATATCTTACAGGTAATCAAATTAAAAACATAGAGAATCCCTCTAGGCAAAACCTTAAGTTACAAAAAGACACAAAAACAGGAATATACATTCCATTTAGCACAACTTATTTTATCAGCCATTTAAACAAAACAGAATCTAACCCATATCTAGCTAGATTGCTTATTAGCCCTTTACAGGAGTTCTGACCTGCATTCCAGCTCTGGTCCCGGCAAAAGCCACACACAGAGTGACCCTTTGTTTTCCCCCCCTCCAGCTTTGAAAGTATCTTGTCTCCTCATTGGTCATTTTGGTCAGGTGCCAGTGAGGTTGTCTTAGCTTCTTAACCCTTTACAGATGAAAGGGTTTTTTTCCTCTGGCCAGGAGGGATTTAAAGGTGTTTACCTTTCCCTTTATATTTATGATAGTGACGTTTGACTGTCACCAGCAACTGTGAATTGCTCCGCTCTGTCTTCCAGCAGGGCTGCTTGCATGGTATCACATTATTCTGTGCAACGGTTCCTGTATCAGGTGTCAGAGTAGCAGCCGTGTTAGTCTGTATTCGCAAAAAGAAAAAGAGTACTTGTGGCACCTTAGAGACTAACAAATACTGCAGGATAAGGTGTGAGGTGCTTGTAATGCTCACAACAGTGTACAGCTGTGCAGGGTTCATGTTTGCAGTGCTATGGTGTGAAAAAAAGGCTTACGAAAAAAGGGGTGAAAATGGCTTGGTTTGTTTGCCGTTGATTTAAGGGAGGGAGAAAGGTAAGTACATCATGGGAGGCTAGCACCATGTTCCCATCACCACCCGTGCCAATATTTTGGTTCCATAAGGCATTGCAAGCCCAACCCAAAATTCCACTTGGCTACGTGCACTGTGGGATAGCTACCCACAGTGCAGTGCTCCGTACGCCAATGCAAACCCTGCTAGTGAGGATGCACTCTTCTGACACCATGAGCAAAGTGGGGAGATGCAAGATTGACTTTCTTAAATTGGAGGCTTGATGTCAATTTACATAAAGAAGATTTAACTCTGTAGTACAGACACAGCCTCATTCTGCTCATATGTAGTTGTGCCTCTCTCTCGACACACCTGACTCCTGAGTGCTTAGTAAAAATCACACTAATTAAGGGCAAGATTAAAAATCTCTGATGTGTGGCACTCATTGACAGCTCTCTCTCACTCACACACACATGTACACACATTTTTCAAGATATACAGGAATCCATATCATACCTCTAGCTTCCTGATATGTAAAAAAGGGAATGGGGGGACAGAGAGGAATTACTGAATATAGCATATGATACATAGATAGGAGTAATCAGATGAAATTAATAATACTGTAGAAACCTCATTCTTTGGAATTTTAAAACTAGATTAATTAAAAACCCATATAAAATATTCTGTAGTGAGCAGTTCTGCACTGGCAGAGGTATGGACAAGATGACCTAATAGGTCTTATTCATCGCTACCATTTATAATTGTAGAAAAATTGCCTTGGAACTCATTTATCAAGTTTTCTGGTTTTAATGAGCATATCTGCTTTTTCTTCATTCACAGGAAACCTAAATTTGGTGGGTTTCCTAACTATTTATTTAACTATCCTAGAACTTGGAGGCAAACCAGAATTACTTGTTGTGAAAGGAGAAACTGTGCTATGCAAAGAAAAGAAAAAGATTTGCTATTTAAATGACAATGGGAAATGACAAAGAGGGACACTGACAGGAGTACAAAGTGATTAAGATGGAGCTTTTCATTAATGTTCCTGTAGCAACTCTAATTGTTACAAAAAACTATATTCAGCAGTTTTCCATCATTTTAATTCCATTTCAAGTGAGTTTAATCTAATTTACCCAATGACTAATTTTTGGCCTTGAACAAGTTAATATATAGGCCAGCTTTTCCAAAGGGAAATGCAGCTCTTGCCACGGACACAAGGAATGATATTCAGTTGTATAATCAAAAGCCTCTTTATATATGTTCCATGTTTAGGATTGCCCTTTTGTAGAAGTTGATGTAACTCTTGAAAACACTGCTTGCCCTTTTTATTAGCTCAGGAATATCAGAAAATTCTGTTAAGATCAATTTTATGTTACAGTTTCTCATTACTGTTCACCAGTTTCCAAGTCAATCCTTGCAGAAATGTCAGGCGCTACCAAATTCTTCTCCTATATTTCAGTAAATCAGTCAGAAAACATAGTGTTCTTAAATTCTTACATGAAATGCAAGTCTGAAACTTTGGCAAATAAATCTCAATTCTTTTTATGTAGTCAGGAGCAATTATTTTCAGTTTAGAGACTAACGAATTTATTTGAGCATAAGCTTTCGTGAACTACAGCTCAAATAAATTTGTTAGTTTCTAAGGTGCCACAAGTACTCCTTTTCTTTTTTTTCTTTTCTTTTTGCAGATACAGACTAATACAGCTGCTACTCTGAAACCTATTTTCAGTTTGTACACTTTCAAAACTTTATTTCTAGTTATTCAATGTGTGTCTCAGAAAAAAAGGCAGGTTAAAGTCTATGAGACATTGTGGTTTTTTAGGTTTTGTGTTCATGCTTTTTGGTGCCTGATCCAAAGTCCATTCTAGTTAATGGAAAAAACCCAGTGACTTTCATGGGCTGTGGATCAAGCTTTTCAATTGCTGTGTAAAAAAAGGGGTGTTTTGTTACGTGATTAAAATAACCTTTTCAATTTCCAGATAAAGAGGATGATTTACATTTTGCAGAGAGAAAACTGGATATGTGCTAATCATTTGATGAAAGACACACATTTCTTTTCTGACTTCCTTTGCTAATCTGCCTGATTTGTTTATCAGCATTATGAATACAAATGTTTCCAGAGGTAGGCTCATAGCTGAAAATTCTGCAGTCCAACCAGTAATTTTATACCAAGTCATGTCCTCAATAAACTTCTGATTTTTCCTTCAGGTTATCTAAGAAAAATCTTAATTAGGTTGCTGTATTTACTGGGCTACTCCTATGGGGCTCTGTGTGGAACTCAATTTACAGTGAATTTTTGACACTGTAATTTTAGGGACTATGAATCAATTCAGTTTTACCTTCTCTGCAATGAAGAAAGTTCTGTAATGGAATGTTTGAAGTGGATATGAGAGAATATTTAATAGAAAATAGTCTACCTGACAAATATAGTCTCATTTACCTTTGATGAAGACTTCCATGAGCAGATTGAAATGTCTGTGAATTTATTATTTGAAATAACTCAACACATTTTTGCAAGCTTTCTTTCTCTATGGATTAATTGCAATCAGTTTGCTACGAATATCAATAATCAAAATTAAAGCTGTGTTGGTTTCTTCTGACTGGTCACATAAGCCACATGGCATTGATTCTTTTTTCTTGATTGGAAGAGCACAGCTCTTATACTCAGGGGAATGGCTTGAAGGAATTTGGTCCTTTGAATCTCTCAGGGAGAGATAGGGAATAAAGCAGGATTAGGGGATTTTAGACAGCTTTATACCTTTTCCTTTCTGGGTAACACAGGCCTTATTCCAGGAATAAATATTAGGTGACTAAGATTTATTGGTTGAGAGCAGAATTTAAAAGTAATTTGAGCTCATTCTATTCATACAAAGTAATGGCATATGGGTTTGCAGCTCTAATTGTGAAGTGTCTAGCACTTCCTAGCTGGGCTCTGGTGAAGAACTTTGGGAATGGGAACTATGTCACCCAAGTATGTAAGTCAGCACCATCCCATCCACATGAAATATACCAAGAAGATTCAATAGTCTGTGATTTTCTGTCATCACCAGCCATTGACATAAATTGCTTGTGCGTGTGTCATCCTTGCTGCTAAGAGGGCAGTTGGATTCTTCTCTGATTTATTTCATTGCTTCCACGCTGGGGCATGGGGATGGGTTTTTTAGGGAATACTCGCATGTCTTTTCAGGATCAGGCCCGCGCAGGGAGGTTAGGTCCACAGCTGCCAACTTTCATGTGGTCAATAAGCACCCTGACTTTCACAATAAGACAAAAATCAAGCTAATCCCATTTCAAAAGAAGGCCAAAACAAGCCAATCCCTAAGGACCCCAACACTCTATGTACACTCTGGGACTGTGGTGGGCCCGCTGTGCACCCCTGATTCTCTCCCCACCTTGCCTCTGCTTTCCAGGAGCTGATCAAAAAAGAAAGAAGCAACAAGCTACAACAAACAACAAGCCAAAAACTAGGCAACAAGCAACTCACAAGCCAATTAAGCCAAAAACAAGCCCAATTTCTGCGTTTTTTTTTGCCGGTTTAGCATGTCTGATGAGGTCACAAGCTGTGTCTGTCCCATGTAATATACACCATTTGCAGTGTGAATATTCACGTGGCTGAGCTCTCTCTCTGTGAGCATTTGGGTGAGTAGAGCTTGATCTGTGGAAAGCAAACCCATAAAATGTGCTGAGACAGAACAAATTAATGTTGACATTCAAGCAAACCCCCAAGCAAAAAAATGTGGGCATGGTTTGCCTAGCTCTAATTTTGGAGAATTTGCAAGTGTTTTTTCCCCTCATAAATTTATAAGGGGCAATTTTTATCAAACAAAATAAATAAGTGACATGGGGGTGGGGGGAGGGGGAGAAAAGAAAGAAACAAAAAGTATAGGGAAACAAAGGAAAGATCCTGCACTTCCAGTTTTGCTGGGCGGTCACTGAGGCCAGCTGGAAATTCTAGCACAGCAAGAGCAGAAGCTACCAATTTTTGGTTGTTCTTTTCCCCACTTTCTCAAAGCTACATATTTCGCCTCATTTTGGAATCTGTGCTGTGATGTGCAAGGGACATTAGATGCTGTTAGTCCAAAAAGACCTGGGTTAAAGTGGCCTCTGCCTGAGCCTGCCTGACTATAGCATTTTAAGAAGCTGCAGTGAAGAATGCCTAGGGTATTATCTAGTCTCATTTTTAAGGCCCCTTAAACACAGGTTTGAGAAAAATGAAATCCTATTTTAAGATTTCCATTAGAGACCTGGAATCCCAGGAGCGAGAGATGTCTGGATTCTGTGACACTGTAGGCTTTGCATCTTTCCGAGGAGCTGGGCATAGCTTTGAATACACCTCCACATAGTCAGCTGAGCTTTAGGGATCACAATGCATTCCACCACCCCCAGCCCCAGCAGCACTGATGTGGGTCAAAACTCCCGTGCTTGTATTATGCTTCTTTTAGAAATGATTACAAAATGAGATACTCAGGGATCAGCAGTTTATTAGGCACTTGTGGGGTGGGGAAGCTGGCTAGGTATGCGTGGCACTTACAGATACGACAAGGTGTTTGTAATATTTACTGCAAGTATGTGCCATATTGGTGTCACTTTCCTCTGGAAATCTGCTCAAAATGAATTGTTTTACTTATTTGGAACAGAACATAATTATGCACAGTCCATAATGTGCATTCAGTTAGATAAAGCAAGCAATATAATCCAGTGGATGCTTTAATGTAATGTCCAAGTCATGCATTTGGACACTCAAATTGGCACTTAGGTGCATAAACCATGCATTTACATGTCTAAGTAGCAATTTGAGCATCCAGATGTGGGATTAAGTTTCCCATGTTTGAAAATGGAGCTCTGTCTGTTAACTGTGTATATTGTTATCCATTGACTACATAGCTCAAATACGCAGAAATAACATATCAGAGGATTGCATGTACCAAGTTGTTTGTTATGTAGCTCAGCAGTACAATGTGTATTTGCAGTCTTGAGTGGCTAGATAAAGAGAATACATGCATAAACTTATTTTCACACAAATATTTTAGACACCTAAAATATATGCTAAATATATCTGCTGGAGAATGTCTGTATTAAAGTAGAACTGAAAAATTTCATTTGTGTGGGTGTGTCTTCTCACACTGCCTACATTTAGCAATCTTGAGAGGGCTCTTCTCTCTCCAAGGAACAGCAATATACACATGATTCTATTCACCGCGCCTAAGACTGTCACTCTCTGAGAAAAGACCTATAGGAAGCAACTGAACATAAATGCTGGTTTCTAGGAGACCCTCTTTTCATTATGAGACTGATAGATAAGATCAGCATTGTCAAGGCCCCTTGTAATACCCAAACAGTAATTTCTCAGTTTTACCGCTGCCATATGAAGAGCAGGCTCTACATCCCAATACTACTCCCCACTCATCATGTCATCAGTGTCATGCTAGGGTCTTATTTACAGTATTTTCATGTGATCAGAAGAATCATGATTAAAATGAGGAATATGTTTGTATAAGAGAGAAAGCAAGTGAGAGAGTGACAGAGGCTAACCCATGGATTAACACTCTCAAATTAAATGATAAAATGTGCTTGGAATAAAAAGAATTCTCACTGGGAATTTACCCAAGCTCGATCCCATATGTTACTGGCTAATGATTTCACACCTTTGCCTGCTAGGGTAATTAGACACTACTACACCTATTTTTCTTGCTACTGTGTCGTAATAGTAGTTAAGCAATTATGGATTATTCTGAGATCACCCCAAATATAGGAGGCTCTTGGGAATAGCTCTTTGGCACTCTGAAAACTGATTTTACTGGCAAGTCCAAGCCACACAACCATTTTCCACCAGAGAGATGTTATTGGTTGTTTAAAGACACAGAATACATTTTTACATGTTGTGGCTGGATTTAGTATTAATGAAAACAAAGGGTCTGATTTTTACTGTGGCACACTGTTTTTTGTTTTATTTTTGTTTTGTTTTTTGCCAGTACAGCTTCATTGAAGTCAACTCCAGTAGTGCTAGTCATGCTGGCACAAAACTAGTGTAATGAAGTAGAGACTAAAGCCTAAGTTGTTTAGTGGCACTTGCAAAGAACCTGCCAGCCACATATCTGGCTCTAACCAGTTCTATTAACCACTTAATTTTCACAAGCACTAAATTCGCCCACACTACACAGCGTATTTAAGTATGCTTTTTAGGCCTGACCAGCAGCAACACTGCTATCCCAATCATGGGTATCTCAGGAGAAGAGACCATGAGACTGATATATACCAAACTGTATGGTGAACCAGTGTCTACTAAGGATTGGATAAGAAGGCCACCAGATTCGCACTCACATGACCAAATAAGTCTTTTCACTCAGGTTTCAGAGTAGCAGCCATGCTGTAGCTGTATGCTCAAATAAATTTGTTAGTCTCTAAGGTGCCACAAGTACTCCTTTTCTTTTCACTCAGTTTATCATGAAAGGTTTTCCCCTCAATATTAAGTATTAAAACAAAACCCTCAAGAATTTTGGAAGGGATGTTAACTGTTATGATTCAGGATATATGTCAGCCCGTAACTTAGAAAGTCAGGAAGAAAACAAACTTCTGTGTTGGCAGGTTTTCCCATAACTGCCTATTGCAGGGTTCTTCACCTTCCTTTGATGTGTTTGATTCTGGCTACCATTACAGATAGATGACTCATCAGTCTGCTCCAGCTCCTGTGTGCCTAATGTACTCCCTCCTTCCTGAATATGCAGGTTTAAATTGAATTAAATTGAGCAACCTAAGGAAAACAACGAAGTGTGATCCTGTTTTCCAAATGGTCAGTCACATCACTACTCTGTATGGAAAAGAAAATGGGCTGACATTTCACAGGCACTAGAACCTACTGAAAACCCCCTTATTATTCAAATAGGTGACTACAGAGCCCCATAGGTGAAAACTGCATGACTGAATGCACTATGGTCAAAGTTAACACTTCACCACGAATACGTAAGTGCAAAAAGCAATTAACAGTTGCACCCTCCAGGGAGTTAAATGTTAGAAAATAAGTGTAAAGATGACCTGTGAATGAGGCATGAAGGCAGGAAGAGCAGGAGAGTGGCAGCCATTGGTTGACATGGTTCTGTTGTGAGGTCACACATGGAGGGATTATGGCAGTCTGCATATATGAATCTATATTTTAATCACAGATGTGACTAAAAGAAGGTTGAAAAATTAGCAATTCATTGTGTGCTTCATTTACATTGCCCAGTTATCTTCTTTAAAGCAAAAAGGCAAAACACCTGACCAGTTTACCGAGTATTGAGTCCTAGAGGCCCCGATTCACAAAATAAAACATTTAGTATGTGCTTAGCTTTTAAGCCCCTACTTAAGTCACAGTGAAGTCAAAGTTAAGCATGTGCTTAAGGGCTTTCTGGAGGCATATACTCCCATTAATAGCCCAGGATCCAAGAAAAAAATATGTCTCCTAATAGAAAAAAAAAAAAAGAGGACCAATTGCTAATAGAACTGTTATTTGATTATCGCGTTTGCAAACAATAAATGTCAACAACATTCTAGACCCTTGTCAGAAGCTCCTGAGAGAATGCAAATGTACCCTTTATCTTTCTCTGCCCTTTATTAAAACAACTATGTAGACATGGCTGATAAACAAGACAATTAAATGTAAATGATGTCATCTCCTGGCATTCATTCACATTAATGAGCCTAGCCAATCTCCCAGTGTAAATAGTAATAGGTGGAAAGCAGTAATATTCAAAATCATATTAGCAGACAACAAAGAGGTAATGGTGACCTTTGTTTTTAACTAATAGCTCAGCATCAGAATATTGTACATGACAATCTGGACAAGTCCCCCTATAATTTTTATTCTGATTAAATTTAAACAGTGAAAGTTTATTATCTAAGCCATAATGAGGTGACCTTTAAGAGATCCCCCACTTTGTGGTTGAGGGTGATTGTTTTAAAGGCAAATGAGTAACTTTAGTTCATGGAGCAGCTTCCGGGCTTACAAGGCAACACTAGTTTCACCTTTTAATCACTCCCCTCATCACATCATCTCTATACTGTTTTGCAGAGACAGATTCACTCTCTTACAACTGCCATAAAAGGAGATGTTCAATTTTGGGCCAATTCTCTGCTATGGAGTAGTAGCATTGGAACTCAAACATGCCCCCGGGGCATTGTTATCTCTTTAACACATTCCCATGTGTGCTTCCAGGCTATTTTTATATGGAAATAAGGTACCCACTTCTCACCTTTCTCTTTCAGTAAATGATTTTACTCCATAAAGCATCCTGTTCTGAGCAGTTTAAACAGCATATTCCAAAATCTGACTGGGAGGGAGCCCTTTTGGTACATAAAGAGATCTTTCTTTTGGGTGTCTAGAAGAAGTCAAACATATTTTAAAGCTCAGAACTTCTGTCTATACCCAAAAAATACAAAATAAGAGTCAAGTATATTTACCAGGCAAATAACTGAGAAATTGAATGCTGCTTTCATAATGGTTTCTGCTCAGCCTGTCTGTGAATAGATTATTTTCCAAAATATTGGAATATTCTTTGCTATCCAGTTAATTTTTGGAGGTGTTGGACACCTTTTGAGAAAGGCTCAGCATTAAAGCCAATGGAAAATTTTCCATAAAATTTTTTTTTTCCTCCACTGGAAAATGGTTTTTCAATACAACAGAAAATTTTGCAATGAAGTTTTTGTTTTCACGGCAAATTTTCAGGTTTTTTAGCAACCCCGTCCCCCACCCCAAGACATCAAAAACCTGAATGATTCAGAAGAAAATTGAAACAAAAACAGAACATAAAAATGTTTACATCAGCATTTTTCATCAAAAGTTTTCCGTCTGAGCGCCACCCCCACTGTGCGGGAAGTAGTTCTGGCCTAGTCTATATCCAACATGAACCAATATCTATCAGGCTCAATCTGGTTCTAAGTGACTTTTATAAGTCACTTAGGTCATGCAGGTCAGAGATTCAGTGTAAAAGCTAGGAATAGAACTCAGAAATCCTGGCTGTCAGTTGTGCTCTAACTACTGAAGGAAACATTTAATCTAAGGTTTCAGAGTAGCAGCCGTGTTAGTCTGTATTCGCAAAAAGAAAAGGAGTACTTGTGGCACCTTAGAGACTAACAAATTTATTAGAGCGTAAGCTTTCGTGAGCTACAGCTCACTTCATCGGATGCATTTGGTGGAAAAAACCTAAGTCTAAGTCTCTCTCTAGGCTGGCATAAATACTGTATACATACATAAAGCCATTTCCTAAACAGTGTTACTGAGCACCTGATTGAAAAGAGGCCAGATGTTCAGCTGTTGTAAATTAACATACATCCAATGAGGCCAGTAAAACTACACTGATTTGCATCAGTTGAGGATTTGGCCCAATGGGAGTTGAGGGCTCTCGGCATTCAGCAGGACTGGGCCCTATGGAAGCAATTAGAATGAGCATCGAGCTTTAAGTGAAAAGCTCCCCTCTTGTTTCTTTGGTCACTGAGTGATTTTATGCTCAAATAAATTTGTTAGTCTCTAAAATGCCACAAGTACTCCTTTTCTTTTTGAGTGATTCTGACATGCATCCACAGATTTCCCATGACCTTCACTCAAAGAAATGCGGCAGCCACTGAAAATTATTTTGGAATGTAACTGTTTCCCTGAACATAAGTATTTCCCCACACCATATGGCTTGGGCAGGGAAAACCCAAGAAAAGGCCCAACTTGGCCATTCAGCAGGGTAGTTTGCTTTGGTGCACATACACTGTTACAGGGAAATGGTAACGACATTGCGCACATGTGGTAACATAAACAGAAAAGGAGTACTTGTGGCACCTTAGAGACTAACAAATTTATTTGAGCATAAGCTTTTGTGAGCTACAGCTCACTTTATCAGATGCATTCTGTGGAAAATACAGTGGGGAGATTTATATACACACACAGAGAACATGAAACAATGGGTTTTATCATACACACTGTAAGGAGAGGTTTCAGAGTAGCAGCCATGTTAGTCTGTATTCGCATTGGTCAAACTGGACAGTCTCTACGTAAAAGAATAAATGGACACAAATCAGACGTCAAGAATTATAACATTCAAAAACCAGTCAGAGAACACTTCAATCCACCAAATGCATCCAATGAAGTGAGCTGTAGCTCACGAAAACTTATGCTCAAATAAATTTGTTAGTCTCTAAGGTGCCACAAGTACTCCTTTTCTTTTTGCGAATACAGACTAACACGGCTGCTACTCTGAAATCTGTGGTAACATAAGTGGTTCATGCAGCATGCTGTCTGGCAAATACAGGAGATGAGGTTTATTGCAGCTTTGGACAGTGCAACTACTGAGAGGAAGATGAGTCCGGTCATTAGAGCACTAGCCTGGGATCCAGGAGACCCATGTTTAAGTCTGTGCTCTGCCAGAGAGTTTCTGGATGGCCTTGGTCAACTCCCATAGTCTCTCTGTGCCTCAGTTCCTCATCTGTACTTCATCTAAGTCACATGTGTATGTTTTTTGGTTGGCATGCATATGGTATACATACAGAAAAAGCATGTAATTCCTGCAAAATTCGAGAGTTAGTTATCCTATTAAAAATCCTTTCCAATTGCTATAGTAACTAGATCAGCACATCACATTCCACACTCCTCATTAACAAAGACAACACCCTCCACCCAAATCAATTGGCCTGATCAGAGGCCCTGATTTTCTTCTCACAAACACCAGTTTTACACCCATGTAATTACTGACTTTAGTTGTGTTGATCCTGGTTTACACTGACTCAAAGTATAAGGAGGGTCACACCGCAAATCTTTACTAATCTCATGCTTCAGGCCTTCAGCCAGTCTCCTGCAGGGGTCAGGAAGAGATATTTTCCCTGAAATATTTTCTTGAGGGGTAGGGGATGTTTTATTTTTGTCTCCTTCCTTTGCAGCCTCTGAAAATGCCACAGCTGCAGATGGGTCACTGAATGGGGCAGCGGGGGTCGTTGCTCTGAGATGGAACTGCAAATTCACTCTCTGAAGTGCTTGGCTGGCTGGTTCATGTTCACATGTTCAGGGTCTTAAGGAGTGTGGAAGGAATTTCCCCCCAGGTCAGATTAGCAGTGACATTGCAGGGTTTTCTCCTTCCTCTACAGCATGGGGTGTGTGTCACTTGCCAGGATCATCTAAATATATCTCATTTAATCAGCTCCCTGCCATTGCAAGGGCTTTTGGCACTGATGCACCTCAGACTCTCCTATTTTCTGCCTGTGGCTAGTAACGGTTTAGTCTTCTGTGGGCTGTAATACTTTGGGCTAATTTCAGTTGTTGGGTTTAATGTGTGGATGTGGGTGGTGTTGGTGGCCTGTGATACACAGGAAGTCAAACCAAATGATCTGGTGGTCTCTTCTAGGCTTAAACTAAATTGACAGTCAATAAACTTGGAGCCAAAAGCTGGCAATAAAGCCTGTTCATCTCCAGGTTAATCCCCTCAAACAAAACCAGTTCGTTGGTTCGAGCTTGCAGTAGTTTTCCTTATAACTGTTGATCTCCTTCATCACTTTACAGTGAGTAAATTTTCTTCTCAGTGGGTGAACTGCATGACCAACTATAGGCAAACCTCTGAAAAACTGCAAATACTTACATTTTACTGCAATGTAACCATAACAATTCAAAGTACTAATTTTCTACCTCATATAATATGTGCAAGTATGCCTTAGCAACACTCACAGGAAATATAATTTAACAGAGCTTCTATCTTCCTTACCTGAAGCAGGGAAATTTCTGTCACATACTTAACAGGAGGCCTGCTGTCTGAGTTTTCCATGTGCTTATCTTCAGTGTTTTTCATGGAATTTCTTGAGGGGATATTTGTTATTTCTTTAACCCTTCATTAGTCAGGTGGCAGCTTTGCTCAGTTAATGGAAACATAGTATCTTGCTTCCAAATCTTTCTGTGGATAAAAAAGAAATGAGAAAATGAGATCTGGAAGCATCCAACATGGTGAACCTTTATAGATAGGGGACAATTTTGTTACCTGCTTCATTGCTTACTTTTGGTGGGGAAAACTCTGTAGGTGATGCAAAACGGATTGATGGTTTATGAAATAACACTTTATAGTTGTTATTTGAATTACAGGAACATATAATGCTAGGCCCAAACACATAGTAAAAGACAATCTCTGCTCTGAAGATCTTATGATTTAAATATCTGAGACAGACAGAAGTATGTTTATCCTTATCTGCAGATGAGAAAATTAGACCCGGAGATTAAGGGTCCAAATGCTCAATGGTATTTAGGTACCTAACTTCCACTGAAATCAATGCCACTGGAGGTCAAAGTTCGAACACAAAGTGTGTGGCACAATGCAGAACTCCTGGGTTCTCCAGAACTGAATGAACCACAAATCCACCTTCCTCCTTCCATCCCTTCTCATGTGTTATTTCTGCAATGACTGTTTATCATGGAGAATACTGATCTTTACTTGCAGAAACTTGGTGGGAGAAGAGTTAATAATGTACTTTTCCGTTGGTGCTGGTGAAGTATCACGTGTTTAGGTTGAACTCTTCATAGTGTATTTTTTCCCTGAACTGTCATGATGATAACTATGGTATAATTACATTTCGATATATGTATATGATGACATTGTCTTGCTGGCTCAGTTTGGTGAATCGCTGCAGATGATGGACCATCTAGTCAGGCAAGAAGCAGCGCACATTGGTATAGTTATTTATCTGGATAAAATAAGTCCCTGGACATTATTATCAAGTCTCACAGCTCCAGATTACAATCAGCTCAATATTAACCTGCCTGGATGGGATATCGAGCAGGCGGCAGCTGTCAAATATTTATGCAGCATCATAGACAATGCTGGAGGATGCTTGAAAAATGTGGACCCTCATAGAGCAGCAGCTTCTACCATGTTTTGGGCCCTTCTGCTGCTTCTGTAAGGACGTCGTGACATCAAGCTTGCTATGAAGTTGTGGGTCTATAGAACCACTGTTATATCAATTCTGTTGTATTGAAATGAAAAGTGGGCGCTCAAGAAGGCTGAAGAACACTGGATGGAAGTTTTCAATTTTTAGCATCTCCATCAGTTGCTCTATAATAAGACAGGCAGGTCAAGATCAGAAATGAGAATATTTGAAGCCAAAACCCAGCAACCACCTCCAACAGCATTGGCTCAGTTTAGGTAGTTTTCTTGGTATGGACATATGATAAGTATGGAAGACCAATTAATTCTGAAACATATGTACAAGGAATGCTGCTGCATGACTGATGTTCACATGGGTGCTAAAAGGTTCAGTAGAGTGACAGTATTGCCAGTAATGGACATAAACTGAATATACAATCAGACCACCATAATGACCTAGCTAGAGATCGAACTGGGTGGTGCTTAATTTGCAAGGAGGCCATGTCCCTTTGGGATTTGCCATGATGATGATGATTACTGCGTCTGTATATTCAGTACTTCCACTGAAATTCTGTAGGTGCAGCAAATGTCACTAAAACTCTCTCACTCTCACTCACACATGAAGTCTCTAGAGGCAAACATTCTATAAAGGGATCATTCTGCGGCTGTACGAATTTCAGTGCTGTCAGATACACCATATCTGTTTCTTGAATATCATGGTCATCATCACAAATAGAAATCTCGACTTTCTGCTATGAAAACAAAGCGCATCTCGGAGAGCTAAACGTGACTCTGTTGGCTTTAACGTAACATGTGGACCAGACACGTGAAGCTCATGTCCCTGCTCTGCCACAGACTTCCTTTGTGACCACGGGGAAATCACTTAGTCTCTCTGTACCTCAGTTCCCATTCTGTAATGGGGATGAACATGTTTCCCTACCTCACATGGTTGTTGCGAGGATAAGCACGTTAAATATTTGGAGGCACTCCAAACACTGTGGTAACAGGAATCACAGAAGCACCTAACATAGAAAGTATTCTAACTACTTGAATGGCAGTGTGGTTTAACGGACAGCACACTGGACAGGGACTTAGGAGATCTGGATTCTAACCCTGCCACTGGCCTATTGGGTGATGGTGGGCAAGCCACCTCACCCCTAAGTGCCTCAGTTTCCCCATCTGCAAAACATGAATAATGATATTGACTGCCTGTGTACAGTGCTTTGAGACCCATTGATGAAAGCACTATATAAGAGCTAGGTATTGTTATTTGACATTTTATCCAAAAGACGTTTTTGGTGCATATACTAGTATCAGCATGCCAATGCATTAAATATTTCCACATGTTGGTGTGGTCAGATATCAGCTGGGTGTGTGTTCTTTCAGCATGCTGTCCCAGCTCTGTGCAGATAGCGGAGATAGCAATCTTTGATTGAACTGCCCAATAAATTCATAGACTCAGTTTTCAGCGAAGGAACTTGCTCAGGTTTATTGCTGATGAAGCACTGTGCCATGCCATGGCTCAATGGTTACAGGTACACTAACACATGTAGGCCCGTGACAATAGGCCAGCTCAGTCAGAATTGGGACTTTTCACTGTCCCCTCGACTACACTCTGACACCCCCTCAGAGATGCCTCTTGATACACCGATACAAACAAGTTATGTATTGCCCCTCTGACGTGGTTAGGCGTCACCCATTACCTTGTACATGTTTGTCCGATCAAAACATCTCTATCCATCATGGTGTCATCCTGACCTTAGCTTTAGGATGGGTCAGTGTGTTCCTGTTATCTTTGGAGAATGTGTCGGTATTGAGGTGTTCTGGTACCATCTTCCTGGAATGTGTTTGCCTGAGTGCACTGTGCCTAGCACCTTTTAGGAATGTGTGTTTTTGCAATATCAGCAAAAATGTTCTTGCCAGGTTCTGTGAGCAGGCCCTGCCTCTAGCTCCCACCTGATTTTGCTTTATATCAGCAAAGCTTTGACCATTACCTTAGCCCAGGCCTCATATCAGGCCTCTGACACAAAGGTTTACGTCTCAGGCCCTCTTCCAACTCCAGTGGGCAATTCATGTCTTGGTGAGTTAGAGGTTAGAGGATATCAAATCCAAATAGCTAGTTGTAGCATTCAATGGTTGCATAGGACTTCCCAATCACCAACTTCACTGTACATCATGCCTGCGTGGACATCACGCATCTTACCAAAATCATGCCTCTCCTCTACACTGGAGACAAGAAACAGCATTACAGCTCCCATTCAATAGTAACCTTGAGAAACCTTTCATTTGAATGAGACACAACTCAGCGCCTAGTCAGACAGTAGATGAGATACAGTCCTATAAAATAATCAGACTACTATGAAAAATGAGCCCTAAAGCCAATGGTTCCCATATGCTGGCATCACTATCTTGAAGCGATTTTTCTTGAAGTTTTGGTGCTTCAATCATCAAAGGAGCTTCATGTACTTGGGTCTGGAACTGACTTTATAATATGGGGGAGCCAAGGGGAACTAATTCCACCAGAGCCTAGGAATCAAGACAATAGGAGCAGCTGGGGGTAGCTGAAACTGGACAAAGAATAACAGTGGCAGGAGAAAAGGAGTACTTGTGGCACCTTAGAGACTAACAAATTTATTTGAGCATAAGCTTTCATGAGCTACAGCTCACTTCATTGGATGCATTCAGTGGAAAATACAGTGGGGAGATTTATATACACAGAGAACATGAAACAATGGGTGTTACCATACACACTAAAAGAAAAGGAGTACTTGTGGCACCTTAGAGACTAACAAATTTAGCTCACGAAAGCTTATGCTCTAATAAATTTGTTAGTCTCTAAGGTGCCACAAGTACTCCTTTTCTTTTTGCGAATACAGACTAACACGGCTGCTACTCTAAAACCATACACACTGTAACAAGAGTGATCAGGTAAGGTGAGCTATTACCACCAGGAAAGCGGTGGGAAAAAAACTTTTGAAGTGATAATCAAGGTGGAGAATGGCAGGAGAATTGGAGAACTCTTTCTGCTTGAGATGCTGTTGAATACTTATAGCATTGCTGTCCTCACATGAGCTAAATAAAGTGTTCGGATCCTGCCCTCAAGGTCCTAGTCAATGCTACCCCTACATAAAGTATAAAGTGTCTACCTGACTCTAATGTTTATTAGACAGTGAGATTATTCTATTTATAACAGCTTTTTATTGGGGATCTAGTATATATAGCATTTCCTTTATTACAGTCGAGTCTTTCAATCTTCATTATACACAGAAAATCCACTGTTTGGAACAGATGTTCTCCTTTATTTGCTAATATGTTCTTGGTTGATACTAATTTGCCACAGCAAAATTTAGCCTGCAACTTCAAAATGCAGCTCACTAATGGCAATCCTTATTGGCATGCACTAAACAGCATTAAAACAACCCATAATGAAGAAGTTTTCTTACAGCTGTGCATTAAGCATATGAGGCTATTTAGCATCCAGTGCATTCTGGAAGAATGTTTGAAATTAGTTTGACAAAGTGGTAGTTAAAATTAAAATTATGTCTCAAATAAAATTCAGTAACATCAGTGCCACAGATATGTCAGACTCCTGAGTCTCTGAGTGATCTTTTCAAGAAACTATTACTAATTTTTTGTAGAATTGGTACAGTATTGGAGGTTAGCCTGTATTACAGACTTCCAGTTGGTAAGAAGATAATATTTTAGGGTTTAGCAACTCAGTGGATGCTTCTATGTTCCTTATGTGAACCTCTTGAGTCTACACATTTGAGCTGGGTGTTAATTTATCTGTCCAACCTACCCATTCATATCCAGCCATCTACTCTATCCACGTAGCTATGTGTGTCTAGATCCCAGGATCATTACTTAGAATGCCCACTGCCTTGAGGAAAGAACATTTTTATGAGTTTTCCAATGATTCTTGTGAGTTTAGAAATACCATGAGATCACTCCCCTTTGCATTAATAGGAAAACCAGAATTATTTAAGTTAATCAAAAGTTTCTGAAACTCAAAAAAAAGTTTGGGGCCTGGTTTCAATTTTGGGCAAAGTTTCAGGTTGGTTCTCTTTTTAATGTAACTGGTTTTGGCCTAATTCTAATTTGCAAGAGCCGAACTGAGTTAGAAGGCAGAATAAGGGCTTGTGTACACTGCCACTTTACAGCATAAAGTATCAAAGAAAGGGGAAAAGATATCTGTATGGCCTTTTTTTTTTCTCCTCATGAAGATAAATGGATTAGCTATGAGGTAACACAGATTTGCTGGATGAGAAACAACCACAATTAAATATTCTTTAAAAAGGCTTGTTTTGGAGTGTCACCATTCCCCCACCGAGTAGTTTGACTTCTGAAATGACCTTATTTCTTAAACTTGTATATACACCCTCAACCCATAAAGGCAACTTAATAAATCTCCTGGACCTGAAATGAATATTTTGATGACACTATGTATACAGTATATGCTAAAGATCTTTTATTCCATTTTCTATAACCATAAACAGATACGCTTTAATGGTCTGATGCCTTTACCTTAAAAAAATTCCAATTTAGTTCCCTAGAGCTATAATAATAAAAACTGCTGACGTTCTGTTTTTATTTTTCAGAGTAAGAACAACCTGTCTTGTAAAAGCTTTCCTATATTTGTGATTTGGTGAGGCGAACATAGGTCAAAGGGTGTAGCATCCTTCTTAACAAAGTAGTATGTTTCTTCACCAGAGCGGGTTTGGTTATGTACTTTCAAGCCCAGTACAGAAGATAGCAAGTCTTTCAACCTACAGAGCCTTTACATTTTAGCTTTGAAGATCACTTTGTAGATATCTTAGTTTTGAAATCAGTTTAATTACCTTTGCTAGTTTCACCATTATTTCTACCGTATCTAGTCTCTTCCAAAGAAAGGAGCCATCCATTCTAGTGAGAACAAACATAGTAAGGAAAATGGCTGGATCAGGTCTTCTTTCCTTTCTCAGAATATATGAAAGAGTTTAATGGTCTGTTTATATAAAATAAAATCCTCAGTTTCAGATGAGAAGCACCAACTAAAAAGTTGCTGGAGGCTTTTTTCTTTATAATTAGACTTTACAGGGCACAAAAATAGAAGTGGGTGGGTGGAGTGGTATGTTGCATGCATAAATATATCCCTCTTTTGTGACATGACTAAAAAGATCTTACATATTTTAACTCAGGTCTGAAATGGCGATACAGAACAAGACTTAGAAGCTGCATTTTGTTGCCTATTACAGTAAGTGTTGATACTGTATTGAAAGCACAGCCATAGTATAGAAAAACCATTTCTTATATTGATCTGACAGAATTCAATCTGCAGATGTTTCTGAGCTACCAGCATGGGGTTATTTCACTATCTGCACAAACCACATTCTAATAGTTTTCACCAGAAATAATCATGGCAATCTTTTGTGCTCCCTGTGTTTTCAATTTTTGCTTTTTTTAATATTCACTCACACGTTTGTGTGTAAAAAAATATCCACCATTTGAAGATTTGAGTCATTTTATGGAAAGCTGGAACTCATTCAGTTTTTTTGTTCATAGGGATATTGGGAACCGTATTGTTATCTGCTGTTATATAACGTGAAATCTATGCACTACACTCTCCTAGACATATGCTGCTCTTTTCTTCTTATATCTTTGGTATGTTACTGTCAGTATTTTTGTTTTTTTAAGAAGAGGAGAGGTATTTTAAGACTGCAGAAAATCAAATGACAACCCTTATAGGGACTAGAATCACACTTTGATTAAGTATCTCCTGGTCAATGCACTGCACAGTACTAGCCTACACTGTCACCACTGGTTTCAGAGTAGCAGCCGTGTTAGTCTGTATTCGCAAAAAGAAAAGGAGTACTTGTGGCACCTTAGAGACTAACAAATTTATTTGAGCATAAGCTTTCGTGAGCTACAGCTCACTTCATCGCCAAAAAACAAACAAAAAAACAAACAAAAAAGCTTAAGCCTGAACCTTTGAAAACCATCACACTACAGTTGTGAGCTGTGGGTCATTGACTTAAACATCTAGTGACATGGGGAAAGAGCCAGGAGCCTATTAAAATATAGATGACACACAGTTAGAGTTGGTGAGAATTTTCAAAAATTCAATTTTCAAAGAGACAAAATTTTTACAAGTTACATCCTATTTTCAGCCAGCTCTAAAAAAGAATGGATTTTAATGTTAATATCCCATAAGGAACAGGTTCATTTAACTTACAAAATGCCAGTAGTATTCCACCCACACCCTTTATAAATCCAACTTTAAGACACAAAGATATCTAGCAGAAACCCTGAACTAAAACCTGCCATCTCTAGATCCTAACCCAACTAAGCTTCAGAAACTGCAGTGGACTCTTGTGACTGGAGTTAGCACCAAAAGCTAGAGCAGGCTCCTGAACTAAGCTAAAATGAAGCAAGCTTCTAAAGTGCAATGAGCTTTTGAACCATGCCATGCCCCTAGATTGAAGCAAGATTCTAATCTATATTAAAGCCTCAAATTAGTGTGAGCACCTGAGCTCTGGAGTAGACTTCTGAGTATACTGAGCTTCCAAGCTGGAGTGAGCTTCTCTGGTCTACAGACCAACTTTGTAGACCCTTAACCACACCCATAATACATTCAGACTAATCAGCCCCCTCCACCGGGACCAGAACGGAGACTCAGCAGAGCCTGTGGTCTCCTCCAGCTGGGGAGGTAAACCAGGCCCTCCTGGAGGCCCTGTGGTCCTACCTCACCCTGCCCCAGAAAAGGAGCAGTGAAGTAGGGTTCTCCAGGCCTGCCTAGAAAGGCTGCAGGAAAGCAGCCGATCAGCGCCCAGCAGGCTCAATTAAAAGGCTCTATAGGGGTTGAACTGCCTAGTCCTTGAACCAGGAGGTTGAGAAAGGGCTGGAAGACAGAGAGACCCTGCTCACACAGGGATAAGGCAGAGAGAACTCAAGGACTGTAACTCTAAGAAAACAGGTGAAGGTGATGGATTGAGTGGGAAAAAGCCCAGGAAAAACCACAGCATCTAACTGATAGAGTTAAAGGAAGAAGAGTGTGACTGTAGGTCCCTGGGTTGGGACCTGGAGTAGTGGGTGGACCTGGGTCCTCCCCTCCAGCCAATGCCAAAGTTGTGTAAGTCCCAGAAAGGGGACACAGCTAGTTTAAAAACCCAAAGAAAGGGGCTAGATTTAAAAGGGCCCAGAAATAAGGCTGAAGACCCTGGTGAGGGTAGACAGACAGTCCCAGTGGGGACTCTTTACTGAGAAGGGGATAAGTTTCCTTTAGAAACCTGACTAGAGAGCTGGAGTTAAAGGAGCTCAAGAGGGGCTGAAGAGAGAAGGCACCCTCAGGAAGGAGGGGCTGAGGCCAGCTTTAGCAGAGGAATTGAAGGACTTTTTGTTTGTTTGTGTTTGTGCTTGTGTTGGATTTAAATACCCTAGAAAGGGTTAATCTGTTTTAGAACAGTGTGATTTAGCCAGAGGGCTGAGCCACTGAAGATCCAGCTAATGAGGTCAACAACTCACAGAGAGTGCTGGGCGTGGAGGAAAGAGTGCAGGATTGCTGACAGGAGGCACTCAGGAGAGTTTAATGCACCCCATAAGAGGACCCCATCATCACAGTAGCTGAGTACCTCACAATCCTTAATGAATTTTATCTGTACCACACCCTTATGAGAGGTAGGAAAGCATAAAAATTCCCTATTTTAAGATGCGGGGAATTGATCCATAAAAAGATTAAGGCCCAGATCCTCAAACGTATTCAGATACTTAACACCTATGGGAATTAGGTGCCTAAATACCTTTGAGGACCTGGGCCAAAGGGATTTGTTTAAAGTCACACAGGAAATCTCTGGTTGAGTTGGAATTGAACCACAGGTCTCATGTTACCCAGTCCAGGGTCTTGTCGAACTGATCATCCTCCTTACTCCCTGGAGCACATGAAGGAATTTTAATACAAATAATGTATGTTACTCATCTAACCCTTTCACAATCCTTCCTCCATGCTCGCTCACGGCTCCATCACAAAAGTGCAATGTAGATAATTGGTACTTTTTATGGTAACAAGGGGCTTCTATTGGGTTGATTACTAAGGAAATACATTAGAACCTCAAGGTATGAATATCAGAGTTACGGACCGACTGGTCAACCGGACACCATGTGAAACCAGAAGTAACCAATCAGGCAGCAGCAGAGACAAAAAAGACCCTCCCAACCTCCCCCCCCCAAAGCAAATACTGTACTGTGCCTGTATTGCATCTTAAAGGTAGTCACATCTGGACTGCCTGTCCCCACCCCCATGCGCGGGGCAGCCACTTCCAGAAAGATGCTGGGGCTGTGAGCCCAAGGCAGCCGGAGCCAGCAGAGCAGGAGTAGAATTGGGGGCTGCTCCGCTTTTACCTCCCCTCCCCCAGCCAGGAGGGGGAAGCTCTGTTTTTACCCACCTGCCCCCACCCTCAGCCAGGAGGGGGATGTGCTGTTTTGACCTCCCTCCCCTCAGCTGTGAGGGACACACACACACCCCTACACACCCCGCCCTACCTACCTGTGAGAGGGGGACAATCTTGCAAACTCATGCCTGCGCTGAGAAGGGAGCTCAGCTGCTGCTGAAGCTTGGCTTTGGAGTGTCAGCTGCTGGATCTGGAGCCTGAACTGCACTTTGTTCAAAGTTACAAACATTTCAGAGTTATGGACAGCCTCCATTCCCGAGGTGTCCATAACTCTGAGGTTCTACTATATTTACTCTTTAACTACATGCCCTTATTAAGGATCAATTAGGTTTTGGAATGTGCATTTTCAAGAGCCCTGCTTTTATAACCCAATGTCCACATAGGAGTTGTAGTGGCTATTCATTCTCTTCTGTTAGATGGGAAAGTAAATCGCCAATATTTAGAGGTCATGAGAAGTAGAATCAGATCAGAGATGCAGGAAACTTGCTTTCCCAAATTTGAGACCTGCTTGAACCCTGGGGGAACAAAAGGGGTTGCATTCCAGTCTGTTCTTTGAGAGGCAAATGATCCCAGCCACAAAGATAATTCTCGGTTTCAGAGTAGCAGCCATGTTAGTCTGTATCCATAAAATGAAAAGGAGTACTTGTGGCACCTTAGAGACTAACAAATTTATTAGAGCATAAGCTTTCGTGAGCGAGAGCTCACCGATGAAGTGAGCTGTAGCTCACGAAAGCTTATGCTCTAATAAATTTGTTAGTCTCTAAGGTGCCACAAGTACTCCTTTTCTTTTTAAAGATAATTCTGTAGACCTGTAGATTAGCAACGCTGATGATACAGATGTCTGATATTTCTAGGAAATGTTCAAGGGAGAGAGCTCTGCCCACATAGCACATGGATTCTGCCTTTCTTCTCCTCACTTTTTTTGCTATTTATTATTTGCATAACCCCAGTTCTTTGTTTTAAGGGTTTTTTTCTGCTTCTGCCCCTGAAATCATAATCCTCTTGTGACATCACAATTAGTTGCTGTGGAAATAATTGTCTTGTCACTCTCAGAGGATAAAGGTTTTAAGTAGGAGGGAAAACAGCAGGGAAATAGCTCTTAAATAAAATAAGGTTCTATTTTCATGCTCACATCTCTTGCATTAAAATATGAATGAAGGGGGAAAAACCCACTGTACAATAGTGTTTTTCATAGTTTTCCATCAAGTGAGAGCAGCTGATTATGAGTTTGACATTATAAAAATAAAAGGAGTACTTGTGGCACCTTAGAGACTAACAAATTTATTAGAGCATAAGCTTTCGTGAGCTACAGCTCACTTCATCGGATGCATTTGGTGGAAAAAACAGAGTAGAGATTTATATACACACACACAGAGAACATGAAACAATGGGTTTATCATACACACTGTAAGGAGAGTGATCACTTAAGATAAGCCATCACCAACAGCAGGGGGGGGAAGGAGGAAAACCTTTCATGGTGACAAGCAGGTAGGCTAATTCCAGCAGTTAACAAGAATATCAGAGGAACAGTGGGGGGTGGGGTGGGAGGGAGAAATACCATGGGGAAATAGTTTTACTTTGTGTAATGACTCATCCATTCCCAGTCTCTATTCAAGCCTAAGTTAATTGTATCCAGTTTGCAAATTAATTCCAATTCAGCAGTCTCTCGTTGGAGTCTGTTTTTGAAGCTTTTTTGTTGAAGTATAGCCACTCTTAGGTCTGTGATCGAGTGACCAGAGAGATTGAAGTGTTCTCCAACTGGTTTTTGAATGTTATAATTCTTGACGTCTGATTTGTGTCCATTCATTCTTTTACGTAGAGACTGTCCAGTTTGGCCAATGTACATGGCAGAGGGGCATTGCTGGCACATGATGGCATATATCACATTGGTAGATGCGCAGGTGAAGGAGCCTCTGATAGTGTGGCTGATGTGATTAGGCCCTATGATGGTATCCCCTGAATAGATATGTGGACAGAGTTGGCAACGGGCTTTGTTGCAAGGATAGGTTCCTGGGTTAGTGGTTCTGTTGTGTGGTGTGTGGTTGCTGGTGAGTATTTGCTTCAGATTGGGGGGCTGTCTGTAAGCAAGGACTGGTCTATCTCCCAAGATCTGAGAGAGCGATGGCTCGTCCTTCAGGATAGGTTGTAGATCCTTGATGATGCGTTGGAGGGGTTTTAGTTGGGGGCTGAAGGTGATGGCTAGTGGCGTTCTGTTGTTTTCTTTGTTGGGCCTGTCCTGTAGTAGGTGACTTCTGGGTACTCTTCTGGCTCTGTCAATCTGTTTCTTCACTTCAGCAGGTGGGTACTGTAGTTGTAGGAATGCATGATAGAGATCTTGTAGGTGTTTGTCTCTGTCTGAGGGGTTGGAGCAAATGCGGTTATATCGTAGCGCTTGGCTGTAGACAATGGATCGAGTGGTATGATCTGGATGAAAGCTAGAGGCATGTAGGTAGGAATAGCGGTCAGTAGGTTTCCGATATAGGGTGGTGTTTATGTGACCATCGCTTATTAGCACCGTAGTGTCCAGGAAGTGGATCTCTTGTGTGGACTGGTCCAGGCTGAGGTTGATGGTGGGATGGAAATTGTTGAAATCATGGTGGAATTCCTCAAGAGCTTCTTTTCCATGGGTCCAGATGATGAAGATGTCATCAATGTAGCGCAAGTAGAGTAGGGGCATTAGGGAACGAGAGCTGAGGAAGCGTTGTTCTAAGTCAGCCATAAAAATGTTGGCATACTGTGGGGCCATGCGGGTACCCATCGCAGTGCCGCTGATTTGAAGGTATACATTGTCACCAAATGTGAAATAGTTATGGGTCAGGACAAAGTCACAAAGTTCTGCCACCAGGTTAGCCGTGACAGTATCGGGGATACTGTTCCTGACGGCTTGTAGTCCATCTTTGTGTGGAATATTGGTGTAGAGGGCTTCTACATCCATAGTGGCTAGGATGGTGTTTTTAGGAAGATCACCAATGGACTGTAGTTTCCTCAGGAAATCGGTGGTGTCTCGAAGATAGCTGGGAGTGCTGGTAACGAAGGGCCTGAGGAGGGAGTCTACATAGCCAGACAATCCTGCTGTCAGGGTGCCAATGCCTGAGATGATGGGGCGTCCAGGATTTCCAGGTTTATGGATCTTGGGTAGCAGATAGAATACCCCAGGTCCTGGCTCCAGGGGTGTGTCTGTGCGGATTTGTTCTTGTGCTTTTTCACAGCATTTGCTCAAGAAACTCCCTGAAAAAGCACAAGAACAAATCCGCACAGACACACCCCTGGAGCCAGGACCCGGGGTATTCTATCTGCTACCCAAGATCCATAAACCTGGAAATCCTGGACGCCCCATCATCTCAGGCATTGGCACCCTGACAGCAGGATTGTCTGGCTATGTAGACTCCCTCCTCAGGCCCTTCGTTACCAGCACTCCCAGCTATCTTCGAGACACCACCGATTTCCTGAGGAAACTACAGTCCATTGGTGATCTTCCTAAAAACACCATCCTAGCCACTATGGATGTAGAAGCCCTCTACACCAACATTCCACACAAAGATGGACTACAAGCCGTCAGGAACAGTATCCCCGATACTGTCACGGCTAACCTGGTGGCAGAACTTTGTGACTTTGTCCTGACCCATAACTATTTCACATTTGGTGACAATGTATACCTTCAAATCAGCGGCACTGCGATGGGTACCCGCATGGCCCCACAGTATGCCAACATTTTTATGGCTGACTTAGAACAACGCTTCCTCAGCTCTCGTTCCCTAATGCCCCTACTCTACTTGCGCTACATTGATGACATCTTCATCATCTGGACCCATGGAAAAGAAGCTCTTGAGGAATTCCACCATGATTTCAACAATTTCCATCCCACCATCAACCTCAGCCTGGACCAGTCCACACAAGAGATCCACTTCCTGGACACTACGGTGCTAATAAGCGATGGTCACATAAACACCACCCTATATCGGAAACCTACTGACCGCTATTCCTACCTACATGCCTCTAGCTTTCATCCAGATCATACCACTCGATCCATTGTCTACAGCCAAGCGCTACGATATAACCGCATTTGCTCCAACCCCTCAGACAGAGACAAACACCTACAAGATCTCTATCATGCATTCCTACAACTACAGTACCCACCTGCTGAAGTGAAGAAACAGATTGACAGAGCCAGAAGAGTACCCAGAAGTCACCTACTACAGGACAGGCCCAACAAAGAAAACAACAGAACGCCACTAGCCATCACCTTCAGCCCCCAACTAAAACCCCTCCAACGCATCATCAAGGATCTACAACCTATCCTGAAGGACGAGCCATCGCTCTCTCAGATCTTGGGAGATAGACCAGTCCTTGCTTACAGACAGCCCCCCAATCTGAAGCAAATACTCACCAGCAACCACACACCACACAACAGAACCACTAACCCAGGAACCTATCCTTGCAACAAAGCCCGTTGCCAACTCTGTCCACATATCTATTCAGGGGATACCATCATAGGGCCTAATCACATCAGCCACACTATCAGAGGCTCCTTCACCTGCGCATCTACCAATGTGATATATGCCATCATGTGCCAGCAATGCCCCTCTGCCATGTACATTGGCCAAACTGGACAGTCTCTACGTAAAAGAATGAATGGACACAAATCAGACGTCAAGAATTATAACATTCAAAAACCAGTTGGAGAACACTTCAATCTCTCTGGTCACTCGATCACAGACCTAAGAGTGGCTATACTTCAACAAAAAAGCTTCAAAAACAGACTCCAACGAGAGACTGCTGAATTGGAATTAATTTGCAAACTGGATACAATTAACTTAGGCTTGAATAGAGACTGGGAATGGATGAGTCATTACACAAAGTAAAACTATTTCCCCATGGTATTTCTCCCTCCCACCCCACCCCCCACTGTTCCTCTGATATTCTTGTTAACTGCTGGAATTAGCCTACCTGCTTGTCACCATGAAAGGTTTTCCTCCTTCCCCCCCCTGCTGTTGGTGATGGCTTATCTTAAGTGATCACTCTCCTTACAGTGTGTATGATAAACCCATTGTTTCATGTTCTCTGTGTGTGTGTATATAAATCTCTACTCTGTTTTTTCCACCAAATGCATCCGATGAAGTGAGCTGTAGCTCACGAAAGCTTATGCTCTAATAAATTTGTTAGTCTCTAAGGTGCCACAAGTACTCCTTTTCTTTTTGAGAATACAGACTAACACGGCTGCTACTCTGAAACCTGTGATTATAAAAATAGGCATCATCACCAGTCCCTCCAAACCCTCTTCAAACCCCACTTCTTTTGAAAGGTTCACGAGAAGTGAGTTTTGATTATAAAGAAAAATAATACCCGTTAAGCGATTCCTACCTCTAGATTTCCAAGTGTGCCATGTCTTCTCAGTGGTTCTCTTTTAAACTGTAACCTCTTGGGGGCAGGGACTGTCTTTATTTGTGTGTATTGTACAGTACTGAACACACAGTTGGTACTAATCAAATACTACATAATAGTATAGATTAGTTTACACAAAGTGATGCTGTAGGAGCTGACTAGGTCAGACAAAATGTGTTTATATTCAGACCTCATCAAAGGCTGGCCCAAATCAAACTTCCTGCTATGAACAAATGTAAACTATGGGGGAAATTCTCGCCTGAATCAGGATTCAGAACTGGATCAAACTTTATTTTTCATAACTAAAAACTAAACTGAACTAAAATCCAGATCCAAAATGCATCCAAATTCTAGTGAAGTTCAGATTATTGCAACTTGGGTCCTCTCTATTTGTAATGCCCTAAGAAAAAGCAAGCTGGAGATTGTAAATATACATACAACCAATAAGTGTTTGAATCCCTTAATTCTCTCTTCAGCAGCTGAAAGCAATGTGGTTCCTCATGCTAAAATCTAAATACAATAAAAATAATATCTCAGAAGATTCGTTTCAGTCCTTCCTTCTCCAAATAGCTTAACCCAATTCTGACAGTCTTTTATCAAATGAAATGCACACCAAAATAAGACCTAGGACGGGGGATTGAAGGGGACTCACCTGATGTAAGGGCAAATTAAGTATTCATTTTCTTTGCCACTGGGGAGGTTTCTGTAACAAAACAAGTCTTCTATACAAATAATTTAGCTAGTGCACTATAAAGATCACAAAAAAGCAGTACAATACACAAAGAGTGATATCAGCCTCATACACAACCTGGAGCTGCTCATTCTAATTATGGACAATCATTTGCAGTTTGACTCCCCTTTTCTTGTGGTCCTGCCAAATGTCACAATGCTCAGCTAGGCATAGTATCTTCATTGCTTGGAGAGGAGACTTCTAGGAAACATGGAAGTGCTGGAGAAAATGGTGTTGGTGATTCTCTGATCCAGGTCTAAACCTGTGCCCCATTCTGACTCTGATTCAGCAAAGTAGTTAAGTCTTATTGACTTTTGTGCTTGGCAGAATCCCTAATGTTGAACTGCACCTGAATTTAAACACAATGATTATTTTAAACTTTCAGGAATGGTGTTAAGCTAACACATAATATTTCCTTACTAATGTTACAGATACCATCTTACATTATTGCAGTGGCCATGTACTTTCCATTTACATTACTTTCCATTCTCTGTGGCATCTGACTACTCTTTCGGATTTCTGGATTCTTGAAATGAAAACAAAAATAGACTAATTTGTTTCACTTTTGTTTATAGCCAGTTTCTAGTCAGTTTCACTTGCAAGTTCTTGTGTGCTAGACCAATACTTCAATGTTTGGATTGTAAACACTGCGGGGGGAGATTTCTATTAAAGTACTGTTTCCTTTGGAATTAATGAAATTATGGGAACATTTCTTTTGGTCCACAGTTTTGGACAAGCTGATTGTTAGAAAACCTAAATGTTGGCTCACATTTGATGTTACCCTGTCCCTTTAATTGGTTAAAGAAACTGTAGTCACTTTTAGGTGTAAGGCGCAGAATAGCAAATCTTTCTATTTATTTCAGATCTGCCTCTGATTCACTTGAGGCTTCTACAATCTCTGATTATTACACTTCACTCAATATAGTGCATATGTCTGACGTATCATCAGCACCCTCCTGCGGGGCAAACTCCCAGTGCAGGATTGTTAAGGAGCGCATGTAGTAAGCAGCAAGAAAACATATGAGGGCCCCAAACTGATCTGATGCAATTCCCAGAGCAGGAATGGAAGCTCTATGACTGACTCATTCTGGTTCATTGTTCTCCTTTAAGAAGAGAGGGCACTTTTTCGTTTACTGCATCCAGAGTTATAATATGATTTCATTCCAAAGAAACTCATAATTGTATTGCAAGCCATGAGTTCACTTCTACAATTTGGGGAAAAAATATAGTTTGTAAGTCTCTCAGTGTATATAGTCTATAAGACTATTATCCAAAGATTCGTTCTCTCCAGGGTCCTTGTAATAAACAAGTTTCATTGTATAACATCTTATATTTATACTTTTAATAAAGAATATTAATATGCTTTGAAGTGATCTGTGCACAGGAAGGGTGTTACTCTATTTGCCTTCAAGATGTGAGATATAAAGGAAACTATTAGGACTAGTAAAAAAAAAAGTCAACTTTTTGGACAGAAGACTGTGTTTTTCATTAAACAAAATATTTTGCCAAAATGTCTGCTTTCCATGGCCAATGTCAATTATTGCTGAAAAAAACAATTGCTTGAAAACTGAAATATTTTGGCCAACAACTGAAGTATTTTTATTTGGAAATTCTGCTGAGGTGCCTCATGTCTCTGTGCTCCTCTATGGGCCTGACTCCCTGACTGGACTACACCTGGCATGATACACCCTAGCCAGGGACTCCCATGAGGCATCACCTCCCCTCACCAAGAGAGGAGACCATAATACAGCATAGAAGATGCTGACCAGGCAGCCTGGCCCATAGAAGAGAATGGGAGCATAAGACAGCCAAGCTACAACTCCCATGAAGCACCATGACTGCATTTTCAAACTGAAATATTATGGGGTTTGGCTGAATGTTTTCATTATTCAAATTTCCATTAAAAATAGAATTTTCTGAAATCCATTTTTTGGCCAGCTCATCTAATATTAATGGGATTACTATTCCCTCTGCACCTGCTGCACTCAACGGTGGGGTTAGAGCTAGGGATCAATCCAGTCCTTGCCCACATGCTTACCCTCTCTAGTCCCACCTGCATGGGAAGGGGAGCATCAGTCCGGTACCTTCTTATTTCTCGGGATGGGTGTCCAGTCAGACTCTCATTTAAGCCCATTTTTAATTCTCTCTCTCTCACACACACTGGGAAATGTAAACCATTTGTGCTATAGTAGCAGGAGAATAGGCTGCTGTATCAGAACAGCAGAAAAGGTCACCAATATGCTATATAAGCCACTGTGCTTAATTTCATCAAGAGTCAGAGCTGACATGAACTGCATGGGGAAAGCACACAAGGCAAATCAACATGGTTCTATAGTCCTTCCGGGATTTGCCACACCTTGAGCATACACCCTGCCCAACAGCATGTGGGTGTTATGTAATGATTATGCCCACTGTGAACCTCCCAGCGGTGTCTTGTTTTTTTTCCATTTCCTCCACCACCCGTGGTTTCCTTTCCAATTCTCTCCCTTCCCAATTCTCTCCCTTCCCACACACCCTTCCAAACACACGTTCTCATAGTGTTGTGCTGAATTGCATTATACAATATGCTCTGGCCAAAAGCAAAAAGCTTCACATTTGTTGCAATAATGGAATTATTTATTTTCTGCAAATATGATGAAAATGAAAGGCAGCATGATCTAGTGATCAGGGCCCTGCGCTGGAAATCAGAAGACCTGGATTCTATTTCTGGCTTTCCCACTGTCCTGCTGTATGACCTTGGGCAAGTCATTCTGGGTGTGTCTATACGGCAATCAGAGGTGTGATTGCTGCACATGTAGACATTCCCAAGCTTGCTTCAATCTAACTAGTGCAATTATCCATAGCAGTAAAGTTGCTTCAGTATGGGTTTCACAAGCCTCCCCAAGACCTGGATTCCTACTCAGGAGGCTAGACCATGCTGAAGTCCACGTTGCCTCAACACCACTGCTATCATTATTTGAGCTAGGTAGATCAAAGCTATCTCAGGAATGTCTATACATGGGAGAGTCACACCTCTCATTGCAGTGTAACATGTCCTTTGTCTGGCTGTAGCCTTGTCTACACTTATGATGGCATGGGGAGTACAGGCACTACATGTGGAGCTACACTCTGCAAAGCTACACTCTGAAAAGCAGGGCGTGTCCACACTTGTCACTGCAGTGTGTAGCTACATGCAGTGGTGAAAGGCCCGGGCAAAAGGGAGGCAGCAGTGAAAGGCTCTGGCAATGGGAAACTGCTGGAGTCTTTCCCCACCACTTCTCCCCACCAGAGCCTTTCCCCATGGTAGGGAAAGGGGAAAGGTGCATAAGAGAGAAAACAGAATTAAAGTTCTGTTTTGTGATTTGTGACATATGGTAACTGTGGCAAGGTACATGCTGTTAGTTGGTTCAGTGGCTTTTGTGAGTTTGTGTCACTGTTTCATGCACAAAGGAGTCTTTGTGTATTAAGAGAGGCAGCGGGACACTACAAGGCTAAAAAAAAAAAGGTTTTGACGTAGAAAGCACTGCTTGGGCATGTAGAGAGCTGTGTAGGGTACGTGGCCTAGAGGTCAGGTGTGTTGGGCACTCTGCTCTCTGATGCCATACCTCATCGTCTATACTGTTATTTATACCTGTGCTAGCTGAGTGTGCAATATCTGTCCTCTGCATGCCACCACAAGTACCTTGTGTGTCCATTTCCTTTCCCACACTGCATTGTCTAATTACAAAGCTCTTCAGACAGCGACTATGTCTTACTATGAGTTTTTACAATGCCCTGAACAATCTAGGCTTTGGCCTGATGTGTGACTGTTATACAAGAACAAAAATACCACCCAAGTGGAGAAGAAAGGTACACAGGAATGAAATAAGGGGAATTAATCTACTCAGCAACCTCTAGGTTGTTTGTAAATATCTGCCTCAGAAAGCACACAAGGTTTGAGCAAATGGACCTGGCTAAAATAAGAAGCAAGGCAAGTCTCTGTTCAAAACTCGAACTAAACTTTTTCCAGGATATGAAAGAACTTGGATTTTCTCCCTCTCCAAATAGGAATGGAAGCATTGTATTAACTTTGCACATGTGTAAACAACAGCACAATATCCAATGTAGTGCAGAATCAAGCCCAATATCTCCTCCAAGTCTACTACCCCATTGAAAGAACACAATGTAATTTAAAAAAATGTCCTCACTTGCTACTAATGAGTAAAACCTGCCATTATTAAAACAGAATGAACTTCAAACATTTCACTTATTTTTCATTAGTTCCACTGCTCTTTACTCCTTGCAATTATCTCAGTCTGAGCAACAGAAATAAACCAATCTGGTTCATTTTTATTTAGACCCAGTCAGTTTCATTTTATGGCTCTCAGACACTGCAATAGTTGACAGGTTTCAGAGTAGCAGCCGTGTTAGTCTGTATTCACAAAAAGAAAAGGAATACCTGTGGCACCTTAGAGACTAACAAATTTATTAGAGCATAAGCTTTCGTGAGCTACAGCTCACTTGAAGTAAGGTGCCACAAGTACTCCTTTTCTTTTTGCAATAGTTGAGTTTAAGGTATGGCTGAAGAAACATCTGGGTGAGAGTGTTGTGTGTTTATAGTCATAGAATATTCTCGTTCTTATGTTTTCTAACAACTTGTTGGGTGCAGATTTGGGACCAAATTTGATTCTGGTAGTGTCTCTTTGATTAAATTGTCTTGGTTTTTTTTCTTCCCAAAAGGCAAGAAAAATCAGAAAAAAGGCCAAACTCACTACTGATGTAACCCATGGACTTCAACAGAGTTGATTCTGCTTCTCCCAAGGCAGAAGGTAGTCTGAAATCTATTATATAAAGGGTATGGGCTAGATTTACTTTTCCACAATGTGGAAAAATATTGTCTTGAATTGTGTGCAACAATTACAGGAAATCATCCATCATATGCTGTGGATTTCTACTTTCTTCCAGCTGATATAAGAATGGCATAAATGTAGGCAGAAATTACATGCGCCTGGCTAAGCTATACTCTGTAGCTTGCTTTGTATTCTAGAGAAGTTTTCCACAAGCTGTGCAACTTGCATTGGGCCTGTAGTCTCTATAAGCCTGCTTTTTTTTCTCTTCAGAGTACATTTCCTTTTGAGGCAAAACAAGGAGGAATGCCTTGAAACCTTTTATCGGGCAGCTATCTACATTTCTGGACAATGTCACTGTCTGAACTGTGACTCATTCATGGTCTTTGAAAGCTTTGTGCTTCCATTAGAAATCTTTGTTGATTTTGTTTCATTTTAGACAAGGCAGGGCATTAGCAAATCTATGCTTTTGAAGAGGCCTATACAGGGATGGTGAAGATGGCACAGTGAGGGGCAAAGGCAGCTGTATATCTGGTTCAGAGTACAGTTACATTACAGAGATCTAGAAGAGTGATTTCGCTTACATATGCCAGGAAAATCAAAACCTACTAAACTGCAAATGAAACTTAAAGAGAGAAGAGTATCTTCATAATTTATTAAAAAACAAACAGACAAAAACCAACCAACCAACCTAACCTTAAACTTGCTATGCATTATATCTTTTAAATTATAAAGAATCCATATAAACCTGAATCCATGGTGAAGGAGGCTGCACGGGGTAACCATACGTCATGTTTTGGCTTGGACAGTCCCTTTTTTAACCCTGGCGGTCTCAACTTTTTTTTAGCAAAACTGCACATTTGTCCTGTTTTCTCTTGCCTGGTAAAAGCAAATGGGACAAATGCCCAGTTTTGCCAAAAAAGTGGGGTGTGATCTCTAGTGGGGTGCAGAGGAACATGTGCGGGGGAGAGGAGGCAGCAACACCAGCCCCATGCAGGAGGGAGGGCTTGGGAGAGCGACACGGGCCAGGCTAGCCTTGGGTGGGAGGCAGGGAAGGCGTGGGGTGGAAGGGGGAGGCCTCGGGCTGGCCTCAAGCAGGTTGACAGCAGGGAGGACTCGGGCTGGTCCCGTGCAGGTGGGTGGCTTAGGCTGACCACAGGCGAGGGCTTGGGCCGGCCCCGCATGGGTGGGAGGTAGGGAGAGCTCAGGCCAGCCCCACACACATGGGGTTTGGGGGAACAGACCTCAGGCTGATCCTGTGCAGTGTCTCATTTTCCCTTTGGGAAAATATGGTCACCTTAATGGCTGCGTGGAAATTATACTTGAATTAGGGAGTAAATTAACATAGCTAAAATAAAAATCAAATTGAACCTTTGCCTGTCCATCAAACTATTCCTTATTAGAGGTTCAGAAATGTTTGGTTAAGGACACCCCTCTTACTGTTTGGGGCTCATCTACAAAAACTAACTTGCTGCAGCACTGTCTGTCTGTAATGCATCTAAGGGCACGTCTTCACTAGCAATGTTAAAGTGCTGCCACGCTTGTGTAGTTTAACGTGGCTTGTGGAGCTCCCAGTGTTCTAAAAAACCCATCTCCACGAGGGGCATAGCTACCAGCGCTGGTGCACTGTCTACACTGGCACTTTACAGCGCTGAAACTTGCAGTGCTCAGGGGGTTGTTTTTGCACACCCCTGAGTGAGAAAGTTGCAGTGCTGTAAAGTGCCAGTGTAGACAAGCCCTAAGCTGGCGCTGTGTCCTGGGGAATGCCAATGTTTCATCAGGCCTGTTATCAAGCCAAGCTCTCCCAATACACCAAGTGACTATACCAAATGTCCACAACTAGGTGTGTTGGAGGCTGCTAGTTTGATAAAGGGGTGTATGGATAAGAGGCAATAGAGCTGAAGTTGTTTTGTGCTCTGTAATATGTGGTAATGGCAAGGTATGTGTTTGGGGATGGAGGAGTGGATGGTATGAGCTGGTAGCTGGCTCAGTTTTTAATGGTGGCATTTGTGATTTTGTATCAGGTGTGTCTGAGTTTTCACTGTTTCAGAAACAAAGGAGTTTTTGTGCATTAATGTACATGATGGGCAAACATCTGAAGAGATGAAGTGTTTTGGTTCAGTTCAGATAAGGTGAACGAAAGTTTGGATATGGAAGATTAACTTTATCTGAATGTCCTGATATTTTGCAAAGGTAGGCTGGAGCGCTCATGAAAATACTTTCTTGTAAGATCTCCGGGACTTCCTGGTATTGACTGGAAATGCCACAGAATCAACCATTGTTGTGGTATTTTTTCACTTCCTCTTCTGGTCCCATTAGACCTTGGTGGGATAGTGTGACGTTCAGGGCCACTTGAGATTCAGGAGAAGTGTCAGGTCAGTTCTTAATTTGTACATCTGTATTGATCATCAGCATTAGGTGACTTCAGGTTTGCATCAGAACTGATTTCTGTGAGTGTATCACATCACTGAGTTAAGTGCAAATCAGACACACCAGCATGGTATCAGCTAAAGAACACAGGAAAGAGCTGGGCAAAATTAGAGTATAATTAGTTCAAACAGAACAGTGCCTTTACACTGTCTTCCATAACTGAAGATTGAGCCAGAAGAATGTGCGGAGCACCCAGCAAGTAGTTCAAAGGTAACGTCCTGTGATGAAGAAGTGTGAGAAGTCAGTGGAAGGTAATTCAAGACCGAGATAACCAGAGTCTAAGAGACAGCACTTCATTGCCTGGGCAATCCATGATATAAAGAAACTATACGAGCCACATAAGAGCAAAGAAGACTGATAAAACGTTATGCACTACAGAGATTAAGGTATCAGTTTCCAGCCAAAGGGACTCCAGGGATTGAATCATTATGGTTCTATTAGCTACTGGATGGAGACATACAAGACAAATGTTTATTCCTTGGGGGAATACTTCTTAGAGGTTAACTGACATTACTAATTTGTAATTCCCTTAAGTCAGAAGGTAAAGCTGTTAAGAGTATTGGAAACGCTGCAAGATAATTTCAAAAGAATATAGATATTTTCCATAAAGCATACAATGCATGATTGCTCATGTTTTGCCTCTGCTAGATTGTGATGTGATAGATATGGAGATGCTGGCGTAAGAAAACTTGCCCTTGCACTATGAGACTCTTTAAATGGAGGAGGCCAGCAAACAGCCTCTGATGATGATATCCTCTTTATCACCAGTGTACCATTCTGACAGAGAAAGAATGAGACCTTCTCTTACAGTAAGGAATAACTAGGCTGCCCAGCGAGAAACATTACAGCAGCACGGCATGGGTATAACTGAATGATCCAGAAAAAGAACCCGAATTGAACAAAACCTCCACGAAACTAAACATTCATTACAGAATGCATCCGATGAAGTGAGCTGTAGCTCACGAAAGCTTATACTTAAATAAATTTGTTAGTCTCTAAGGTGCCACAAGTCCTCCTTTTCTTTTTGCGGATACAGACTAACACGGCTGCTACTCTGAAACCTGTCATTACAGAAGAAATGTATCTTCTCTGCCCCCCTTCCTTTATAATAGGCACTGCTATGATTAACATATCAAATGGACTCTGCACAGGGCATCAAAGGCTTTCCACATAAGTCCTATTCTGTTCTATCTTATACCGCGTGGGCCTCATATTCACTAATAACTCTTGGAACGATAGAGTGCCTTGTGAGCAGTTTAGATGTCGGGCTGAAGGGTTTTCTTTACAATGCTCTGTCCTGCCTGGTGGAACTGCAAATGGAAGAGCCTCTGGTTTCAAAGAGAGGCAACTCCCAGGTGCCCTGTGCCACCATTAAAAAACATTTTAATGACAAAGTAAAAAACAAAAACAAGGAGACAAAAATGAAACCGTTTTATTCAAAGTCACATTATTTAACTTAGATCCTCTCCACATTCCAACTACGAAGTGCAGCTTCTCACTCTGGAATCTAAACATAAGACTGCTCTTCATTGTCATTCATGGGTGGGGTAGCGCTAGCAGCAAAATGGAGTGAGTTTTCTGTCTAAACATACTGAAACACCTCACAAACTCTTGTTAGCACCTTTTCTGCACATTCCCTACCTAACCTGAGGAAAAACTGGTGCACAGAGCAGCATAAAATGCATTTTCACCTTCTTTAAAATTGATCGGCTGGTTGTTCTGCTTCTTTAATTTTGTTGTTACTTGCTGCTTATTGCAATATTTCCCTTAAAGCCCACAAACGGAGAATCAAACTTTATGGAATCGTTGGTGTTATTTCACTTTATGCACACCGCTGTGTCTATTTGTCTCCCTAGCAGTCAGCATGTGGGTGGCTTGGAGAGAGAGATTTACAGGCTGATATTGTATCAAGTTTCTTTTACTTCTGTAATTTAACTAGAGAGACTGAAAAATTATACATTATTTTGCCTGTGGTAAAATAGTCCCGTTTTTGTTTTTTTTCTTCTTCTGGTTGCTCATTGATATTCTGAGTTTATCTTTTCCCCTCTTCATTTGGTTTGTAAATGATTTCTTCACTGGTCTATTTTTTTTGAAAGTTGTTTTTTTTTTCCTTTTATTTAATCTTCTTGGTCTCTATTATTTTGAGTGGATTTTGTCATTTTATTCCTTTTCATATTTTCTTTAAATATTAATTTCTGACTCTCTTGGGCACAGAAGGCCTACTTCTTTGGAGGCAATGTGGTCTAGTGAAAAGGGCACTGGGCTAGGACCTAGGAGATGTGAATTCAGTCTCCAATTCAACCTTGAACTTAGTGTCTGAGCCTGGGTAAGTCATTTCTCTCTGTGCCTCTGTTTCCCGACCCACTCTTTTTCTCTTTTAACTAATTAGATTATAAACTCTTTGGGCCATTGACTGTCTCTTCCTATGTAGTTGCACCATGCTTGTCACAGTGAGACACTGATTTCATTTGGAGACTTTAGGTACTACTGCAATACTCTCCCAACCATTGTTTTTATACTGGTTTAATTCCATTGTCTGTATTGTGCAATGTCCTGCACTGCTATGGCACCCAATAAATAATACATAATAATATGATTAGTGAATACTTAATGAAGCTGAAAGGCAGTGCAATTAGGACAAAATGGAAATATTTAACATGCAGGATGTTATATTATATAGTAATGGAGGCCATATGCATACCTACAGAAATAGATACAACTTCCCCTAAACATTATACCATTAGCTAGGTGCAAAGTAAATATATTTTGTCTTTCTTGAGGCATCAGAGAAGCACATTAGACTATGAGGAAGCACATTAGACTAGCTAAAACCATGATACGATCCACTATGACAATTCCTATGTTCCTATTACTCTGTATATAGAACCTGTCTCACTGTGGATTACAGGTGTGGTACAGGTATACATTTTATCTGTGAGGCAGTCTTCAGTGTTCATACCAGCAGTTTATCATGCACACTTAAGCAGTCTCCAGTCAAGCTTGTCCTAAGCCATAAATTTTTTATTTTTGTTCCAGTATTCAACAAATTACACAAATTGCTGGTGTGTCCTCTAGAAATTAATATTTTCCAGTGAAAATTTTTTAAAAAATCTCAGATTCTGCCCCAAACAGCTCTAGTGGTAACATGCTTAAGGAACCAATCCTACAATATGCAAACAGAGTGCCTTCAATTCCCATTGTGGGTGCACCGCACCTCGCAGGAGACACTGAGCACTTTACAGGACTGAGAGTCTTGTGTAGTCAGAAAAATAGGATAATGAACAGGATAATACTTCAGATTGCCAAACAGCATTCTGTATTTTCTATGAAGAAAATATGGTGTGAGTTGGCTTTATTGGCCCGGAAAAAAAAAAGTGCGTCATCAAATAAGTGGAAAGAATCAGCACTTTCTTTCTGATATTGCCCCTTATAGCTTTGATTTTGTTTCTGGTACTCGAGTTTAGAAGATGTTTCCAAAGCATAACCTTATCTAAGGGTGAGCTAGTTGCTTTAGCTTGCTTAACACTGCCATGTGATTCTAAAAGATCAGAAAAAAGAAAAGGAGTACTTGTGGCACCTTAGAGACTAACAAATTTATTTGAGCATAAGCTTTTGTGAGCTACAGCTCACTTCATCGGATGCAACTGTAGCTCACGAAAACTTATGCTCAAATAAATTTGTTAGTCTCTAAGGTGCCACAAGTACTCCTTTTCTTTTTGCAAATACAGACTAACATGCCTGCTACTCTAAAAGATCAGAGTTCCTGCAAGCAGTTGTAATTGAAGTATTTGCTAAGTATGGCAATTACCTGGGGGTTCCTCAAAGTGTTGCTTGCATTTTTTATGGTCAGCAGGTTCTCCTGATTACCAGATGTAATGGACTTTTTATGCTGCGATGCAACTGTTGAACATTTTAATTGGAATGCCATGTCAAATTTTTAAATTAAAAATCAAATACTCAAAGCACCAGTGCTTTTTTGATTATTAAAATTAAAACCTAATTGAATTCTCCCACACAAAAAAATATCCTGTGGAAATTTAATTAGAGAAGTGTAAAAGAGATGATTTTAAAAACATATTAGTTTTTAATTAAGAGAACTATGAAAGGCAAATTAGCAAGTTTTAAATTTTCCAAAATACAAATATGGAGATGTCATATGTGGCACACGGGAAAAAAAGGAAGAAAACCATGATCTAACTTTCCAAATGGCTGCACACTACAGGGTTTGAATTTTGTCTAGAAAAGAATGAAGTATCTGATCCTTTAAACAGTGGTGAATTATTTTAGAACTTTCTTGAACTTTCATATGTGAAAGAATCACAGTGCCACACTAAAAATATGAATAATCTTGAAATACCATTTCTAATAGGAAGGAAGGATGGTCTTGTGATTAAGGCACAGAATGGAATCTCAGAAAACCTGTGTTCAGTTCTTGGCCCAGCCACAGATTGTCTGTATGATGTTGGGCAAGTCACTTAAGGCTTGTCTACATGTGAGCTATTCCTGAATATATCCATGTGTAGACAATTTTATTCTGGAATAAGAGTGCCTTATTCCATGCTAGTTGAATGGATGAAGCTAATTCAGAATAAGGTTCTTATTCCAGAATAAGAGCATTCACACATGGAGTTAATCAGAAATAAGCAGTCTGCTTTAAATTCACCCTAATTTATTCCAGATTAATTTTCTTGTGTAGACAAATCCTTAATCAATCAGTGCCTCCATTCTCCATCTGTAAAATGGCAATTCTACTTCTCCACTTCACATGGGTGGTTGTGAAGATAACTTATTACTATCTGTGAGTTGCTTGGATACTGTCGTGATGGGGGACATACACATAGCTGGATACTTGAATGCTCTTTTCATAATTGGTAAAAACGTTCTGTAGATTGACAAAACTGATATTTTAAAAACAATATTATCAAACATCAATGAAAGAGATGATCACGGCCAAATTTTGTCTGAGATATATTTAGACAATTCCTACCAAAGTTACTGGGAGTTGTCCATATGCATCCAAAGACAGAATTTGACATGAAGGGCTAGATTCTGCTAACTTTATTCACAATAAGTCCTAGCTCTGGTAATAGTCTCACTAAAATGAATGGGACTACTTGTGAAGTCAGGTTCTATGCAGCATGGGTAAGGGTTGCAGAACTGGTCCCAATCAGTCAGGGTCTAGGGGCCCAAATCTGCTCCTAATAAAGTCGGTGTTGAAATTCTCTTTGATTTCTGTGCTCCATGATCCAGCCATAAGTCTGGAATGCAGGCCATTAGAATAGGTAGCAAAGATCCATAAGAACATAAGAATGACCATATTGGATCAGACCAATGGCCATATAGCCTGTCTTCTAACAGTGGCCAATGCCAGGTACTTCAAAGGGAATGAACACAACAGGGCAATTATTGAATGATCCATCTTATCATCCAGTCCCAGTTTTTGGCAGTCGGAGGTTTAGCGACACCCAGAGCATGGAAGTGTGTCCCTCACCATCTTGACTAATAGCCATTGTTGGATCTATCCTCAATTATTGTATCTAATTCTTTTTTGTACCCAGTTATATACTTGGCTTTTACAATATTTCCTGGCAGGAGTTCCATGGATTGACTGTGTGGTATGTGAAGAAACACTTCCTTATGTTTGTTTTACATTTGCTGCCTATTAATTTCATTGGGTGACCCCTGGTTCTTGTGTTATGTGAAAGAGTAGATAACACTTCCTCAGTCACTTTTCCCACACATTCATGATTTTATAGACTTCTATCTTATCCCCCTTAGTTGTCTCTTTTCTAAGCTGAACAGCCCCAGTCTTTTTGATCTCTCCTCATATGGAAACTCTTCCATATCCTTCATCATTTTTGTCACCCTTCTCTATATTTTTTCTAGGGCTGTCAAGCAATTAAAAAATTAATTGTGATTAATTGTGTGATTAATTGCATGTTAAACAATAATAGAATACAATTTATTTAAATATTTTTAAATATTTCAACATTTCAAACATATTGATTTCAATTATACCACAGAATACAAAGTGTACCATGCTCACTTTATATTTATTTTCGATAACAAAGTTTTGCACTGTAAAAAACAAAAGAAATAGTAATTTTCAATTCACCAAATACAAGTACTGTAGTTCAATCTCTTTATCATGAAATTTGAACTTACAAATGTAGAATTTTGTACAAAAAATAACTGTATTAAAAAAAAAAACTTTAGACCCTACAAGTCCACTCAGTCCTACTTCTTGTTCAGACAATCGCTTCGATAAGCAAGTTTTGTTTACATTTGCAGGAGATAATGCTTTCCTCTTCTTGTTTACAATGTCACCTGAAAGTGAGAACAGGCATTTTTATGGGACTTTTATAGCCGGCATTGCAAGGTGTTTACATGCCAGATATGCTAAACATTCGTGTGCCCCTTCATGCTTCAACCACCATTCCAGAGGACAGGTGTCCATGCTGATGATAGGTTCTGCTCGATAACAATCTAAAGCAGTGAGGACCAATGTATGTTCATTTTCATCATCTGAGTCAAGTGCCACCAGCAGAAAGTTGATTTTCTTTTTTGGTGGTTCTAGTTCGGTAGTTTCCACATTGGAGTGTTGCTCTTTTAAGACTTCTGAAAGCAAGCTCCACATCTCATCCCTCTCAGATTTTGGAAGGCACTTCAGATTCTTAAACCTTGGGTTGAGTGCTGTCACTATCTTTAGAAATCTCACATTGGTACCTTCTTTGCGTTTTGTCAAATCTGCAGCAAAAGTGTTCTTAAAATGAACATGTGCTGAGTCATCATCTGAGACTAGTGTAACATAAAATATGTGGCAGAATGTGGGCAAAATAGAGCCAGAGACATACAATTCTCATCCAAGGAGTTCAGTCACAAATTTAATTAATGCATTTTTTTAATGAGTGTCATCAGCATAGAATCATGTCCTCTGGAATGGTGGTTAAAGCATGTAGGGGCATATGAATGTTTAGCATATCTGGCACGTAAATATCTTGCAATGCCGGCTATAAAAGTCCCATGCGAATGCCTATTCTCACTTTCTGGTGACATTGTAAATAAGAAGTGAGCAGCATTATCTCCCGTAAATATAAACAAACTTGTTTGTCTTGAGAAAAGGAGTACTTGTGGCACCTTAGAGACTAACAAATTTATTAGAGCATAAGCTTTTGTGAGCTACACCTCACTTCATCGGATGCATTTGGTGGAAAAAACAGAGGAGAGATTTATATACACACACACAGAGAACATGAAACAATGTTTATCATACACACTGTAAGGAGAGTGATCACTTAAGATAAGCCATCACCAGCAGCAGGGGGGGGAAAGGAGGAAAACCTTTCATGGTGACAAGCAAGGTCACCATGAAAAAATTAATTTGCAAACTGGATACAATTAACTTAGGCTTGAATAGAGACTGGGAATGGATGAGTCATTACACAAAGTGAAACTATTTCCCCATGGTATTTCTCCCTCCCACCCTACCCCCCACTTTTCCTCTGATATTCTTGTTAACTGCTGGAATTAGCCTACCTTGCTGGTCACCATGAAAGGTTTTCCTCCTTCCCCCCCCCTGCTGCTGGTGATGGCTTATCTTAAGTGATCACTCTCCTTACAGTGTGTATGATAAACCCATTGTTTCATGTTCTCTGTGTGTGTGTATATAAATCTCTCCTCTGTTTTTTCCACCAAATGCATCCGATGAAGTGAGCTGTAGCTCACGAAAGCTTATGCTCTAATAAATTTGTTAGTCTCTAAGGTGCCACAAGTACTCCTTTTCTTTTTGCGAATACAGATTAACACGGCTGCTACTCTGAAACTTGTTTGTCTTGGTAATTGGCTGAACGAGAAGTAGGACTGAGTGGACTTGTAGGCTCTAAAGTTTTGCATTGTTTTGGTTTTAGTGCAGATATGTAACAAAAAAATCTACATTTGTAAGTTGCACTTTCATGATAAAGAGATTGCACTACAGTATTTGTATTCGGGGAATTGAAAAATACTGTTTCTTTTGTTTATCATTTTTACAGTGCAAATATTTGTAATCAAAAATAATAATATAGAGTGAGTAGTGTACACTTTGTATTTTATATGTAATTGAAAATGTAGAAAAACATCCAAAATATTTAATACATTTCAATTGGTATCCTATTGTTTAATAGTGTGATTAAAACTGTGATTAAACACGATTAATTTTTTTGAGTTAATTGTGTGAGTTAACTGCGATTAATTGACAGTCCTAATTTTTTCCAATTCTCATATCTTTTTTGAGCTGGGGTGACCAGAACTGCATGCCACTGTATGGCCATACCATGGATTTATATAGTGGCATTATTATATTTTCTGTCTTATTATCTAGCCCTATCCTAATGGTTTCTAGCATTCTCTTCTTTTTTTTTTTTGACTGCTACTGCATGTTGAGCAGACGTTATCAGAGGACTATCCATAATGAGTCTGAGATCACTTTCTTGAGTGGTAACAGCTAATTTAGAATCGGTCATTTTGTGTATATAGTTAGGATTAGGTTTTTCAATGTGCCTTACTTTGCACTTATCAATATTGAATTTCATCTACCATTTTGTTACCCAGTCACCCAGTTTAGTGAGATCCCTTTGTAACTCTTCACAGTAAGCTTTGGACTTAACCATCTTGAGTAGTTTTATGTCATCTGCAAGCTTTGCCTTCTCACTGTTTACTTTTTTTCCAGATCATTTATGACTGTTAAACAGCACTGGTCCCAGTACAGATCCTTGAGACACCCAAGTATTTACCTTTGTCCCTTCTGAAAACTGACCATTTATTCCTACCCTTTGTTTCTTTTAACCAGTTCCTGATCTATGAAAGGACCTTCCCTCTTATCCCATGACTGTTTACTTTGCTTAAGAGCCCATGGTTGTGGAACCTTGTCAAAAGCTTTATGAAAGTCCATGTACACTATATCAATTGGATCATCCTTGACCACATGTTTTTTGACCCCTTCAAAGAATTCTAATACATTGGTGAGGCATGATTTCCCTTTATAAAAAACATGTTGACTCTTCTCTAACATATTGGGTTCATCTGTCTGACTGTTCTTTATCCATAGTTATCCAATGCTGTTCTTTATCCATAGTTTCAACCAGTTTGCCTGGTACTGAAGTTAGGCTTAGTGGCCTGTAATTGTCATGATCAAGACTAGAGTATTTTTTTATTTGTTTGTTTGTTTGTTTTTAAATCAGCATTACATTAGCTATCATCCAGTTATTTGGTACACAGGCTGATTTAAGCAATACGTTACATACTACAACTGATAGTTCTGCAATTTCATATTAGAATTCCTTTAAAAATATTTGGTGAAAGTCATCTTGTCCTGATGAATTTTTACTGTTTAACCAATTTGTTCCAAAACCTTCCCTAATGACACCTCAGTCTGGGATAGTGCCTCAGATTTGTAAACTAAAAAAAATGGCTCAGGTGTGGGAGTCTCCCTCTCATAATCTGCAGTGAAGACTGATACAAGGAATTTATTTAACTTCTCTGCAATGGCCTGGTCTTCTTTGAGTGCTCCTTTTAGCACCTTGATTGTCCAGTGGCCCTATTGATTATTTGGAAAGCTTCCTGCTTCTGATATACTTTAAAAAATTGCTGTTAGTTTTTGTCTTTTGCTAGTTGCTCTTCAAATTATCTTTTGGCTTGCCTAATTATACTTTTACGCTTGACTTGCCAGAGTTTATGCTCCATTTTATTTTCCTCAGGAGGATCTGACTTTCAATTTTGAAAGGGTGTCTTTTTGCTTCTAACCACCTCTTTTACTCTGTTTAGCCATAGTGGCATTTTTTAGTCCTTTTACTTTTTTTTGGATCTGGGGTATACGTTTAGTTTGAGCCTCTACTGTAGTCTTTTTAAATAGCTTCCATGCAATTTGAAGGCATTTCACCCACGTGGATGTTCCTTTTAACTTCCATTTTACTAGCTTCCTCATTTTAAAGTAGTTTCTCTTTTTGAAATTAAATATTACTCTGGTAAGTTTCTCCAGTATATTCCCTCTACAAAGATGTTAAATTTAATTACACTATGGTCACTATTACTGAGCGGTTCAGCCATATTTACTTCTTGGAGCAGATCCTGTGCTCCACTTAGGACTAAATCAAGAATTGCCTCTCCTCTTGTGGGTTCCAGGGTTAGATGCTCCAAGAAGCCGTCAATAATAGTATCCAGAAATTTTATCTCTGCCTCCAGTCCTTAGGTGATATGTATCCAGTCAGAGTGGGCATAGTTGAAATCCCCCATTATTATTGGGTTTTCTGTTTTTGTAGCCTCTTTAATCTCACTGAAGATTTCACGATCACTGTGACCATTCTGGCGAGGTGCTCTGTAGTATATCCCCACTGCTCTACTCTTATTGTTCAAGCATGGTATTTCTATTTAAAGTAATTCTGTGGTACAGTTTGATTCCTTTAAGATATATACTATATTTGAGTCTATGCTTTCTTTTACATATTGTGCCACTTCCGCACCAGCACAATCTACTCTGTCATTTCTACATATTTTGTTCCCTGATGTTACCATGTCCCATTGATTATCATTGTTCCACCAAGTTTCTGTGATACTTATTCCATCAATATACTCATTTAATACCAGACACTCAAGTTCACTCCTCTTAGTATTTAGACTTGTAGGATTTGTATACAAGCACTTATTGACAAATTTTATATTTAATTGTCTGCTGCCATGTGATGAATTGAATGAGACTCTCTTTTGTTTAACTGTTTCTCTTCGGTTCCTTCCTGTATGTTATCAACTTCTATCCTCTTCTCTTTACTGGGATATTGAGTATCTCTTTAATAGATCCTCCCCTACAGGATGTGTGTGTCCAACTGTATGCTCATCAGTACCTCTCAGCTTTCCTCCCAGCCCTTAGTTTAAAAATTCCTCTATGACCTTTTTAATTTTACATGCCAGCAGTCTGGTTCTGTTTTGGTTTAGGTGGAAGCCCATCCTTCCTATATAGGCTCCTCCTTTCCCAAAAGGTTACCCAGTCCCTAATAAAGCTAAATCTCTCCTCTGAACACCATTGCCTCATCACGCATTGAGACCCTGTTATTCTGTCTTACTGGCCCTGACCATGGAACTGGAAACATGGAGGTTCTGGACTTTAATCTCTTATGTAGAAACCTAAATTTGGCTTCCAGGATGTCTTTCCTATCTTTCCTTATGTCATTGATATCAACGTGTACCATGACCACTGGCTTCTTCCAGCACTGCACATACATCTGCCTAAATGTCTTTAGAGGTCCACAACCTTCGCATCCCGCAGGCAACTCACCATGTGGTCCTCCCAGTCATCACAAGCTCAACTATCCATATTTCTAATAATTGAATCCCCCATTACTATTATCTCTCTTCCTAATAACTGTGTCTCCTCCCCCAAAGGATGTTCTCAGTACAGGAGGAAACCATGACATTATCTGGAAGGAGGGTCCCAACTACGGAATCCTTTCCCTCCATTCCAGCTTGATGTTCTCCTTCCCTGAGGCTTCATCTTCTCCAACAGCACAGAGGCTGTCAGACTGGAGGTGGGATCGCTCTGTGTTTCTGAACGTCTCATCTATGTACCTCTCTGTGTCCCTTAACTCCTCCAGTTCAGTCACTCTGGGCTCAAGAGCCTGTAATCAGTCTTTGAGCAGTATGAGCTGATTGCACCGAATGCACACATACCTACCCTGCTCACAAGGCAGGTAATCAGACATGTCGCATTCAGTGCAATAAACTGGACAGCCCCCACTCTGCTCCTGGACTTCTGCCTGCATTGTTTTTACTTTCACAGTAAAAGTACTTGTCCCATAGGGAAGGACAACAAAATCATTAGAAACGGAAATTATTTGAGCCTTCTTGCTTCTTAATTTCTGTGTCCCCACACAAGCTCTCCTTTTCTGGTGCTATGTAAGTCGTGATACAACATTTCTAAGGTAAGTACATTTAAACATTTTTAAATGATTAACTACAGCTCTCCCTCCCAATGACTTGCAACTGAAAAGTGTAAGGTCCACCAATGTGAAGGATGGGGATCTGCCGGCTACATTCAAACCTGGGTTATTTTAGTTTCTCCCAACCTGCACCCAGGCAGAGTGTGACATTCACTTAGGCCCTGATTCACAAATTGCCTTATCCAACAGCCACTGAAGTCAACAGGAGTCTTTGCATGCACTTAAGTGAATTCTGGATCACTCCCCCAATTGCTTAACATTAAGCATGAGAATAATCCTGTTGTCTACTCACTTTCATGGCCATTTGGAAAGACTTTATTTTTATTATTCATGCAATAGTTTAGTTGAACAATTAGGAGAAAACATGAACATAAAAAGACTCTTCTTGCTTATAAATCTGAAGTAATCCCATGAGAGAAAAGAAGCAATACCAATGTGACTTACGGGGAAGGGACCAATCATAGTATGAATGGTGGTTGGAACAGAGAAAATGAACATTTTGTGAACAATCCATTGGCTTAAATTTGTTTACAGAAGTTTAACAATCATGACTCGATAGCACATAGTTCCTGAGAAGGAAAAAAGGGTAAATTCTTATAAATTGTTCAGTGTGAATAATTCTTCAAAGCTCTAAAAAGGAGAGATGGAGAGATTAACAGTGGGCTTTCATTATAAATCCATATTCCTCAATGGGGGAAAAATTGTAGTGCCATCTCACAAAAATTACCATCAAAATGTTGTGAAATTGCCTTGTGACTGCACAGTCATTGTCTGTCACCCCTGTACATGTTGACTTAATGGTCTATTGTACATGCTTGCAGGCTGGGAAATAGGGGCATGGTTTGCTTATGGTTTAGCCTACTGTACCCTAATGTCCGTTCCTGAAGCAATCCTTGCAGTCAAACAGCGTTGCTGTCTTTATGTATTTTCAGTGTGTATTTAAGATAATTTGCTGGTGACACAGCAACCCAGGCTTGTTCCTCTTGTTTAAAATAATCTCCTTCTAACCACCTTTTTTACTCTATTTAGCCATAGTGGCATTTTTTGCTCCTCTTACTTTTTTTTGATCTGGTGTATACATTAAGTTTGAACCTCTATTATGGTGTTTTTAAATAGCTTCCATGCAATTTGAAGGCATTTCATCCATGCGACTGTTCCTTTTAACTTCCATTTTACTAGCTTCCTCTGTTTTTATGTAGTTTCTCTTTTTGAAATTGAATATACTAAAATAAAGGCTTTCTAAAATAAAGGCCTTCATGTGTTTTATTTGTTATAATGAATTGAGGAGCATGAAGTCTATTCTTAGAAGGAGCTTTAAAGGAATGACCAGAAAGATCAGAAACATGATGAGGTGAAGAAAGTCTTTGGTAATTATAATAATGCAGTAGCAGGAAAAAGTGAACATAGTCACGAATTCCATACTGGTTTGTCCAGCAGATGATGTGCCTGGTTCAGCACACTATTACTCCAGTCTAATAGTTTAATTCCATTGAAGTCCATTAAGTCCAGCACCAATAAGGATTAGACATTTATGAATATGAACTCCAACACATATGAACTCCAACCAGACAAAAATGGAAAGGATATAATCCTTATGATTCAGGGCATATGTCAACTGCTACGATCTGGGGATTAGGAATAGCTTCCCCTGTGGGTAGGTTACTCCATAATTGTCCACAAAGAGGGTTCTTGCTATTTATTCTGAGGAATCTACTACTGGTCACTGTCATAGACTGGATATTGGACTGTATGGACCACCATAGGTGCTGGAACTACGTGTAGTGAGGGTGTTGCTGCACCCTCTGACTTGAAGTGGTTTCCATTATATACAGGGTTTACAGTTTGGTTAAATGTCTCTCAGCACCCCCACTGTAAACATTGTTCCAGTACCCCGTGGACACACTGGTCCATCTGATAGAGGCTGTCAATTCTTAAGTAAGAATTCTATAGTTCCTGTCTATATATTTTGGGATCTAAAAATTTGGAGATTAAGGATCAAAACTCCTCCTTAAGTTGAGAAAATAATACAGAGACTAACAAACCTGCACACAGAAAGGGGAAGAATCTTGGCAAAATCTGTGCTTGACTAATTCTCCCTTTAAGGGGAAGGGATTAGCAATATTATAGGAGTGGGAGGGTACATGAATTTGGAACTACCTTGAATACAGAAGTCCACTGGGAATCTGACCCCAACCACTTAGATCTCAGAATATCTATGAGGAGTGTCTTCTCTTATATGTTTATTTGAGTATAAGCTTTCGTGAGCTACAGCTCACTTCATCGGATGTAGCTCACGAAAGCTTATGCTCAAATAAATTTGTTAGTCTCTAAGGTGCCACAAGTACTCCTTTTCTTTTTGTGAATACAGACTAACACAGCTGCTACTCTGAAACTTCTCTTATATGCACTCTCCTGAATTCCCTTCCCTATGGCAGTACAACAAGTTTGGTGGTTGTGCTGCTACTTGATATCTGTTCATGAAAGACTAATTCCCACTACATACTGGTCCCTCCCCACATGATGGTGGTTGCAGTGCACATGGCTGCTTTTAAATTAAATAGCTATATCAGCAAAATTGGGGCAAAGGATGATCCATTCACATATTTTCCAGGGTGACTTATCTGAATAGGTATTTATTGTTAGCTATCTTATTTCTAAAAGCAGCTCCAGAAGGCTTTGAACCAAACATATTTAAATAGAAAAGTTTGATCTATTAGAATCTCTCATTAGTCTTATTTTAATTGTCACATGAAGAGTTTTTCTGCTTTAATATTTGTCTTTAATTATTTGAAGCAGCCTAATTAGGAGATAGTATTCCAACAGAATAAAGTCCAGCCCAGTAATTTATATATTTAGTATTTTAATAGGGCTAATTTCACAAAGCTGAAAACAGATATGAGCAAAAATCAGCTAGAAGGAAGAATTTAATCAGGAAATCGTAAATGACAATTGGCAGACCAATGGTCCATAAAGCCCAGTGTCCTGTCATCCGACAGTAGCCAGTGCTAGATGCTCCAAAGGGAGTGAACAAAATAGGGCAATTTATCAGGTGATCCATCCCCTGATGTCCAGTCCCAGCTTGTAGCAGTCAGAGGTTTAGGAACACCCAGAACATGGGGTTGCATCCCTGACCATCTTGACTAATAGCCATTGATGGACAATTTAGGAACACCTTACTAGATGCCCAAAAAAGCCATAATTGACGAAGAAGTCTGTACTAGTTTAAAAAAAAAACCCTAGTTGAGAGGGGATGAGACAGCAGTGTAAAAAAAGTTATATATAACAAATGGAAGAAAGGGGAAGTTGATAGTAATGAATATAAATCAGATGTTAGGAATTGTTGAAAACTGATAAGGGAAACAAAGGAACACAAGGGGAAAATCTATGGTCAGCAGAGTTAAAGACTATTAGGATGAGCTTTTTAAAAGGTGAGGAACAGAAAGTATCCTGACAATGCTTTTGGTCCATTACTAGATGGAAGTGGTAAATTATCAATAATAATGCAGAAAAGGCATAAATATTAAATACATATTTCTGTTCTGTATTTTGGAAAAAAACATCATATAATATTATATGATGATAACACTCTTTCAATTCCGCTAGTATCTCTGGAGGATGTTAAACAGAAACCACTAAAGTCAGCCATTTTTATAATCAGGGAGGTCCAGGTAATTTGCATCCAAGTATTTAAAAAGAGCTGGCTGAGGAGCTCGCCGGACTATTAATATTGATTTTCAATAAGTCTTGGAGCACTGGGGAAATTCCTGAAGACTGGAAGAAAGCTAATGTTGTGCTATTTTTTTAAAAGGGTAAATGGGATGACCTGGGTAATTATTGGCTTGTCAGCCTGACATCAATCCTGGGCAAGATAATGGAGCTGCTGATATGAGACTCGATTAAGAAAGAATTAAAGGATGGTAATGTAAGTAATGCAAATCAATATGGGTTTATGGAAAATAGATCCTGTCAAACTAACTTGATCTTTTTTTGATGAGATTATAAATTTGGTTGATAAAGGTAATAGCGTTGACATATTATATTTGAACTTCTATAAGGTGTTTAACTTGGTACCGCACAATATTTTGGTTAAATAACTAGCACAGAAACATGGCACACATTAAATGCACAAAAATAAGCCAGTGGATAAGTCTCAAAATGTAATTGTAAATGGGGACTCATTGGTGAGCCGGCATTTTTCCAGGACGGGTCCTACAGGGATCAGTTTTTGGCCCTGTGCTATTTAACATTTTTTTCAATGACCTGGAAGAAAAAGTTTGCAGATGACACAAAACTGGGGTACTAATAAATAATGAAAAGGACGAGTCACTGATTTAGAGTAACCTGGATCGCTTGTTATATTGGGTGTAAGCAAAAAATATGCATTTTAATGCAGCTAAATGTAAAAGTATACATCTAGGAACAAATAATGTAGGCCATATTACAGGATACTTACTCTATCCTGGGAAGCAGTGACTGGGAACAAGATTTGGGGGTCATGGTGGATTACTGAACATGAGTTCCCAGTTTTCAGAGTAGCAGCCGTGTTAGTCTGTATTCGCAAAAAGAAAAGGAGTACTTGTGGCACCTTAGAGACTAACAAGTGTATCTCTGTGGAAAAAGAGCTAATGCAACCCTGGGATGCATAAACAGGGAAATCTTAAGTAGGAGTAAAGAGGTTATTTTCCCTTTATATTTGGCACTGGTGTGACCGCTGCTGGAATCCTGTGTATAGTTCTGGTGCCCGCAATTCAAAAAGGATGTTGACAAACTGGAGAGGGTTGAGAGAAGAGCCATGAGGATGATAAAAGGATTAGAACATATGCCTTATGGTGGTGAAAGACTCAAAGAGCTTAGTCTACTTACTTTAACAACAAGTAGGTTAAGGGGTGTCTTGATTCCAGTTTATAAGTATCTACATGGGGAACTTATATTTAATAATGGGCTCTTCATTTTAGCAGAGAAAGATATAACACCATCCAATAGCTAGAAGCTAAAGCTAATCAAATTGAGCCGTACATTTTTAAGGTGAGTAATTAAACACTGGAACAATTTACTAAGGGTTGTGTTGGAGTCTCCATCACTGACCATTTTAAACTCAAGATTGGATGTTTTTCTAAAAGATCTGCTCTAGGAATGATTTGGGGGAAGATCTCTGGCCTGTGTTATATAGACAGTCAGATTAGATAATGATAAGGGTCCCTTCTGGCCTTGGAATGTATTAATCTATGAACATTAAAAAATCAGATCAAATCAAGGAAAGGAATTTTAGGTCATGCAGTGGCTAAAATAATCTTACATATGAGGACCTTGGAGTTCAAATCTTCTTTCTGGATCCAAGTGAATCCCTCTGCCTGAAGCCATCTGTGACAAGGGCCACTTTCAATCTGTGCAGAGTACAGCTGATCAGATTTTTTTTTTCCCTCTGTTGAAAATTTTGACTTTTCAAAAAAAATTGAAAACCAAAATATTTCAGCTGTAAATCAACTCCCTGGTTGAATTACATCTCCCATTAGGCACTTTGGTCTCTCTTGTGGTGAGAAGAGGCAGTGCATGATTGGAGTACCTGGAGGATACAACATGGGACATGTAGTCCAGCTGGGAGACCCAGCCCAAAGAGGAAAATAGGGGCATGAGGCAACTGAGCTACAAACAACATGAAGCATTGCATTCCCAAATTGATTTGAGCATAAGCTTTCGTGAGCTACAGCTCACTTCATCGGATGTATTCAGTGGAAAATACAGTGGGGAGATTTATATACACACACAGAGAACATGAAACAATGGGTTTTATCATACACACTGTAAGGAGAGTGATCACTTAAGATGAGCTATTATCAGTGGGGGGGGGGGAGGAGGAAAACCTTATCATCTTAAGTGATCACTCTCCTTTCAGTGTGTATGATAAAACCCATTGTTTCATGTTCTCTGTGTGTGTGTATATAAATCTTCCCTCTGTATTTTCCACCAAATGCATCCGATGAAGTGAGCTGTAGCTCACGAAAGCTTATTCTCAAATAAATGTGTTAGTCTCTAAGGTGCCACAAGTACTCCTTTTCTTTTTGTGAATACAGACTAACACGGCTGCTACTCTGAAACCTGTCATTCCCAAATTGAATTCCTTCCATTTTTGGCTGAAATATTTTGGCTTTAGGCCAAACCCCCAAATTTTTGTTTTTTTGGGGGCATTTGGCCTTTCAGAGAAAAGCTGAAATTTTTAATGGAAAACAGATACTTATGATGAAAAAAATTGTTTGGTAATAACCCAATTTTCCATCAAAAACAGCTTTGATGGAAAAATTTCAAAGCAGACCTAGTTTAGGTGCCTTAGAAAAAACTTGTGCAGTTCCTGTTTGTGTTCTGTACTGCCCCTTTTTTGAGCATTTAATTCACTCAGAAATTGTTTTTTCATATAGACCCTGGAATATCCAAAAGTGAAGAAAAATGTAACTCATTTGAACTTTGGAAGTTTTCCTCCTCAAATCTCCAAAGAACAAAACATTCAGTCCCCAATGCAGGAAAGTGCTTAGGTATGTGCTTAACTTTAAACATGGCCTTATTCCCACTGAAATGGATCTTTTCCAATAATTAAAGTTAAGCACATGATTAAGAACTCTGACGTTAAGCAAGTACTTAACTTTCAGCAGGAGGCTAGTTCTATAGATTTCAATGGGGCTAGTCAAGTTCTGAAAGTTAGGTATGTGCTTAAGTGCTTTGTTGAATTTGGGCCGTTAGAAAATGGAAGAGAGAAAGTGTAAGAAATATGAGGGCCTGCTTTGAAACCCCAGATCTGAACACCCCTAAAGTTTAAGCATTGATCAAAATATGATCTGGGACCCAGATCTGGATTTTACAAATGGCTCCTAGCCTTATAATGGACAAAACCAAACCCCCAGATCTGAACCTCCATGAACTTTGAGGGTTTGGAATCTTGGCTTTGGATCCATAGTTTGCAGCTTGACCCTATCTCTAATATTTGCAGTATTTGTTCAGTAAATTACTCTGCTCTTTTTCAAGTTGAAACATTTTCATAAAATGTATTCTGGTTGTTTAGCTGTGGTTCCTTGGGCACTTTCATCATTTAACATTAGAAATGCAAAGCATTTTATTTTAGATTGATTTTAATGAATTTTGTAATTAAAAGATTTTCACTTTTTTATCACAGGAATTACTTCATACTTGATAGCAAGAAGCCTTGACATGCATTTAATGTTTATTTATCAAAGTGGCAAATCACCAATAATTTATGCAGGGTCTAGGCTCTACACAATGAGGTTGATGTCGCAGTAACAAATTTTAATTAAACAAGAATAAGTTAGGAATTGAATGTGTTGTGGTATCAAAATGTTTGAACCAGTATTTCATTATATTCCTGTTAGGTTTCCATGTTGCTTGGAATTGCTTAAAATTTAATTCATAATTGGGATGGGGGAAACTGGTGACTAATCAAAGACAAAACTTAAGTCTGGTACAAACTAGGACATTCTGGGACTGTGTGAAGCATTTATAATAATAGATCTTAATAATCAGGCAGGCAAAAAAATTGAAGAGCAACTCACCAAAGGGTCAAAAACTAAAACAGTAAAAAAAAATGTAAGTATATCAGAAGCAGAAAGCCTGCCAAACAATCAGTGGGGCCATTGGATAATTGAGGTGCTAAAGGAGCACTCAGGGAAGGTAAGGCCATTGTGGAGAAGCTAAATGAATTCTTTGTATTGGTCTTCACTTCAGGCAGATTCCCACACCTGAGATATTCCTTTTAGGTGACAAATTTGAGCAACTGTCCCAGACTGAGGTGTCCATAGAGGAGGTTTTGGAATAAATTGATAAATTAAAACAGTATAATTATTTAATTTGTTATTTATTTTATATATTTAATTATTTATTATATATATTTTATTATTTAAAAATTTAAATAGTTCATCAGGACCAGATGGTATTCACCCAAGAGTTCTGAAGTAACTCAAATATGAAATTGCAGAACTGCAGTATGTAATATGACAAAGTTCCTCCTCTACCTTGGTGGGTCTTGCGCTTATAGGCAGATTTGCTCACCTTGGAGCTTCACGGCAGCCCTCAGCTTGGCTGTTTTTATGAACCCACAGTCCAGGTCAACTCCTCCTGTGTCTGACCAGGAGTTGGGAGGATTTGGGGGAAACCCAGACCCACCCTCTACTCCGGGTTCCGCCCAGGACCCTGTGGAATGCAGCTGTCTAGAGTGCCTCCTGGAATAGCTGTGCAACAGCTACAACTCCTTGGGCTACGTCCCCATGGCCTCCTCCCAACACCTTCTTAATCCTCACCATAGGACCTTCCTCTTGGTGGCTGATAATGCTTGTACACCTCAGTCCTCCAACAGTGCGCGTTTTCTCTCAGCTCCTAGTGCCTCTTGCTCTCAGCTCCTCACACACACACCACAAACTGAAGTGAGCTCCCTTTTAAAATCCAGATGCCTTGATTAGCCTGCCTTAATTGATTCTAGCAGCTTCTTGATTGGCTGCAGGTGTACTAATCAGCCTGTCTTAATTGTCTCCAGAAGGTTCCTGATTGTTCTGGAACCTTCCCTGTTACCTTACCCAGGGAAAAGGAACCTGCTTAGCCTGGGGCTAATATATCTGCCTTCTATTACTCTCATACAGCCATCTGGCCCGACCTTGTCACAGTAAGTATCACTTAAATCAGCCTCTGTATCAGATGACAGGAGTAAACCTAATCTGATACCAATTTTTTAAAAAGGCTCCAGGGCTAATCCTAGCAATTACAGACCAGTAAGCCTAACTTCAGTACCAGAAAAATTGGTTGAAACTATAGTAAAGAACAGAAGTTTCAGACACATAGATGAACATGATTTGTTGGGGAAGAGTCAACATGGCTTTTGTAAAGGGAAATCATGCCTCACCAATCTATTGGAATTCTTTGAGAGGGGTCAAAGAACATGTGAACAAAGTGATCCAGTTGATATAGTGTACTTGGACTTTCAGGAAGTCTTTGACAAAGTCCCTCAGCAAAGGCTCTTAAGCAAAGTAAGCTGTCATGTAGTAAGACAGAAGGTCCTCTCATGAATCAGGAACTGGTTAAAAGGGTAGGAATAAATGGTCAGTTTTCAAAATAGAGGGGTAAATAGTGATGTTCCCCAAGAATCTGTACTGGGACCAGTGCTGTTCAACATATTCATAAATGTTTTGGAAAAGAAGAGTAAACAGTGAGGTGGGAAAATTTGCAGACAATACAAAATAGTTAAATCCAAAGCAGACTGAAGAGTTACAACAGGTTCTCTGTAAACTGACTGAGCAACAAAATGGCAGATGATATTCAATATTGACAAATGTAAAGTAGTGCACATTGGAAAACAGAATCCCAACCTTCCATACAAAATGATGGGATCTAAATTGAGTGTTACCACTCAAAAAAGAGTTCTCTGATAACATCTGCTCAACATACAGCAGCAGGCAAAAAAGCTAACAATGTTATGAACCATTAGGAAAGGGATAGATAAGAAGACAGAAAATATCATAATGTTACTATATAAATCCATGGTACACTGGCAGCTTGAATATTCCATGCAGGTCTGGTCACCGCATCTCAAAAAAGATATATGAATTGGAAAATGTACAGAAAAGGGCAACAAAAATGATTAAGAGTATGGAACAGCTTCCGTATGAGGAGAGTTAGAAAGACTGTGACTTTTCAGCTTTGAAAAGAGACGACAAATAGGGGATATGATAGAGGTCTGTAAATCATGAATGATGTGGAGAACATGAATAATAAAGTATTATTTACTCCTTCACATAACACCAGAACCCCAGTCCAATGAAATTTAGAGGGAGCAGGTTTAAAACAAACAAAAGAAAGTACTTCTTCACACAACACAGTCAATCTTTGGAACTCATTGTCAGAGGATGGTGTAAAGGCCAAAATTATAACTGAGTTCAAAAAAGAACTAGATAAGTTCACGGAGCATAGGTCCATCAATGGCTACTAGCCAAGATGGTCAGAGATGGCACCCCAGGCTTTTGGTGTCCCTAGTCTGTGATTGCCAGAAACTGGGAGTGGATAACAGGGGATGGATCACTCGGTGCTTGCCTTTTCTGTTCATTCCCTCTGAAGCACCTGGCATTGGCCACTGTTGGAAGACAGGTGTGACATGGTCCCCGGAGTGCAACCTGGATTGTGCAACCACTGAGCACTCTGTCCCACCAACCTGGATTATCTCTCATATTGTGATTCTGACATCAAGCTACAAACCTCTGATTGGCATTGCACTTACAGACATCCACAGGCAAGGTCACACCCAACTGTGTTACATGAATGATCTCTCAGCCACTCATGAAGCATCAATAGAGAGGCTCTAGCCAATTCCCTCACCCCCCAGTTCCCCACTCTTGCACCCCAAAACTGTACTATCTTGCACTGGTCAGAAGGCTGACCTGTGTAAGTTCATTTCTTAGTTCACCACTTCTTCATAGGAAAGGGGACATGCACCTTTGTAACCTGAACAAATTTCCCAAGCAGTTTAGACAAACTCCCTGCTAAGGTTAAACTTTAAAATAAGTTTATTAACTATAGAAAGATAGATTTTAAGTGATTATAAGTAGTAGGCTTAAATATCAGAAACAGTTACCTTAAGAAATAAAAATAGAAACGAGCACTCTAAATCCTAAACTTTTAGTGTAGGCAAGGGTTGAATGAAAGAGCTTTTCTTACCCTGACAGATGGTACAAGCAGGTTACAGTTCCTTAATACACAGGCTGGACTCCCTTTCCAGCCTGAGATCACTCTTCCCCAGTTCAAAGTCTTTTTCCTCCAGATGTTCCTCCAGGTGTTGAGATGGGGGGAGAGGGGGAAGAGGTCAAGTGATGATGTTACTGTCTCTCTTTTATACTTTCTTTCAGCTTGCTGGAAAAATATTTGCTGTGATGACTGGTAGTCCACCCCCATAGCATAGGTGCCTTCTCCTAGAAGTCTCTGGGACAGTGGATTGGGGTTGACGAGCCATTAATCACCCATCTGGCTATTGATGGCTACTCCTTTGTTGTAATGGAAAGGCTGGTTGTGGGTGTTCCCAACCTCGCAACATATTTCAGCAACACATATAACAATACTTTATAACTTCACATACAGTAATAGCACATATAACGCAGCAGGATATTAATGTTCAACAGATCAAGACTTTTAAAATGATACCTCACAAGGCATACTTTCTATAAAACATATCATAATCATATCATAATGGTAAATATGGGGGCTCCGTGATGCTAACTTGAGGAACAGAGTGTCACAACAGGATACTGGGCTAGAAGGACCATTGGTCTGATCCAGTATGGCTGTTCTTATTATCTTTATTTTTCCCTCTTCTCTTTCCCCTGTCCAGGATTCATTGGGCTTTGTCATTGTTGGTAGCCACTCTCCCTTGAAGTGAAGTGATACTCAAGGACTGCATCTTTGGAAAGGATTTCTGTGGAGATATGTAGAACTATGGGACCAGCTCTCACATTGTGATGGGCAATAAGCAAAGGTGACATCCTGAAATAACCCCCAGTGCTGGCTACCACTTTATATGGACCAGAATCTAACTTATTACATGTGTGGTGTTGTACTCTGTAATAGCATCACAATTCCCGATTAAAAGGCAGCAGTGCATACCTAAAACAACATAATACTCTTGTTCCAGAGAGATATAGAGGTAACATTTTCAAAAGTGACTTATCTGTTATAAGCCTAACTATCACTGGAAATAAATAGGACTTAGAACCCTAAGAGCTTAAGTTACTTTTAAAAATGTTGAGACTTAGGTTCCTAAGTCAACACTTTTGAAAGTATCTGGATATCTAGTAAAGCTCAGCTCCAGAAAAGTACAGGTGCATTACTCCAGTCTGCCTTTAGATATTTGCCTGAGAAAACTGGGCCTTTCTCTAACAGTGCGGAGAAAAAAGTTGCATTAACTGTGTTGTGGGGAAAGTTTGTCCCTCAAATGTATTCAGAAACTAAGAACAATTCTTTAATGTTTTAGGTGAAAAAAACAACCGTTTATTTAACCAGCAAATTGAAAGAATTAGAAGGAGTCTCATTTGGTGAAAGCATAGATGCAATTGCCACACATCCCTGCAATACCTTCTACCTTAGGGTGACTGTATGCAGCAACCACTGTAGCTGCAATGCATTTTCAATTAGCATACGCAGTGCTCTAAAACCGCGTTGTTGGATAGCCCATAGTTCATGACTTATCACAACATATATGTTTGTGGGGTACATTATCCCACAAATGCATTAATTAGCATATACAAATTATATTTATGTAAAAAACCCAGCTTGCTTAGTGAGGGATACATAGTTACCACTATTACAATACAAGATACTCTCACTAAAAGCAAATGTGTACGTAGACCTCCTAGCTATACGGGATAACAGTGCACCACATTTAGGATACATTTATGCCCCCTCCCTACTTTTTTAATACAGAAAAAATTGTTTTTCATTTTAAATCATGTTTTCCACTAATTGTATATATGTACCTAGGTAACATTGTCCTAAAACAGCATATTTGGATGGCCACTAGTTGCTGAGCTATCACAACATATATGCTCGTGGGGGACAACATTAGCTCACTGATGAGGATATGTGTTTCATACCAACTGTATAGCCTTCACTCTTCCATTACTCTGAGCAATATCTTTCAGCAGGAGCTAACGTTCAGCTGACTTCTCCCCCCCACCCACACATGCCAAAAATGTGCCAGTTTGAGAACAAAGAGAATATCAGAGTGAATTTGGTGGGAAAGCTGGAGAGCCCAGAAGTTACCTCCTGTTATCCTGGTGGTTGTGCTTTCTGTCATGTCATATTTCCTATTTGCATAGCTCTGTGCATTTGCTCTTTCATCACTGTTGTTAGCAAGCAGTAATCAGTTCATTTTATGGCTGTCTTCAGCTAAATTCTTTGTTGATTTTAACATGACAGAAGTCAAAAAGATTACATATTATAAATAGATAATTAATATATCAACACAGCTTGTTACTCTCTCTCTCGCTCTCCCTCTCTTCCTGAGAATCAGTTTGAATGATGATTCTCTCTCCCTTTCGCACATGGACAATCTTGAGAATTAAAATGAAGCCTGACAGCTTGATTGGAATTACACTTAGTGTCTTTATGTTTAAAATGAGAATGCCTTTGCCGTGGATAGAAAGGTCAGTGTGTGAAAATGACACCAGACCTCAGTACGTTGGAAGGTATTCTTTAAAAAAATAAAAGCCAAGCAAATATGTGTTTTTTTTTGTTTCAGTCTGACCCTGGTTTTGATAGCTACCTATTTAGGTTCTTATATAGCCTTGAACACTAATAACAGATTATATTCACTAACGTTGTAAGGCAGACTCAAGGCATTCTCTAAGGTAAAGCAGCATACTCCCCGATTTTATAGATGGTGAACCACGGTATTGAGTGATTTGCCCAGGAAATCTGTGGCAGAGCTTAGAATTCAACCTATGTTTCCTGAGAACCAGGCCACAAGTCCATCCTTTCACCCTGAAAGTCACAGAGTGCAGTCTGTAACCCGATCCCTGACCTCCCCTCGGTATGTCTAAGAGGAAGGGAACCAAAACCCTTGAATCTGGGAAAGGAAGGCACAGAAGAGAAAGGAGCACCTCTGCAGCATGCTTGCAATTTACCAAAAACGTAAAGTTTCAGAGTAGCAGCCGTGTTAGTCTGTATTCGCAAAAAGAAAAGGAGTACTTGTGGCACCTTAGAGACTAACAAATTTATTTGAGCATAAGCTTTCGTGAGCATCCGATGAAGTGAGCTGTAGCTCACGAAAGCTTATGCTCAAATAAATTTGTTAGTCTCTAAGGTGCCACAAGTACTCCTTTTCTTTTTGCAAAAACGTAAAGGCACCTACACATATGAGGGTGTCTGTGTTCACTTAGCAGATGGACACAGATGTTATCACTCAGGCCTCAGTTTTATTTTGATTATGGATCAAGTAGTTTGGGCTCCTGTGCACTTGCCTGGATCACTTCATTGAAATAAAGGTTTCACTTTTCTCAGCTGTTAAATGATTGCTCTGCCGTTGCCCTACACTGCCGGCAGCCACTTCATCTCACCTGTAGCTATGAGCACTCAGCACTGCAGATACTGGTACACACAGGCCATTCAGAAGGATGATCTAGTCTGAATTTTAAAAACATAAGGAGATTTGTATAGGAAATTTCTTGTGTGAACAAGCTTTGGCGCCACTTGGAGAGTCAATACTAGGTTTATACAGTATGTGCAAACACCTTGGGAATTCTGGGCTTTTCATTGTGCTTCAATTTCTCACTACTGACCTGTTTCCATTTTTAAAAAGTATTATTATTTAGATAACTGTATTGCTGAGAGATCCCCCTGGTGCTAGGCACTTTACACATATAGTACAGGGCAGTTCTAGCCCTGAAGATCTCACTGTCCAAACAGGCAAGCCAGAAAAAGGAAGAATTTCTATCCCTATTTTCCAGATGGGGAGCTGAGGTACAGAGAGATTAAGTGACTTGCCCAAGATCATATACAACAGTTGCAGCAGAGCTGGAAATTCAGCCCTCATCTTTTGAATTTCAAGCCAAGGCTTTATTAACCCAAGACTATCTATCCTCTCCATTTGCTTAATCAATAGCAAGATCTGCCGATGGTGATTAAGCCAAGAATAATCTATATCCTGCACAGATCAGCTCTGCCTGAACTAGTTAGGCCACTTTGCAAGTACTGTACATGTCAATATGAATTTTATTTCTTCCCCATATTGGGTTTTCAGAGTGCAAGTTTGAGTGTGTGAGGATAAAGCTGATGTGTACTAAAGAGAAGGGAGTTAGCCAGGGTGTTAAAAGGAAAGAGCATATGGGTACATCTCCAGCCTGAGCCTGAATGTCTACACTGCTGTCTTTAGACCCATAGTGTGAGCCTCATGAGCCCAAGTCAGTTGACCTGGGCTCTGACACTTGCTGCTATGGGTTCTTTTTTGCAGTGTAGACACACCCTAAGAGTGTGCATGTGTGTGTGCATTCATATGAAAGAGAAGGCACGCATATTAATGAAAGTACCCGTGCCTGGTGTAGATATGATCCTTACTTTCTGAAGCTTATTTCTTTGGGAAATATTGCAAGCACTAACCATGCTTTTGCATTTTGCTTTTGGTTTCATTCTGATTTCACCTTCATATTGGTGGCTTAGACTCAAAGAAGAGAACAGTTAATCACAATGAAAAAGAAATAAGTGCATGGTCTTCACCAATACTGTAAACATATAGAAAAGATGATTCTACTTCTAGTGCCATATCAATCCAAGCAGAAATAGGAGGATTAAATATTAAATCTTAATGGAAGCATGAACCACTCCTATATATCATTACTTCCTGGGCCAAATAATGCTAAGGGTATGTCTACACTGGCAGAGTTACAGTGCTGCTCAGAGAGCGCTGAAGGAAAACTGCTGTTGTGTGTTCACACTATCAGCTGCCTGCGCAATAACGTGTCACACTTGTGGCACTTACAGCAGTATTCGGAGCAGTGCATTCTGGGCAGCTATCCCACAAAGCATTTCTTCCTCTTCTGCCGCTAAGAGTTTTGGGAATGCAGAGGGGGTTGCGGGGCATCCTGGTTTCTGTCTCAATGCCCGTGATGCATTGCTTCGCATCCCATGCTGTACACTCCATAATATTTGTGATGGGAAGTGTGAAAGCTTCACTCAGGGCTGGACCACTGAGGCTCAGCACCTGGAGGCTGAATTTGAATAGCCAGAAACCGGGGCTATTAGAGGGACGCAGTGCAGGCCCATAAGGATTAGAGATGCTTTGAGGAGCAATTTGAAGCTGAAAGCCACTAATATTTGTTGCTATGCTCAGGAGTGCAGTGCTTATAATGCTAAGAGGTGATTGTGATTGGTGCAGATGATGCACTGTGAAGTTTTAAGAAAATTGCCTGTTGCTTTGCAGGGCTCTGTTTGCTTTCAATTAATGGAATAAAGATTGCTTTCAAACCAAAACAATTCTTTTATTAAAAAATGACAATCAGAGGAGAGAGACAAACCAAAAAAACACATCAGCACTGTGGGGGATGGGGGAAGGGGAGGGTCCCAGGAGGAGGTGGGGTCCCGGGATGATTAAAGATTTGTGTATGTCCAGGTATCATATGCAACCTTGTCCTTTGGTCTACAGTGTAGTGGCTATTGTTCTTCAGCAGGGCTAAAATGCAGAGGGATGGGTGTTGAGTGCAGTGTGTACTGGGAGTCTGCAGGGCAGGAGTGGAATGCAGCAGGTACAGACTGGAGCCAGGAGGTTGATAAGACTGTGTTGGCGGTGTCTGGAGGGGTGCATGGGAAAGAGTTTTGCGACAGGGGAGGGCGGGCCCAGAACTGATTGGCTTGCAGTGCTAGTAGCGCCTGGAGCATGTCCACTCGGTGCTCCATAATGTTTAAGAGCCACTCCATGGCTTCATTCTGGCGTGCTGCATTCTCCTTTCAGTCCCTATTCTTGCTGTCCTGCCACTCCTTCAATTCTTGTTTTTCAGCCGTGGAGTGCATCATGACACCACGCAAAAACTCTTCTTTATTTTTTCCTGGCCACTTTCTAATTCTACGCAGCTATTCAGCTGGCGATAACAAAGAGGGAGGCTGGGCTCCCAAGGTCACATCTGTGAAGCCAAAATGCAACATTTTACAGAAGCAGTATTGTTTGCAACACACAGACCACTGATTCAGTGATTTAAAACACAGCCACTATTCACATACCTGTCACTAACTGACTGACCCCAGGCAAGCACACATGAGCCACAAGACCCCCAAAATGATGAGTAGCCGCAAGGGCAGGGGAAATCAGTGTTCCCAGATCATACTGTATACTGGGCATGTGGCTTTTGGGGAGAGCCAACATTGGTGGTGGTGGTGGCTTATAATCATTACTGTCCCCATATTTTCCACTGGCTGTGTTCATTATGGAAGATATCTCACTGCTGAGGGTGAGCAGGGAACCAAGGGAGGGTCTTCTCCAAGAGCACGGGTTCCACCCTGGCCCTTATGCTGCTCACCTGCAATGATGCAGCAATGGTCCCCCCCCCCCCCGCCTCCCCAGTGATGGCAGAGTGGCACAGGAAAGTTACAATGGGGCAAGAAACAAAGCAGCTCTGCCAAAGAATCTGCGGCAGCGGATTGCCCAGTATCTCCATGAGAGTTTCATGGAGATCTCTGAGGCAGATTCCTGTGACGTGAGGGAGTCACTCAACACCCTGTTCCACCATGTGGTGGTACATACATCATAGAGACACAAGCCTGCTTTCTGCAACCCTCCTGCCCCCAACAACTTGCTTCAGCAATTCCCCAAATCAAAGCCCCTTACCAAGGGCCTCCTCCCCTGTTTGCGCTTCACCAAGCTCCAACTGCTGTGACTGGCTAGCCTCCTCCAGGGTAGAAAAGAGCTCCTGTCTGCATGCATCTCTGATCTCCAAGTCGTCCTCTGCCTCTGGGTCTCTCTGCCCCTCCCCCTCCACATACTCATCCAAGATTTCCTCCTTCTCGCTTGGTCCATTCTTGACTGGCACACGAGCCATCAAAGTATCCACACTGGTCTTCGCAGTGGAGGTGGGGTCACCACCGAGTATCGCATCCAGCTCTTTGCAGAACCGGCAGCTCGTGGGCATAGCACCGGAGTGGGGACTTGCCTCCCATGCCTTGTGGTAGGCGTTCCACAGCTCCTTCACTTTGACTCTGCACTGAAGTGTGGCCCGGTCATAGCCACTTCTGTCATGCATCATGAAATCTGTCCATAGGTATCATATAATTCCTTCAGCTGGAGCACAGCTGGGACTGGACAACCTCCTCTCCCCAAATGCTGATGAGGTCCAGCAGCTCAGCATTGCTCCAAGTGGTGGATCGCCTGGTGTGTGGAGCAGGTATGGTCACCTGGAAAGATGCACTGAGACCACTGCATGCATCACCAAGCAAAAAGGAAGGGGAATTTCAAAATTCCAAAGGAACTTAAGGGGTGGGGCTCATGGTTGGTCACCTGAAGACGGGCAGTAGAGTTCAAACTGATGACCAGAGAAGTGAGAACAGGCATTGTGGGATACCTCCCGGAGTCCAGTTGCAGCACTGTAATCGACCAGGGTGTTTACACTGGCACCGCGGTGCTGTACCCCCACCACAGAAAGCTGTATGCCTCTCATTGGGGTGGTTTTTTACAGCACTGCAACTGGGCAGTTTCTGCACACTAAGTGTCTTGGCAGTGTGTACACCTTGGGAGTTACAAAGCAGAAAGCTGCTTTACTGTGCAGAAACTTGCCAATGTGGACAAGGCCGTCTGACCAGTGCAACAGAAAACTCCTCCCAAAACAAACAAACAAACAAACAAACAAACACTTGAGATGCTAGACAAGCACATAAAAAAAAACAATATAGGAGACACTCTGAAGAACAAATCAAAATTTGCAACAATCTTGAATGGTACAGATCCTAGCAGAGAGCTCCCACTGTTTTGCCAACACCAAGTGTTAAAAATCATGAGTCTGGTTTTTCAAAAATCATAAGATTTTTTAAGCCAATCATCAGATTTCAAATATAATATTTTTTTGAGGAGGGAAGTTATATGCCTTCTGGTCTGCGAGAATTTAGAGTTCACATTTTCAATTTTTTTCTCCCCACCACCATGAGGGCCAGAAAATCACTTTTTTGTTTGAAATGAAAGCTGAGATTTTCAGGTAGTAACCTGATCCCAGCAGCTGGGGCTTTAAGAGAAACAGCAAAGATAGTGAGACGCACACTAAAATAGTGAGAGTTGGCAATGCTGCTATCGCTAGCCAACTTCTTCACTGAAAAATGAAGACAATCTCTGACCATATCCTGAATCAGTGAGCAGAAACTAGAGAGGGAAATTGTGAGGCACAAAGCCTGGTGCAAAACCAGAGATGAGCAATGCCAGAGGAGAGCTTGAGACAGACAACATTTGCTACCTTCAGTCCCCCATGTTCTAAATACAGGGGGTGCAAGGAAAATATTTCCTTGAACTACCAGGAATCATAAAAAATACTTCTAATTAAAAAGCAACAAGGAAAGATTGTACCTAACTTTGGGAGAAAGGAAAGAGATGGCAGGAATGGCATCATGTTGTATAAGAGCCTACCTCTGGAGCAGGAATGGACTTAGGGTTCAAGCCCCAAACACAGTTTTTATCCCTATCCTCAGGGATAATACCAGACCTCAGAGTCTGCCTCTTTGTTACACATTGGAGGCCTTTGTATAGCTTGTCAATAAAGTCTAAGTTAATTCAACAGAATTGCAATCAGAATAGAAGTCTGTGTATTTGTGAAAAGAAAAGGAGTACTTGTGGCACCTTAGAGACTAAGAAATTTATTAGAGCATAAGCTTTCATGAGCTACAGCTCACGTACATAGACAACCTACCAACACCCAAACGAAAAACAAAAATGTCTGGCAAGGACTTAAAGTGAGGAGCACAGCTACAAAGCAGTAGAAGGAATCTAAAGACATGGGAGATTTAATTTCTCTGCATGTGTATCACTGAGGGGCTCTGTACTTTCCTTCACACATAATGGGATCCCTATTCAAGGCTGAAGTTCACAACTTCTAGTCATGTTTTCAGACTGAAGTGGTTGAATGGTCAGAATTCGTATTCAACAGACGTATTTGTTCTGTTTTTACAGCCAAATTCTTCCCCAAATTATATCCTGTTCAAAACTTTTTGATTTCAACAATTCAGTAGCCCAACAAGAGTGCTAATGCACTGCCAAAGACTCGGATATGGGTAGTCATGCCCAGTGGTTGGTGCAGGAGCCAGGGTCAGACCTGGAGTCAGTGGCTAGATGCCATAACTGGAATTAGGGCTGAAGGCTAGAAGTGAACTCAAAAGCCAGGTGCCAGAACTAAGGGTCAGAGCCAAAGTCAGGAATTGGAGCTGAAGGCCGGAGGCAGGGATCTGAGCTGGAGTCAGAAGTCTGGAATTGGAGCAGAGGGTCAGAGGTCAGATGCCAGAGCTAAGGGTCAGAACTGAGGGTCAGCATTTGGTTATCTGAACTGAGGCAAGGCTGGAGCTAATACATAAGCAAGGCCTGGGAACCAGCAGGGCCTGGGAACAAGCAGGCATAGAAGCTAACACCATTTTGGGCAAATACTTTGAGTAGCAGCAAACTGCTGCTGCTACTGGGCTTAGGAGCAAGACTGCTAGTTTCCTCAGCCAATCAGGCAGGGCCTTCTGTCTGGTGGTGTAGCTGATGTAGCCCAGCTGTGATCATTAGGCTGTCAGGAGACTGAGCAGCCGCAGCTGCAGGGCCTTATCTCTGAAACCCATTGATGTGATATGCAGCAAGCTTAGAATATTATGCCACTAGTCATAAAACTCATTCAGACTTTAAAATACTTAGAAACATAGTTGGCTTTATTCTCATTTACATAACTCAAAGTGGGTATTAAGGCCTTTTTGCACTGCCACAGACAGAACGTAAATGAAAATCAAAATCTGTAAGTTTTCCGTTAGTGATAACTTTCCTAGAGACATATTTCAAGGATTCTGTTGTATAACTACAAAGAGATCTTTTAGAATTCATATGCAATAATTTATTAACATTCAAATGTAATGCTCTGGATGCAAGCATATTATAAAAATGTAAATATACCATCTTTTCTCTAAAAAAAATATACTCCCAAAATATCATTGCACAAACTCACACACATTGGGAAACCTTTCTTCTTCAGCACTCAATAAAACATGTCCAAAAATCCACTGAAAGGAGGTAGAATTTGTTGCTTATCTTTCTGGTCTCTTTTAGCCATTCTGCAGCTCTCTGATGAGTTGTAGTTTAATAACTGGGCAATGCTTTCAGTTTTAAGTTTTGATTCTTTTGATTTTAATGTGACTGAGATAAAATGGCCCACTTGGTAGGAAGTGATTTTTTTGAAGATCACTTGGGAAATGAAGAAAGTGAAAACCAATTATTCTGAATAGTTTATATTAAAATGTGAGATGAAGGAGTTTTTATGTTTCCTAAATACTTGAAAAGTACTATATTGAAAAGAAGGACTTGAAAAATCCATTTTAATTGGATAGGTTTAAAAACCTCAGAACTGTTGTGATATATGCCATCATGTGCCAGCAATGCCCCTCTGCCATGTACATTGGCCAAATGGGCAGTCTCTACGCAAAAGAATAAATGGACACAAATCTGTCATCAGGAATTATAATATTCAAAAACCAGTAGGAGAACACTTCAATCCCCAGTCACTCAATAACAGACTTAAAAGTGGCAATTCTTCAACAAAAAACTTCAAAAACAGACTCCAATGAGAAAATGCAGAACTGGAATTAATTTGCAAACTGGACACCATAAAATTAGGCCTGAATAAAGACTGGGAGTGGCTGGGTCATTACAAAAAACAATTTCCCCATACTAATTTCCCCCTACTGTTACTCACACCTTCTTGTTAACTGTTCGAAATGGGCCACCCTCAGTACCACTACAAAAGTGATTTTTCCTCCCTTGGTATTCTACTGTTAATTAAATTGTCTCGTTAGCACTGACCCCACACTTGGGAAGACAACTCCCATCTTTTCATGTACTGTATATATATACCTGCTATTTCTGCTCCATACATTTGATGAAGTGGGTTTTAGCCCACGAAAGCTTATGTCCAAATAAATTTGTTAGTCTCTAAGGTGCCACAAGGACTCCTCATTGTTTTTGCTGATACAGACTAACATGGCTACCACTCTGAGGGCTTGTCTATACTACCTCCTGGATCAGCGGGCAGCGATCGGTCCAGCGGGGGTTGATTTATTGCATCTAGTATAAATCCTGTCGACTCCGGTACTCCACCAGAATGAGGAGTACAAGCGGAGTCGATGGCAGAGCATCAGCTGTCGACTTACTTCAGTGAAGACACCGCGGTAAGTAGATCTAAATACGTTGACTTCAGCTACGCTATTCAGTAGGTGAAGTTGCATATCTTACATCGACCCTGCGTGATAGTGTAGACAAGCCCTGAGAATTGCTGTTGTTTCACTTTGCATCATAATAATGACACAAATGCAGTGGTTTAAAGGTGTACTTCAAATTATTAATATTAATCAGCTGTTTCTTTATTGAAAACAGAATGGGGTGCCAGTCTAATTTGTAGAGACTGTTGAAACTTGGAATTTCATTTCCATGGAAAATTCTAACATTTTGAAATTTCCTTTCATTCTGAATCAAAATGAAAAATTTAAATTTCAAAATTTCACATGAAACAAAATTTTCAAAAGTTTTAGTTTGGGAAATATCAAAACAACCTCTTCAAAATGTTTTGTTTTAATAAGGTCAAAATGCTTCTTTTTGACTTTGAGACGAGACTAGGTTGAAATGATAAAGTTGAAATAAAGCACTTTGATCTTCTTGAAACACAGCATTTTGAGAACATTTAATTGAAAATGTTGACAAAATTGATATGTTCCTGCAAAACATTTCCTAAAATCTGCACTTTCTGAGGGAAAGCTACATTTTCCCAATGGAAAACTGTTCCTTCAGAAATTTTTCTACCAGCTCTAATAATTTGGAGTTTGTTTTTTGTTTATAAAAGCCTTCTCTGTTATTTTAGACTAAGATAATGATTAAAACACCATTGAAAAAACATGGTGTCAAGGTTCCTTCCCCACTCTCAACTCTAGGGTACAGATGTGGGGACCTACATGAAAAACCCCCTAAGCTTATTTTTACCAGCTTAGGTTAAAACTTCCCCAAGGTACAAACTATTTTACTTTTTGTCCCTGGTCTTTATTGCTGCCACCACCAAGTGTCTAACAAATATAACAGGGCAAGAGCCCACTTGGAAATGTCTTTCCCTGCAAGCCCTACACCACTTTTCCTGGGCAAGGCTTGATAAAAATCCTCACCAATTTGCATAGGTGAACACAGACCCAAACCCTTGGATCTTAAGAACAACAAAAAAGCAATCAGGTTCTTAAAAGAAGAATTTTAATTGAAGAAAATGTAAAAGAATCACCTCTGTAAAATCAGGATGGTAAATACCTTACAGGGTAATCCGATTCAAAACAGAAAATCCCTCTAGGCAAAATCTTAAGTTACAAAAAGACACAAAAACAGGAATATACATTCTATTCAGCACAACTTATTTTATCAGCCATTTAAACAAAACAGAATCTAACCCATATCTAACTAGATTGCTTAGTGACTTTTTACAGGAGTTCTGACCTGCATTCCTGCTCTGGTCCTAGCAAAAACAACACACAGACAGAGAGAATCCTTTGTCCTCCCCTGCCCCCCCAGCTTTGAAAGTATCTTGTCTCCTCATTGGTCATTTTGGTCAGGTGCCAGCGAGGTTGTCTTAGCTTCTTAACCCTTTACAGGTGAAAGGGTTTTTCCTCTGGCTAGGAGGGATTTAAAGGTGTTTACCCTTCCCTTTATATTTATGACACATGGTAAACCAAATATCCATATCAGTTATCTGATGCAGATTATTTTTGAGCTATTCAATATACATCATCCCAGCATACATCAGGTTTTGTCCTGATGTTTCCCTTTGTAAGTGTTTTGTACAGCAGAGATGAAAAATGATCTTGCAGTTAAGGCACTGGACTAGGATGCAAATGAACCGAGTTCTTGGCTTTGTCACAAACTTCCTGCTTAACCTGGGCAAGTCATGTAACCTATGTGTGCTTCATTTCCCCATCTGGAAAATTAGAAGACTAATACTTCCTTTATCTGTTTAGACTGGAAACTCCTGGGCACAAGGACTGTCTCCTCCTACGTGTTTATACAGTGCCTAGCATAATACAGCTCTGATCTGAGTTACTACTTCAGGATGATACTGTAGTACAAATAATAATGAACTCCTCTAGCTGGAACATCTTATAACATATGCTACTGAGTATTGAGATGGGATTTACTTTACTGTTCGCCCACTATAGAGTATATTTTTATAGGCAGGTTAATTAACCTCCAGAAAAAACATTGGAGTGCCAGTATAATAAGACTAATATAGGTTTAATAAAACAGTAATTGAATGTTAATTAAATATCAAAAGAATGAAAGAAAAACACCTACTGAAGATTACACACAACAGTGGAGGGAATTCCAAATTTGCTGCTAATGTAGCATAACAATTTACCGCACTGTTTACAGAGTAGAGTGTTCCATGTGCGTTTCTGCCACTTAGGGAGATAATAAGAAACCTTTGAATTGTCAGCCCTGTATGTAAGAGATAATTTAGTCTCATAATTATAGTATTATTAAATACATAATCACATTTGTGCACTTAATTGAGTTTGGCAAGATTGTCCTAGGAAATTAGATATCAGTTGCTAAAAATATACATTTACATGTAATAAACATAATTTCTTTACTGTGTTATATGCCAAGTGAACACCTAGAGAGCCCTTTCAAATGGATTGAGAAAGAATATAGGCATAATGCATTACAAGAGCATAATTGTATTTTTATTGCTCGTTAAATTTAGAGTTAATTACATAGCAACCAGGTTTATCCTTTATTATATTAAATGTTGATCCATGGGCTCTAAACTTCAAAAAATAATAAAAAAGTGCACATATAATCCTTGTTTCATACGTTTATTTTTTAAAGTGCACTTAAGGGAGGCCAACCATTCATCATTGGGCTTTCCTTCTTCCAATCTTATAGAGAATAGTATGTATGACTTTTGTTCAGAAGGTATAAGCTTCGCAAGATGGTCACATAGGGCCAGAGTCCCATTCAGTGGGCTTTAAATCAGCACCTAAGGCCCCAAAACTGCAATGAGGTCTATGTGAGTGCAGGGTTCACCTGATTTGAGGGCTGGGGGGCTAAGCATGTTCTAAGTGAGGTTGCTATGTCTTTTGTCTACCTTTTCCAACTGGGCTTTCATTTTCCATGTATGTCACATTTTAATGCCATTCCATCCCTCTTCTTTTAGTGGCTAAAATTTTAGCATTCTCTCTGTAGTGGGGTGCTGCTGTTGCTGTTGGGAGAATAGTTTCTTCCATGATTGATCTAGGACTAGTTGGTAAGAAATATAAACATTTTTTGGATGCAGAATTAATATTTTTATCTGCATCTCTTTGTGCCCATGACCATAGTACAGAACCCTACTTTTGCAAAGATCTTGTAGAACATCTAAAACTTTCATACCATTATGGGTTCTTATATATCTGGAAGCATCAACCTTGTAGAGCTTCTAAAATTTGCGGAAATGATGTTGCGAAAGAGCCTGTTTTGCAGAGCTTTGATTGCTCCCTGTGGATCCTACAAGTTCTGCAGGACTGATGCCAGAAACTCCACTTCTGTGGTGAGGAGCTTCAAAAGGGAGGACCTTCAATCAGTGCAATCTTGGAGGTTATCTTATGGAAACAAGGGGTTCACATTAGTACCTACGATAGAAGCTGTTTGTTTAACTAAAATTCACAGTGATGGCTTTCCAAAGTTGGACCTAAACCCTCTGTCATAACCTGTTTTAGGGCCTGATTCAAAGCTAAGTTGATGGGAATCTTTCCATTGACTTAAACGGTTTTTGGATCAGGCTATTATGACAGCTGGGATCTTTTTTCACTGCTAGCCTCAGCCAGTCCAAGTGTCCTAGGACCAACTGCCTCCAGGCTATCAAACATTCACATTTTCATCAGGCTCCTCCTTCCTGCTGGCTTCTTGATACTATGACACAGGTTTAGAAGCATGCACAGTCTGAAAGAGGGCATGAAACATCACTTTAAAAATCTGCATCAGCAACAGTTGAAGGAAATGTTAGTGAAGAATGCTCTCAGACCCCAATGAAAAACCAGATATGTTTCCTAATTTACACATAGAAACAGTTTTAGCTCACTTTCAAATGAAAAATGAGGCAACCATTTTTACAAAAAAATGTTTTTGTTTCCTGTGACCAATAATACAATTATTCATAAGTGTGCAGTTCCACAGGGACACATTTTATAGAGAAATGTGTAAATGCTTTATTTCCAGTTTATAGTACTTTGAAGGGATAAGACTATGCTAAATGCCATTTTTACAGACTCTATCAAGCCCTTTTCACAGGTTTCAGAGTAGCAGCCGTGTTAGTCTGTATTCGCAAAAAGAAAAGGAGTACTTGTGGCACCTTAGAGACTAACAAATTTATTAGAGCATAAGCTTTCGTGAGCTACAGCTCACTTCATCGGATGCATTTGGTGGAAAAAACAGAGGAGAGATTTATATACACACACACAGAGAACATGAAACAATGGGTTTATCATACACACTGTAAGGAGAGTGATCACTTAAGATAAGCCATCTACCTACATGCCTCTAGCTTTCATCCAGATCATACCACTCGATCCATTGTCTACAGCCAAGCGCTACGATATAACCGCATTTGCTCCAACCCCTCAGACAGAGACAAACACCTACAAGATCTCTATCATGCATTCCTACAACTACAGTACCCACCTGCTGAAGTGAAGAAACAGATTGACAGAGCCAGAAGAGTACCCAGAAGTCACCTACTACAGGACAGGCCCAACAAAGAAAACAACAGAACGCCACTAGCCATCACCTTCAGCCCCCAACTAAAACCACTCCAAAGCATCATCAAGGATCTACAACCTATCCTGAAGGACGAGCCATCGCTCTCTCAGATCTTGGGAGACAGACCGTCCTTGCTTACAGACAGCCCCCCAATCTGAAGCAAATACATCACCAGCAACCACACACCACACAACAGAACCACTAACCCAGGAACCTATCCTTGCAACAAAGCCCGTTGTCAACTCTGTCCCCATATCTATTCAGGGGATACCATCATAGGGCCTAATCACATCAGCCACACTATCAGAGGCTCGTTCACCTGCGCATCTACCAATGTGATATATGCCATCATGTGCCAGCAAGCCCCTCTGCCATGTACATTGGCCAAACTGGACAGTCTCTACGTAAAAGAATGAATGGACACAAATCAGACGTCAAGAATTATAACATTCAAAAACCAGTTGGAGAACACTCAATCTCTCTGGTCACTCGATCACAGACCTAAGAGTGGCTATACTTCAACAAAAAAGCTTCAAAAAACAGACTCCAACGAGAGACTGCTGAATTGGAATTAATTTGCAAACTGGATACAATTAACTTAGGCTTGAATAGAGACTGGGAATGGCTGAGTCATCACACAAAGTAAAACTATTTCCACATAGTATTTCTCCCTCCCACCCCACCCCCCACTGTTCCTCTGATATTCTTGTTAACTGCTGGAATTAGCCTACCTGCTTGTCACCATGAAAGGTTTTCCTCCTTCCCCCCCCTGCTGTTGGTGATGGCTTATCTTAAGTGATCACTCTCCTTACAGTGTGTATGATAAACCCATTGTTTCATGTTCTCTGTGTGTGTGTATATAAATCTCTCCTCTGTTTTTTCCACCAAATGCATCCGATGAAGTGAGCTGTAGCTCACGAAAGCTTATGCTCTAATAAATTTGTTAGTCTCTAAGGTGCCACAAGTACTCCTTTTCTTTTTGCGAATACAGACTAACACGGCTGCTACTCTGAAACCTGTGATTATGCAAGGCACTGAATTTAGCCGTATAGAGTGGAAATCTGTCAACTTCATGAAAAAAACTCGCACAGATACAGACAGACATCATCTTCCTCTCCAAATGCAAACAGATGGACATCATACCGAAAGGACTGAAGGTAAAAAATCCATTACAATCTACATACCACACAGACTATGCTGACAGCTTGTGCCACACACTCTCAAGGAAACTGCGGAACCACCTGATCAACATCCTCTACAGCAAACAGGGAAAGATTAAGAATGAGCTCTCAAAACTGGATACTCTCATAAAGAACTAACCTTCCACACAAACTTCCTCGTGGCTGGACTTTACAAAAACTAGACAAGCCATTTACAAAACACACTTTGATTCTCTACAAAAGAAAAAGGACACTAAGCTATCTAAACTACTATATGCCACAAGGGGCCACAACAATGGTTCCCGTAACCCACCCAGCAAATTGTTAATCTATCCAACTATACTCTTAGCCCAGCGGAAGAATCTGTCCTATCTCGGGGCCTCTCCTTTTGCCCCTCCACCCCCACGAACATGATACAGTTCTGTGGTGACCTAGAATCCTATTTTCGACGTCTCAGACTCAAGGAATATTTCCAACACACCTCTGACCAAAATATTAACCCACAGAGACCTTCCTGCCAACACTACAAAAAGAAGGATTCTAGGTGGACTCCTCCTGAAGGTCGAAACAGCAGCCTGGATTTCTACATAGACTGCTTCCGCCGACGTGCACGAGCTGAAATTGTGGAAAAGCAGCATCGCTTACCCCATAACCTCAGCCATGCAGAACACAGTGCCATCCACAGCCTCAGAAACAACTCTGACATCATAATCAAAAAGGCTGACAAAGGAGGTGCTGTCGTCATCATGAATAGGTCGGAGTATGAACAAGAGGCTACTAGGCAGCTCTCCAACACCACTTTCTACAAGCCATTACCCTCTGATCCCACTGAGAGTTACCAAAAGAAACTACAGCATTTGCTCAAGAAACTCCCTGAAAAAGCACAAGAACAAATCCGCACAGACACACCCCTGGAGCCAGGACCTGGGGTATTCTATCTGCTACCCAAGATCCATAAACCTGGAAATCCTGGACGCCCCATCATCTCAGGCATTGGCACCCTGACAGCAGGATTGTCTGGCTATGTAGACTCCCTCCTCAGGCCCTTCGTTACCAGCACTCCCAGCTATCTTCGAGACACCACCGATTTCCTGAGGAAACTACAGTCCATTGGTGATCTTCCTAAAAACACCATCCTAGCCACTATGGATGTAGAAGCCCTCTACACCAACATTCCACACAAAGATGGACTACAAGCCGTCAGGAACAGTATCCCCGATACTGTCACGGCTAACCTGGTGGCAGAACTTTGTGACTTTGTCCTGACCCATAACTATTTCACATTTGGTGACAATGTATACCTTCAAATCAGCGGCACTGCGATGGGTACCCGCATGGCCCCACAGTATGCCAACATTTTTATGGCTGACTTAGAACAACGCTTCCTCAGCTCTCGTTCCCTAATGCCCCTACTCTACTTGCGCTACATTGATGACATCTTCATCATCTGGACCCATGGAAAAGAAGCTCTTGCGGAATTCCACCATGATTTCAACAATTTCCATCCCACCATCAACCTCAGCCTGGACCAGTCCACACAAGAGATCCACTTCCTGGACACTACGGTGCTAATAAGCGATGGTCACATAAACACCACCCTATATCGGAAACCTACTGACCGCTATCCTACCTACATGCCTCTAGCTTTCATCCAGATCATACCACTCGATCCATTGTCTACAGCCAAGCGCTACGATATAACCGCATTTGCTCCAACCCCTCAGACAGAGACAAACACCTACAAGATCTCTATCATGCATTCCTACAACTACAGTACCCACCTGCTGAAGTGAAGAAACAGATTGACAGAGCCAGAAGAGTACCCAGAAGTCACCTACTACAGGACAGGCCCAACAAAGAAAACAACAGAACGCCACTAGCCATCACCTTCAGCCCCCAACTAAAACCCCTCCAACGCATCATCAAGGATCTACAACCTATCCTGAAGGACGAGCCATCGCTCTCTCAGATCTTGGGAGACAGACCAGTCCTTGCTTACAGACAGCCCCCCAATCTGAAGCAAATACTCAACAGCAACCACACACCACACAACAGAACCACTAACCCAGGAACCTATCCTTGCAACAAAGCCCGTTGTCAACTCTGTCCACATATCTATTCAGGGGATACCATCATAGGGCCTAATCACATCAGCCACACTATCAGAGGCTCGTTCACCTGCGCATCTACCAATGTGATATATGCCATCATGTGCCAGCAATGCCCCTCTGCCATGTACATTGGCCAAACTGGACAGTCTCTACGTAAAAGAATGAATGGACACAAATCAGACGTCAAGAATTATAACATTCAAAAACCAGTTGGAGAACACTTCAATCTCTCTGGTCACTCGATCACAGACCTAAGAGTGGCTATACTTCAACAAAAAAGCTTCAAAAACAGACTCCAACGAGAGACTGCTGAATTGGAATTAATTTGCAAACTGGATACAATTAACTTAGGCTTGAATAGAGACTGGGAATGGATGAGTCATTACACAAAGTAAAACTATTTCCCCATAGTATTTCTCCCTCCCACCCCACCCCCCACTGTTCCTCTGATATTCTTGTTAACTGCTGGAATTAGCCTACCTGCTTGTCACCATGAAAGGTTTTCCTCCTTCCCCCCCCTGCTGTTGGTGATGGCTTATCTTAAGTGATCACTCTCCTTACAGTGTGTATGATAAACTCATTGTTTCATGTTCTCTGTGTGTGTGTATATAAATCTCTCCTCTGTTTTTTCCACCAAATGCATCCGATGAAGTGAGCTGTAGCTCATGAAAGCTTATGCTCTAATAAATTTGTTAGTCTCTAAGGTGCCACAAGTACTCCTTTTCTTTTTATCAAGCCCTTGATTTCTCAGCATGACCTAATGACCTTTTCAATCCATTTCTACTGATTTTAGCCACTCATGTAGTTGGCAAACATGTCCTAAGGTCAGGGCTATGAATTCCAGTGTTTCATATGACACTTTGCCAGATGTTCAGTCTGTGTGTCATGGATTACCAATATAAATTCTTTTAAAAAGGCAAAATAAAATAATAAAATCTGCTCTAAGAGTGGAATAATGTGTAAGTGCTGAAAATTCTAAATGATGCAAAGCAAACAGAGACTTAGGAATTTAAGCTTTTGTTGGATGAGCCTCCAATGCAGACATTAATGTTATCTGATTAGGTGTGAACGGAGGTGTCACTGAAACAGAAAACAGGACACAGTTGAAAAAACAGTGAAGTTAAAGATAAGGCAACTTTGTAACAAGCCAGAAAATTCCATAGGATGTATTTCACTATAGTAATTTTAATATTGCAAACTTTATAATCTTGGAAATTTAACCAATGTGCATTTTCCTTCATCTAATACATACTGTTTCATTTTGTAACATATGTAGGTTTTATTATGTTCTATGGAAATAATTACATTAATTAAATTTACACAATTTACTTATTATAATTCCTGTGATGCTATTTTGTTCCGATGACCTTAACTGTCACATTTTAAAATATTTGCTAAAAATGAAAATTTGATGACAATGGGCTAGATTCACAAGGGGACCTAGGAAGTGCAATGCCTCCCTTTAGGCACTAGAAAACCACTAATGCATCCGATGAAGTGAGCTGTAGCTCATGAAAGCTTATGCTCTAATAAATTTGTTAGTCTCTAAGGTGCCACGGGTACTCCTTTTCTTTTTGCGAATACAGACTAACACGGCTGCTACTCTGAAACCTAGAAAACCACTGCGATTCATAACCCCTGGGCTAAGTTCTCAGACTCCTAATACAATGAACAGACAGAGATAGATGCCTGAGAATACAAGAAAAGGAGTACTTGTGGCACCTTAGAGACTAACAAATTTATTTGAGCATAAGCTTTCGTGAGCTACAGCTCACTTCATCGGATGCATTCCTTGATAGATTTCCACTCCATACGGCTAAATTCAGTGCCTTGCATAATAACAGGTTTCAGGGTAGCAGCCATGTTAGTCTGTATTCGCAAAAAAAAAAAGGAGTACTTGTGGCACCTTAGAGACTAACAAATGTATTTGAGCATAAGCTTTCGTGCATCCAAAATGCTCAAATAAATTTGTTAGTCTCTAAGGTGCCACAAGTACTCCTTTTCTTTTATTCTCAGGCATCTATCTTTGTCTGTTCATTGTATTGGGAGTCTGAGAACTTAGCCCAGGGTTATGAATTGCAGTGTTTTTCTAGTGCCTAAAGGGAGGCATTGAATTCCTAGGTCCCCTTGTGAATACAGACTAACACGGCTGCTACTCTGAAACATGCCTGAGAATTCAGAGTAGCAGCCATGTTAGTCTGTATTCGCAAAAAGAAAAGGAGTACTTGTGGCACCTTAGAGACTAACAAATTTATTAGAGCATAAGCTTTCTGAAGTGAGCTGTAGCTCACGAAAGCTTATGCTCTAATAAATTTGTTAGTCTCTAAGGTGCCACAAGTACTCCTTTTCTTTATGCCTGAGAATGAGATTCACAAAAGCCAGCAAGCGGAGCAAGAAGTCACCTAAGCTAGCCAATGGGAGATGAAGACAAGACAGGTGTGTGCTAAACCTTGCCCCTCTCAGGGTGTCAGGTGCTTGAATCTAGGCTGGAGGGAGAGGCCTCTCTCTGTGTGGATCACAGCTGTGAATCCTCTCCTGGAGTCAGGCATCTAAGACCAGAGGGGAGAGGAGGAGGAAGAGTTAGGTAGCCTCTGAACTGGACTGCGCACCACAGATGAGTTACATAGAGGAGTGCCTATCTTCCCCTAGTTTCTGGATCGCAGTGGGGCTTACGTATCTAGATGCCTACAGGGAGGCAGCAGTGCACATGCCGAGAGGCAGAAAAATAGGCATCTAGGGAACTTTTACAGCAAACCCATAACTGATAAGTGAGGTTAGGCACTTACAGTTAGGGATCAGCTGAGCAGGGGTTTTGCGAATGCCACTGGCACCGAAATCAGGGATTTAGATGCCTAAAGTGGTAGTTATATGCCTAAGTCTCTTTGTGAATGTAGCCCAATGAGTCTCATCTGGAGTCCTCTACTCAGCAAGCACTTCCATTAACATCATCAGAAGCTTTTGTCTAAGTAGAGACTGCAGGACTAGATGATTGTTAAACTCCACTCTCACAAAGACATAAAGAATAAATCCATTTTATAGGTTTGAAATAACTGTAACTTGATTTTGCAACTCAAACCTGTGAAACATTTGTTCATGCAACCAGCCGAGTGGAGTATGGGAACTGGGTTCCAGCTGGTGTAATTCACTGTAGCTCCACTGAAGTCAATGAAATGATGCCCATTAACGCCAGCTGAGAATGTGGCCTTCTAGTCCCAACTCTGCGTGAGGAGGAGATGTGAGCAAAAAGATGGTTTTTTTTGTTTGCTGTCAATTCTGAAAACTAGGGAAAAAATCATTTTAATACACCCAAAATTAATTTTTTGTTAAATTTTTTGGTGAAAAGTTCAAAAAAAATTATTTCAGGTTGAAAGAGACCCAAACCAAAAAGTGTTTGTAGAATTTTTTTTATCGTTTAAATTTTTTTAAGTAAAATTGAAGGAAACATTGAGACAAGAATAATTTTCACTTAAAAATTGGGATTTTTAAAAACAAACTGTTTAAATAAAATTTGTTGACTTTTCAAATTTTTTTTTCCAACATGAACAATTTGGCAAAACCAATCTGAGTTCACAAAATGTTTTGGTGCGGGGAAATCTGCATTTTTGCCTCTTCACCCTCCCCACCAAAAAAGTTTTGGCCTAATATTTCACCCAACTCTAATTAGAAGTAACCATAACTGTAGTCTTTAAACCATGATTTAAGGACTTCAATAGCTCAGACATAGGTGAGGTTTTACGTAGGAGTGGGTGGGTGAGATTCTGTGGCCTGCGCTGTGCAGGAGGTCAGACTAGATGATCAGAATGGTCCCTTCTGACCTTAGTATCTATGAAATCTATGAAATCTTTCATTCCAATCTAGCCATGGACTTGTTTGAAAAACCCTATTTCTTCTGACAGCAGTTCAGGATTTTGAACTCCTCCATGCTAAGAGACCTTATATCTTTCTTTCCTTCATGCTTCTCTATCTGCCTTTTAGTGTCCAAATGAATGGACTTTGGCACAGTTGTCTGTGATCTTTAGGAGTAACTCTGCCTGGCCCTCCTTCTCCAGTTTCACAACAGAAAACAACAGCAGAAGGAAGAAGAACATGAGGAAACCACATTTTTTAAATGTCCTTTCTCTTCCTGATTTCTGATTTGCTTTAACTTACAGCAAATGAGACTATTAAATATCAGTACTAAAGGCCTTTCCATTTCACTTTATGATACTGATATGTTAACATATAATACACCAAATTTCAGGAAAAGACTCCTTTTGGAATGGTATAACAGACAGCATTTCAAATAGCTCATCATCTAACCATAACGAAGCATCCAAATGGAACTGTATAGATGTAGACACCTGCAACAATTTGAACCTACTGTTTATTTGCTCAGGTCAATTGATGGCCTAAGGGTATATCTGGTGTCTGAGGTCCTGAGATTAAATTCTTGGGAAACCCTGGTGGTGAATAAAAACATTGTAGGAGGGTAGGACTAAGACTCAGGAGACTCGCATTCAGTTCCCAGCTCAGTCCAGACTTCTTGTGTCACCTTGGGCAAATCATTTAATCTACTTTACGCTTCAGTTTCCCATATGAAAAATGGGGATAATTCTTCCCTATCTCACAGGAGTGTTTAATGATTGTGAGGCATTCAGATACTATGGTGATGAGAACAATATAAGTACCTAGATAGAAAAGGACTGTAGAATCACAGGGTCAGACTATGTTAACCTTATTCACATAGGCTTCAACGTCACTACATTGGTGAGTCATCATTCACCAATGTGACTAAGGGGCTCATGAGCTATCTGATAGGAATCAGAGACCGATTCCCCTGGCTGGTTTGTGATTGTTCCCTGCAGCATATTCTCCATTGCTTGCTTTCATCCAGTTTATTGTAACAGTCCATGAAACGTTTAGTGGATAACCTCTTTTCTCTGACAGACAAAATACACCAGTCTGATGTTGTGATGAAAATATATTTTCACATGAAGCTACTTACAGATCTCCCTAAATCTTTGGGTTTGTTTTTGTATCATGCTGCTCCACAGACATCATCTTCCACCTGAGGTCTTAACCTGATGCACAACAACAACCAAAAATTGGAAGATTGGCTTCAACTTTATTATCTCTTGGCAAAACAGTGACTTTATGGCCAGACAGAGTTTACACTATGTAATTGAAGCATTCTAAAGTAAATTGTCTCCAGCTGGAAATGGGATAGTCCCTTTTAACTCCAGTATTATAAGGTCAAGGCTCAAGAATCATTTGGGGGCAGAGAGGGGGGAGAAAGGAATAACACATTTATTTAAAAGTGATGGGAAAATGAAATTTAAAATTCAAAGCATAAATATGCAGCTTAAATGAAAGGAGACAGTGATCTATTTGGCTGCTGCTGTTGCTAGGTCAGGAAAATTATTTGCATTCTTTATTTTGCTAATACTGTTGCACTCAAAAAGAAGGTATTACAATACCAAACTGATAAAATGCTTGGAATAAAAATTGAAAAATGTTCATGGTGACTGGTCTGCTGTTGAAGAAAAAGACTTAAAGCAGAATACCAAGTGCCTTGAAATAGCTTCCAGTAGAAGATAGGAGCAGTTTCCTATCCTGATGATTCTACAAAGAATTGAGACATTGTGACATATTTTGTCCTATTTTCCTTAGTCCTTGTTTCCCTTTTGCCCCAGTTCAGGCAGTTTCCTAATCATGTTGGCCATTGATTCAGCAACATATGTTTATACTCAGTGTGAGAAGATCATTTTCATTTTCCCTTGTCAATTTTTTCCATATCCTCCATAGAAAAGTGGGGCAATTCAGTCTTCTCAGGCAACTCAAACTTTATTACCATGTATATGTTTAGTAGCAACAGCTGTCAGCTCACAGAGTTCCACCAGCCTGCACGCAACCATCATGCTTGAAGGACTAATCGGATGATCATTTGCACATGCCTGTATTCTGCTCTACTTTCAGAGAGCGAAACACTTGAAAAATGAAAGATGTTCTCTCAGTCCCAGGTATCCTTTGGGAAGATCTAACTATCAATAAAATGAAGGTATGAGCCAACTTGTGGGTGAGGCTTTGTTATTTTTGTGGTTGTCAACATCATTATTAACCAGATGATATGGCCTATGCTTTGTTGTAACAACATTCTTGGAAGTGCCTCTTCCATACAGGAAATTATGTATTGTGCCAGTGCTGACAGAGCAGATTCACTGATGTTTCACTGCTATTTTCACAAGTATCTCAGAGATTACTGGTATCATCATCATTAGTAATAATAGAAATATTTATGACAGTAGGGCCTAGGGACTAACCAAGATGGAGGCCCCACTGTGCTACTGTACAAATGGAGTAATAGTCCCTGCCCCAAAGAGCTTGCAATCTAAATAGACAAGACAGACACAGGATAAGCAAAGGTGTATTGTTCACAAGCAGATGAACAATAAATGTCAGCAAATGTCATTTAGTGCCATGATATTTTGGGAAGGGGGTTATCTGGGAAGTAATAAGCTAATTGGATGGACAAAGGGAGGGGCTGTGGGGCAGATATGGAGTGAGGCTGAGGTAAAGATATTGAGAGAGACGGTTCAGGAGGGGTTTATAGCACACAACTAATCAGCACAGGAAAGAGAATGTGCAGTCAAAACTGTTTGCAGTGTAGTTGTAGCCATGCTGGTCCCAGGATACAAGAGAGATCTGGTTGGTGAGGTAATATATTTTAGTGGACCAACTTCTGTTGGTGGAAAGAACAAACTTTTGAGCTTCACAGACACCTTCTTCAGGTCTGGGGAAGGTAACCAGAGGGTCTAAGCTAAATACTAGGTGGGACAGATTCTTAAGCCCAAGGGGTTCACATAGGCAAAACTATTGCAAATATCCTGCTGACATCATCAGCTTAATTGGTACTTCTAGAAATGACATTGCAATGGTGACATCGCACTACGTATTATATGTGATACTGATTAGGATCAGGTCTAGATGACCTGGTGGTAAAATGGTTACCTGCTGGAGTATTTTACTGCTTTTGCCATGGCTGGCACCAGTGCCGGATTTATAGAAAACCTGAATGTAGATGAAGCTACAACAACTTCACCTCACCCAACATAGGAATGCAAATGGGAAAATAAAGACTGGATAAGTATTCTGAAGCGAATGTGAACAATTTAAAATCACTGTTCAATGGACTGAACAAAAAGAAAGTCTTTTTAAATCAAGTCATTGATGCAGCAGTTACATAAATGTAGTGAGGGTTTTTTTAAAGATGATTAAGATGACTTTGTATCAACTATGGGACTTTTTAAAGGAAAACATTATTGGAAGGATGCTATGTGAAATGAACTAAGCAACTCTTCACAAATAGTGTCTCAGTGAGGCTAATAACTCATGTCATGAGTAACACGACCCAGCTATATCGCCCAGGTGTGTGAAAAATTGACCCCCCTAAGCCAACATAAGTCCCCATGTAGACATCATTAGACTGAAGGAAGAGTTCTTCAGTTAAGCTAGCTACTGCATCTTGGGAAGGTGGATTTACTACAGTGATAGGAGAAACCCTCCTGTTGTTATAATAAGGGTCTACACAGAAGCACAACAGTGGCACAGCTTTAGCAGTGCCACTGTAGCATTTTAAGTGTAGACATAGCCTAAGAGTCACAGGGCCAGATCCTCAGATGGGGTCACCGCAATGAAGACAGCTGAAGATTTGGACCCTAATGTTAATGAGAAGGTTCACATTTCATTTCATGCAAGAAAAGAATCATTTGAAAATATAACCAAAGGAATCTGAACATGCACACTTCATAAATCAAACTAAAAAGCCAATTTCTCAGCTAGCTTGAAGATGGCAGTGGCTTTTGTACATATTCCAAAGTAAGTATTCCTCCATTTTGAAGATGGATACAGCCAGTTGTGTGCCAGATACTCTTAACTTCAGCAGGTACAATCAGTTTCCTTACTGCTGCGTGAGGAAAGTGGACAGTGGAAGCATGTGACTAAGAGAACCAGGCAGAGGAAAAGATGGGCTAGTGAAGGAGAAATAGAGCTCAAGAACAGGTTTGCAGAGTTGGAAAATGAAGAAGGGGCTCAGCAGGTGGTCACTGAAGGTGGAAGGGCAAGGAAGAACAGAAAAGCGGCTAGTCCTATAGGAAAAGGGGAAGAGTCAATGGAGACTACACCAAATATGAGCCCCAGGAGGATACAGGATGGGTTAAAGAGGATTACAAGGGAGAATAGGAATGGAAAGAACTTTCAGCCAGAGGGAACAGGGAATAGACTGGAGAATCGCATTGTTACCAGGAAAAGGCAGGTCTACATGATTGGGGACTCCTTACTGATAAGAATAGACAGGCCTGTAACCAGAGCTGATTCAGATAATTGAAGGGTGTGCTGTCTTCCAGGTGCTAAGATATGGGATGTGGACCTGAGGTTGAAAAGGATCCTAAAGGGAGTGGGAAAGAATCCACTGATTGTCCTTCCTGTGGGAACAAATGATACTGGTAGATTCTCACTGGAATGTATCAAGGGAGACTATGCCAGGTTGGGGAAGATGCTTCAGGAAATCGAGGCTCAGGTAATCTTCAGTGGGATTCTGCCTGTTCCTAGAGAAGGGCAACAAAGGTGTGACAAGATTATGACTATCCACAAATAGTTCAGGCAGTGGTGCTATAAGCAGGGCTTTGGGATGTATGGCCACTGGACAGAGGACGGTTCTCTTGGGATGGACTTCATTTGAGTATGGAAGGAAATAGACTTCTAGGATGGAGGCTGGCACAACTGATTAAGAGAGCTTTAAACTAGGAATTTGGGAGAGATGGTTGGGAGATGTCCAGGTAATCACGCCGGATTTTAGCATTGAGAAGGAAAAAAACAAAATAAGAAAGGATACAGCCGTGGGTAGGAGAATGGACATAAGGAGGAAGGGCAGTGTGAATACCAGTCTAGTCGGTCATACTGACTGTAGAATGTCCATGCCTAATCAGGTAAAGAATGTGAGTGAGGCCAAGCAGCAAAAATTAAGATGTTTGTACACCAATGCGAGGAGCCTAGATAACAAAATGGAGGAACTAGAGCTACTGATACAGGAATTGAAACCAGATATTATAGGGATAACAGAAACATGGTGGAATAGTAGTCATGACTGGACTATAGCTATTGAAGGGTATGTGCTTTTTAGGAAAGACCGAAATAAAGGTAAAGATGGTGAAGTAGCATCGTATATCAATGATGAAGTAGAAGGTAAAGAAATAAGAAGCGATGGAATGGATAAGACAGAGTCCGTCTGGGCAAAAATCACATTGGGGAAGAAAACTACTAGATCCTCCCCTGTGATAGTGCTTGGGGTGTGCTATAGACCACTGGGATCTAATTTGGATATGGGACAGAGCCCTCTTTGATAGTTTTAATGAAGTAAATACTAATGGAAAATGCGTGATCATGGGAGACTTTAACTTCCCAGATTTAGACTGGAGGATAAGTGCTAGTAATAATACTAGGGCTCAGATTTTCCTAGATGCGATAGCTGATGGATTCCTGCATCAAGTAGTTGCTGAACCGACAAGAGGGGATGCCATTTTAGATTTGGTTTTGGTCAGTAGTGAGGACCTCTTAAGAGAAATGGTTGTAGGGGACAACCTTGGTTCAAGTGATCATGAGCTAATTCAGTTCAAACTGAATGGAAGGATTAACAAAAATAAATCTGCGACTAGGTATTTTGACTTCAAAAGGGCTGACTTTCAAAAATTAAGGAAATTAGTTAGGGAAGTGGATTGGACTGAAGAACTTATGGATCTAAAGGCAGAGGAGGCCTAGGATTACTTCAAGTAAAAGCTGCAGAAGGTATCAGAAGCCTGCATCCCAAGAAAGGGGAAAAAATTCATAAGCAGGAGTTGTAGACCAAGCTGGATGAGCAAGCATCTTAGAGACGTGATTAAAAAAAGCAGAAAGCATACAGGGAGTGGAAGATGGGAGGGATCAGCAAGGAAAGCTACCTTATCAAGGTCAGAACATGTAGGGATAAAGTGAGAAAGGCTAAAAGTCAAGTAGAGTTGGACCTTGAAAAGATAATTAAAACCAATAGTAAAAGGTTCTATAGCCATATAAACAAGAAGAAAACAAAGAAGGAAGAAGTGGGACCACTAAACACTGAGGATGGAGTGGAGGTTAAGGATAATCTAGGCATAGCCCAATATCTAAACAAATACTTTGCCTCAATCTTTAATAAGGCTAATGAGGATCTTAGGTAGCATGACAAATGGGAATGAGGATATGGAGGCAGATATTACCATATCTGAGGTAGAAGCGAAACTCGAACTGTTTAATGGGACTAAATTGGGGGGGCCCAGATAATCTTCATCCAAGAATATTAAAGGAATTAGCACATGAAATTGCAAGCCCATAAGCAAGAATTTTTAATGAATCTGTAAACTCAGGGGTTGTACCGTATGACTGGAGAATTGCTAACATGGTTCCTATTTTTAAGAAAGGAAAAAAAAGTGGTCCGGGTAACTACAAGCCTGTTAGTTTGACATCTGTAGTATGCAAGGTCTTGGGAAAAAATTTGAAGGAGAAAGTAGTTAAGGACATTGAGGTCAATGGTAAATGGGACAAAATATAACATGGTTTTACAAAAGGTAGATTGGGCCAAACCAACCTGATCTCCTTTTTTGAGAAAGTAACAGATTTTTTAGACAAAAGAAATACAGTGGATTTAATTTATCTAGATTACCTAGATTAATTTACCTAGTAAGGCATTTGATATGGTTCCACGTGGGGAATTATTAGTTAAATTGGAAAAGATGGGGATCAATATGAAAATTGAAAGGCGGATAAGGAATTGGTTAAAAGGGAGACTACAGTGTCATACTGAAAGGTGAACTGTAAGGCTGGAAGGAGGTTACCAGTGGAGTTCCTTAGGGATCGATTTTGGGACCAATCTTATTTAATCTTTTTATTACCGACCCCGGCACAAAAAGCGGGAGTGTGCTAATAAAGTTTGTGAATGATACAAAGCAGGGAGGCATTGCCAATTTAGAGAAGGATCAGGATATCATACAGCAGGATCTGGATGGCCTTGTAAACTGGAGTAATAGTAATAGGATGAAATTTAATAGTGAGAAATGTAAGGTCATGCATTTAGGGATTAATAACAAGAATTTTAGTTATAAGCTGGGGATGTATCAATTAGAAGTAATGGAGGAGAAGAAGCACTTGGAATATTGGTTGACCACAGGATGACTATGAGCCGCCAATGTGATATGGCCATGAAAAAAGCTAATGCGGTCTTGGGATGCGAGATATTTCCGGTAGAGATAAGGAGGTGTTAATACTGTTATACAAGGCACTGGTGAGACCTTATCTGGAATACTGTGTGCAGTTCTGGTCTCCCATGTTTAAGAAGGATGAATTCAAACTGGAACAGGTACAGAGAAGGGCTAGTAGGATGATCCAAGGAATGGAAAATCTGTCTTATGAATGGAGACTCAAGGAGCTTGGCTTGTTTAGCCTAACCAAAAGAAGGTTGAGGGGAGATATCATTGCTATCTATAAATATATCAGAGGGATAAATACCAGAGATGGAGAGGAATTATTTAAGCTTTGTACCAATGTGGACACAAGAACAAATGGATATAAACTGGCCATTGGGAAGTTTTAGATTTGAAATTAGACAAAGGTTTCTAACCATCAGAGGAGTGAAGTTCTGGAATAGTCTTCCAAGGAAAGCAGTGGGGGCAAAAGACCTATCTGGCTTCAATATTAAACTCGATAAGTTTATGGAGGAGATGGTATGATGGGATAACATGATTTTGGCAATTAATTAATCTTTAACTATTCATGGTAAATAGGGCCAATGCCTGTGATGGGATGTTAGATGGGGTGGGATCTGAGTTACTACAGAGAATTATTTCCTGGGTATCTGGCTGGTGAATCTTGCCCACATGCTCAGGGTTCAGCTGATCGCCATATTTGGGGTCGTGAAGGAATTTTTCTCCGGGGCAGATTGGAAGAGGCCTTGGGTTTTTTTTGCCTTCCTCTGTAGCATGGGGCACGGGTCACTTGCTGGAGGATTCTCTGCTCCTTGAAGTCTTTAAACCATGATTTGAGGACTTCAATAGCTCCGACATAGGTTTATTGCAGAAGTGGGTGGGTGAGATTCTGTGGCCTGCATTGTGCAGGGGGTCAGACTAGATGATCATAATTGTCCCTTCTGACCTTAATGTCTATGAGTCTATGAGTATGCACAAATGGACACATGAAAACTGAGACTTTAAAAGAAATCTAAGATTAAATTTAATGGTAAAATTTTAAATTAGATGTCCTGGTAGTTAACTGAATCACTATGAAAGATGGTTAGACATTTCTGGTTTGCTTCAGCAATCAAAGTACAGGACTAGTAAGCAATTAAAGGCTCTTTGTAATGTGATGGCTACTGAACAAGAAAGGATCACTGTGGAGGAGAACAAAAGCAGGAAGTGTGCATGAATAGAGTGTAGAAAGAAACTCTTTCAAAGAAAATTCAAATGAGACTGAGCCAGATATGTTTAAATTTAGGCATGTGCTTTAATACCTTGCTGAATCGGGCCTTATTCAGGATAGTATTAGGACTACTCATTAATGCAAGAAGAACAGGAGTACTTGTGGCACCTTAGAGACTAACAAATTTATTTGAGCATAAGCTTTCATGGGCTACAGCCCACTTCATCAGATGCATAGAATGGAACATACAGTAAGAAGATATATATATATATATATATATACATACATACAGAGAACATGAAAAGGTGGAGTAAGAGGCTAATTAATTGAGTTATTATCAGCAGGAGAAAAAAACTTTTGAAGTCATAATCAAAATGGCCCATTTAGACAGTTGACAAGAAGTTGTGAGGATATTTAACATGGGGAAATAGATTCAATATGTGTAATGACCCAGCCACTCCCATTCCCAGTGTCACACCATCATAGGACCTAATCACATTAGCCATGCCATCAGGGGACCAATGTGATATATGCCATTATGTGACAGCAATGCCCCTCTGCCATGTACATTGGCCAAACCAGACAGTCTCTATGCAAAAGAATAAATAGACACAAATCTGACAAATCAGGGATCATAACATTCAAAAACCGGTAGGAGAACACTTCAGCCTCTCTGGCCACTCAGTAACAGATTTAAAGGTGGCAATTTTGCAACATAAAAGCTTCAAAAACAGACTCCAAGGAGAAACGGCTGAGCTTGAATTAATATGCAATCTAGATACAATTAACTTGGGTTTGAATAGAGACTGGGAATGGCTGGGTCATTACACATATTGAATCTATTTCCCCATGTTAAGTATCCTCACACCTTTTTGTCAACTGTCTAAATGGGCCATCCTGATTATGACTAAAAAAGTTTTTTTCTCCTGCTGATAATAACTCATCTTAATTAATTTGTCTTTTACTCAACCTTTTCAGGTTCTCTGCATGTGTGTATATATATATATATATCTTCTTACTATATGTTCCATTCTATGCATCCGATGAAGTGGGTTGTAGCACATGAAAGCTTATGCTCTAATAAATTTGTTAGTTTGTATCCGCAAAAAGAACAGGAGTACTTGTGGCACCTTAGAGACTAACACGGCTGCTACTCTGAAACCTGTCAATAATGCAAGCTAATTCTTCCTGTTTTTTCCTCATAACCTGCAAAATGTTTTTTGCATTTCCTAGGATTTTCTTAAAGAGAAGGGCCCAAACCAAAATATCAGATCCAGATTCTTTGGAGTGTTTGATAGCTATATATGGATTCTGAAGCTGGAGTTCACTTGTAGTTAAACACTTAACTTTCCAACTTGCCCTTCTTCCCTACAGCCTTCATGTAGATTGCTGTAGTAATAGTTACGTTAGAAGGACAAGAAGTCAAATGTTCAGCTTATGATGAATATTTTTTGGTTAGGAAGCTAAGAGAATCTAAATATAAAGTCAAAATGCTGGAATATTTATAACAGTGTTTATGGAAATGAAAAATATCTATGTGAGTGCATATATATCTATATCATCTACGCAGTTCATGTACATATTATATATACATGCAGTTCATAGTTTCATTTAAAAGTGCAGTAAATAAAAGTGGGCATATAAGATTAATGATCCAATTCTGTTTGATTAGGAACAACAGCCAGACCACTTGAAGCTGTGTTCATGTCAGATCTCAGAACTAAAAAGGCTTGAGTCTGCACTATATTTGAAAAGGATATCTCCATGAGACTTTGCTATAACAAATGGCACTGATAATTCAGTAGGTGTCACACTTTTCCCTCTAACATGGTATTGACCAACCACTCCATCATGGTGCTAAAGGGTTTTGAGCTGCTGGAGATGCCACTTTTTGGAGAAGACATAAAACTGGAATCATAGCAACTGGTGATCAGAAACGATTACATGGCATTTTTCACTAACAGAAGAGTTTTAGCTTTGAAGTTTTGATCATATTCCTATTTGAGTGATTACAGTTCCTTGGGCCTGCCAACAAGTTCATTGTGCTATGCTGTTCCTCTTCCCTCTCTGTTGTGTATTGTTTCTGAGTGCAGTTAAACTGTTGTGTTCCATTTAAAATGGTGGGTGAAATAACCCTTATATTTGATTTATAATGTGATCTGGGATAAAAAGTGTTATGCACATTTAAGGTATTACTGTGATTATTATTTCGTGGATTGCATTCATCCTACTTGTAGATTGGGTTTATCCTAGGTAGATAATTATATTGTTTAGGCAGCATCTGTTCTATATCACTATATTTGAACCACCTGCCTCACTTCTGGCAAACACAGTAGGTACGTGAAGCAACACTCAGCTTCAATGCTAGATATTGTGTCTGGCACCTCATCATCAAAGTGCTGACATATGAAAGACTGCTTCTATGTTCTACCACTACACAGAATTTCCAAATGAAACATTTGATTTGAGATAGCAGGTAACTGTCTGAATTTATAGTTGATATACACTTACATCCCAGAAGGATCCTTATATTCTGCTTTGTCTGAACTCTTACAGGTCCATTTTTTTCAGAAGATATCATCTGTTGCTTGGTGTTATATTGACTTCCCCATCCTCATTTCTGCTATCTCTCAGCTATTTGTAATTCTGCACTAAAATATGCTTTTGCTGAGATTCATCATAGCTTTTCTTATTTGCTTTCTATCTGTTTATATCTTTAAATACACTGGGGTGCTTGGACTAGATAAAACAAAGTGATTATTGGTCAGTTGTCAATCAGTGTCTCATTAGGTATGTGGCATATAAATATCTGACACAGGTCCATGGCATCGCCTTACCTGCAGACCTTTGTCTTCAGCATTTCCTCACTAACAGCTAGTTATGGTGAGATTCTGTCTTGCCCGTTTTGTTGTGTGAGAGCCAGGTATGGAAATGTCACCCCAGTTATTAAATATACAAGACATGGATTTCTTTCTTTCTGATTCCTAATGCACCCATCACCATGACCTCCAGGTGTAGATTGCAACCTCCAAGCCCACATGCAACACTGGGGATGTTGACACTATGAGATAAGTGAAAAAAAAAAAGTTGTCTAGACATGATTAAATGTCCATGACAGGATGACATAACAGTATCTAATTTAATAGGTAATTATTTTCTATTTTGTAAGGACTTGAATAGCAAATATTTAACAAGCAGATGTCTTCATCCATTTTCTCTTATGCTGATGTTTATTACATTAATTACTTTATCTTAACTAGAGGAGCAATATCTTCCCCAGGCCCCTTCAATTTAAAATGCTGATCGGTTTTCTGGAGCACATCACTCCAAATAATTCTCTATATTAGAATCTTTCTATGTGACTCTGTGTTATGTAGCATATTCTGCAATAGTTATAATTGCTGTCTTATTCATTTCATTGTTTAATATATTCACCATGCTTCTATAGTTTAAACTGAAGGGCACCTTGTCTTGGAAACAGCCTCTGTACTCTCAGTTGAAAACTAGAATGCATGCAAACAAACATAATGTCTACATGACAGCTTCAAAATGTGAAGCTCCAATGGTTTTTAGATAAAGAAAGGACTGACACACCCATATTACAGTGAACCACATATCACATTCTAATTCCATGCTCCTATTATTGTTCTAGTCAATACTTATTTTGATCTTGCTGGGGGACCATTTACAATAATAATAATAATAGATTAATCAGATACTTTTTCAATGGGCTTCAGCAAAATTATATTGTATATAATCAAAAGCTTTTTTATGATGAAACTGTTCATCAACGTTCTCTTACCAGCCAAGCAGCTGATGGGAATCCTTACTTTTCAGCTGGGGATGTCATTTCATCCAGTAAAACGGAATGATGAAATACTGCCACCCAAATAGATATGTTAAATAAGGCTTATCTAGGTTTCTTCATGGACATTTGCAGACATTGCATAGTATCTTAATGATTTGTGTGTAAGACTAGGTTGGAGAGGAAATTCATTTAAATGGTGCTTGTTTTTTCCCCTTTATTTCCCCTTTATTTAACCTGCAAGTCTATTTCTTTTCTAAAATAAATCAGTTGTTGAGATACGTGCTGAACTAGCCCCAACCAGCAAGCAGTAGGGAGAGGCAGTCTGTACACAACAAATTTCATTTCCTGAAGCTGAGGCTATCTAGATCCATTCCTGTGTGATGCTCGACCACACACTATACTAGTGAAATTACAGTTCTCTGGACCCTCACAGGGGGATGGAGGCAGGTGTCACATAAGTGGCATGGTTTATTCACCCTGATTCAGGAAAGCACCTGAGTATGTGCTCAGGTTCATCCCTGTTCTGGAAAGCAGCTGAGCACATACTTATGTGCTTTCTTGAATTGAGGCCATGGGGCGGTGGAAAAGATTTTTTAGTATTCTTTTGTGGGTCAAATCCTGCTTATCTTGGGGTATGTCTACACAACAAGAGCTGTGCAGGAGCTAGCTTACCTGAGCTTGCTTGACTCTATCTAGTGAAGGTAACAACTGTAGGGAAGACAGAGAGGGCTAGTGAGTCACGTACGTACACAGGTCTGTGCTGGGCTTCTACTTCAAACCGAAGCCTGCACTATGCTGTCTTCACTGCTGTTGTTACCCATGCTAGCTGGATTCAAGCTAGTCCAGATAGTCTAGCCCATGCACAGCTTTGAGTGTGCAAATCTGTCCTTTTTCATGCCAGGAGTGTCACTGGTTTTACATGGACAGCTCATATGCATTAGACAAGCAGGATCTGGTCCTGTATATCAAAGGGTATATTTTAAATGCTGCTGTACGATGAACATCACCATATGCCCCTGGCCATTTGAGACATTCGGCTATAATTCTACAATGTTGATTTTAAAATAAAAAGCTCCCTGGCCATCTTTAAGATGAAATTTATATTTTTTTGTAGGATAATCCAAAACAAGTTTTTCTTTTTACACTGGAGAATCAATTTATAAAAAAACAACAACACCTGATTAACGCTCTGAGCAATCCATTTTATGGTTAGAAAAGTGTGTGGATGCACATTCATGCACACAGGCAGCATTGTGGTTCAGTATGCTAGAGGCCTGCCTATAGATCAGATTTCTCTACAAGAATAGTAGAGTTTGATTTTTTCCCTAGGTTTTGTTAAGGAATATTTATTGTTCTCCTGGAGAAAAAGGAGGAACATAAAAAGAGAATTCTGGGCAAACCCCAGTATCATTAAACTAATGCTACTGTGCATTACAATGAAATGCTGTTCTTGAGAATGTATGTGACATTCTGTATCCAGCAAACTCATTGTTATTACTACACATTGAATGTCAAATGAAGTCATAATGGCGGTATAGTGAAGGTAAAATATTAACCAGGATTCAAAGGAATCAGTCCTATTGAGAACTTACACTGGCTATTAGGGGAATAGATGACGCTTTCAGAGCTCCACTGACAGAGTGTTCTAGCACTACTGTAGCCTACTTATACATACAAAAGGCCCAGGGATAAGAGTCTGATTTAGAGCTCATTGAAGTCAATAGGAGTCTTTCCTTTGACTTCAGTGGGTGCTGGATCATGCCCTAAGGGAGGAGAGGGAAGGAAGGAAGGAAGGAAACAATATTAGGAGAGAAATCAGTTCAGAAAAACTCTGCATCACACTTCCCTTGAGTATTTTTATAACAGATTTCTGGCTGAATTTAGCACTGTAAACAAACAAACACACAAAATTGGAACTGCCGGAAAAGGGCAGGATAATGTAAAAACGTCCCTCACAAAATGAGATTTGTTCAATATGTTCCACTGTCATTAAAACACAATGTTTGGGAGCCTTTTCTTAAGGAGAGAGTGACTCTCATAAAATTCAGTATGATTAGGTGCCAAGGTACCGGTGGCTTATACCTGTGGAAATAATCCAACGGAGAGACTTACACAGCCAAGTGGGAGGAATATCCTATGTACAAGCTACTCGCCCTGGCCCATGGAAGCCATTATCTCCATAAGTGGAACAGCTTATGATAAAACTTTTTTCCTTTTTGATGAGAAGTGCTACCAGTAGGTGTTCCAGATGATTTAGAGCTTTTTGCTAAAAGTGCATTTTATCATCAAATGGAGTGGGAAATTGTTCAGATTACAACAGAATGATTTGTTTTTCTCAAGAAAATGGATTACTTTGTAGGTTATGTATGAAAGAATATATTCAAAAGGAAAAACAATCCCAAATAGGATTTTCCCTTTCTTTGATTGTTTTATGGCTTTGTTTTAATTTCTCTTTGAATTTCTCTCCTTTTCATTTTGTAGTCTGCATTTCTCCAGTGCTGTTTCATTCTCTTTGTTTTTTTTGGTTCAGCCTCGGACTTGATTTTCTTCCCTCCATTTTCTCACATTTTTTCCCTTCTGGTTTGTCCCATTCTATTTGTGAGAACCTTCCCCTAAGAACCTTGCATCATATCTGCAGTCTCTCAACGCTTCCTTCTCATAAGAAATTAAGATTAGCAATAAAAGAGAGTGGCATAAACTAACTAGCTCAGTATGAACTGATGGATCTGTGGTTTGGCAGGTAACTGTTAAGCACCAATTCATCAATACACTTTAAAAGATTCTCATACAGTTTCCCTCAGCTTGCTATTTTAGGAGGAGACCAAGCCTTGAAAGACAGATAGACATTAGATTGCAATTTTTCTCACAATAATGGGCACACTTTCTTCAACCTCATTTGCCTCAATTCTGAAATGAAAGGGGCAGAATCTGCCCTTGCAGAAATCAGTATCAATCTGGAGTGGCTCCACTGACTTCATCAAAGTTATTCCAGCTTTACACAGATGAAACTGAACACAGTTTGGCCTGAAATTTGGAAGGGAGTAGATTGTGCAAGACAGAGTGCACTTTTCAAGGATAGAAAAGTGATTGTACACTGCCAAGAATTTCCCCTTTTTATTGATTCACTAAGCCTACCCCAGAGGTTAAGGATTTTTTTTCTTTAGACTCTAAACCTAATCTGAATCTAATGACCTGAGGCTTGAGCCTATCTTTTAAAAATCATTGAAAGGAGCCCACTCAGCAGTTTCAGAGTCCTGTGAACTGCTTACAGAACCTCCAGTAATAACCTATGGCAAGGAAATGCTTTGAAACTTTGCCCACAGGTAGGAGAAAGCACCTGCAAATCTTGTTATACCTTCATTCACGCAAGAGGCACACACTGGTTTTGCATGCATGCACCTACAGAGGGAGAATATACAAGGGGTGAAACTGCAACCTCGCTGAAGTCAGTGGGGCCCAAGATTTTTCCACAGCGAGTTTAAAAACACAGGAATGAAGAAACCACACTGACAGGTCTCATCTAAATGAAAATACAGTATTTCAAGCTAATTTCATATTTCGGGTTGTCACTGTTCTTGTCTCGATGTAAGATGTTGTCTTTCAATATTCATAAGGAAACAGTACAATGGTCCATCTTGCCTGGAATCCTGTCCTTCCCCCAGCCTATATTCAGCCACTGCAGAGAAAGATTAAAAAACCATATAATGATCCTAGAAAACTGGGCAATATTACACTATGGTGGTGAAGGGTCAGGATTATACTTCAATCAAGAGATGTGGAGTGTGCAAAAATGTGGCTGCAAATTGCAGTGTTACATGCAAAATAATATGTTCAAAATAATATCCCGATGTTAAATTCAGCTGTTGCCTCACATCTACCCAGTCTGCTGTGAGTAAGCCAGGTACCCCTCATGTATGTCTTCCAGTGCCCATACCAGCCTTCAGCAGGATTTATAGACCAGGTACACTACATTTCAGACTGGCAAGATACCATACATAACACCCACAATAACATTACAGTTGAAAGTCATAGCCCCACAAAGAGATTGGGCCAAATGGGAGATACACCAGGAATGAATCTTGATAAAACTCTCCCGACAAAATTTAACTGGAGAATGGATTGAAAATCAGCAGACCTGTCAGGCTTCTTACTGTAGCTGGGATAAAAGTACAAACTTTAGAATACACGGGGGAGAGGACTCCTACCACCTATTGTTACTGCCACAAAACCGTGAGCTCAGAAAATCTATACAGCCTGAATCATCAGCCTGAAAGAACAGCATTTCTCAATATATGCCACAGGTAGTGATTTTGTCACAAGATAAGCAGGGTCATGCCTGGTCAGAACTTGCTTGGACAGGAGACTGCCTAGAAAAAAACCAGTTGCTTCAGGGAGCAGTGTTGATTATTTCACTCTAGAGTAAGGACCCAATGTTAGGGTCTCCACTCAGGCATAAAGACTTTGGGGACAAGCCCCTAACTGACACTCTGCATTAGTGTGGAACAACATCCCGGTATGTTGTTCGAGTCTCTGTGCTGCTGGAGGTGCCTGGAAAACTCTTGTTGACTTCAAAGGGATTAGAATTTCACCCACCATCTTCGGAGTGAAATGTGAACTCAAGATCCTGAGCATTTATGGTAGGCCAGGCACTTTTTAGATGTGTTATCCATTATGTCTTGCTTAAACTCCAGGAACCTATTTAAGTAGTATTAGTACTTATGGGTTGTCTATAGAAATATTCATCCACAATTATTAAGGCATTTTACAAAGGAGGGTAAGTATCATTATTCCTATTTTATAGACTGAAAAACCAGGCACAGAGAGATGATATGACTTGCCCAGGGCACACAGAAGGTCACTGGCAAAGCCAGAAATAGAATCCAGGTCTCCTGAATTGTAGCTCAGTGCCCTAACCAGTGGGCCACAATGCAACCCTTTTGCCTGTTGTTTCAACTGAGTAAATTAGTTTTCACTTACTGTTCTGAATGGCTGGTTAGTGTTGCTCTGTTAGTGAGCACTTTTTAATGGCTGCTATAGTCCCCTTCCAGAGATGGCTGCATTCCACAGGTGGGTGAAGTGATTCCTAGATGTAGCATCTATCTGAGCATTTTTAATACACACATCTATTTAGTAGCTAAGCATTATGTACATAATTAAGATGAGCTCTACAGGTGTCCCTAATCTTTCATGGGAGGACCTTCCACAGCAAAAGACGTGATGCCAAGAAAACTTAGCTGCCCGCTTCCCAGTCAGGAATAATATATCCCCATTGATCACAGCTGGGTTGTGGTGAGAGAGGGGATCTCCCAGATGGCTAGGTCCCAGCCCAGTGAGGACTTTAAAGATTAGCACTAGGACTTGGAAGCACATTAGAAACTGGGTGAGGGGCGCCACAAAATGGAGTTGCACACTCAGTTTAGATTAATAGAGACTCACTCACTCCTTTGTAATAATCTCTAGAGAATTCTAAGTTGATGTAACATCTTTTTCCAGATTCGTGGCCCCTCACCCAGTTCCCAACCTGCTTCCAAGTGTGTAGCAAGGAACTGTGCAATTTGGATCATCTAGGGTTCTCATTCATCTGTCACAGTCGTTCCCAGCTAGAGTGCAGAATAGCAGTCTAGACAGGAGGCAATGAAGGTCCAGAAATGAACAAAAGAATAGTCTTCTATTTATATCTATGTATGCTTTGTTTGTTTTGGTGCCTATCTCGATGGTATCTAGGCACCATCTAGCTAGCTGAAGAAAGAAAAAGATATTTTTGGCTGCTATTCAGGTTTCCGTGAGTTTCAATTTGTCAAGGTGGTCCATGAGATTGTTCACCACCTTGACAAATGTGTTGAGCGCTTTGAGATCTTGGGATGGAAAATGCAAAGTAGCTGCCAGTTACTGTTTGCTAATTGTCTGAGAAATTGACATATGTTCAGAATGGTCAATTCACCATGGTGTCCAGGTCAAAGGGCAAATTTGAGACTTACTCCAAATGTATAGGAAACTTGTTTTCTAATGAAAGTCTAGCAGGGCCTGTTCAACATTCAGAAACCCATAGATTACTGTATATGTCTATATGTATGTACATACAAAAATGCCTCTAAAGCTATAAACCATAGAATAGAAAGAAAAATGCAGTTTCAAAGGAGACTATGTAGAATAATGGTTTCTATTAGTGAAGTAACACATAGTTTTACAAAGCCAAAGAAGGTCAAAAGACTAGAGAACTGTTTACTGTCACTGCACTCATGGTTAGTATTTCGGTCTAGTTTCCATATGTCTGTCATCTGCAACACTGCTGTCTGGCAGCAAGCACAATAAACATGACCAGTGACCGCAGTCTGTTTTTCAAAACACAACATAGGAGCCCAGGAGACCACAGGTTTTAGGTTAAAGATTAAAACCAACATGGACCAGTCACGTGTGAGGAGGTTGATGCTAGACTCCCCCTTGCAGTAACCTTAGCCTCCCTTCGGTTCAGAAAGACTCCTTTAGACCTACTTACCACCACTCTATATCTGGGTAAGGGAGTCTAAGTTACTGTAAAAAGAAAAAGAGTACTTGTGGCACCTTAGAGACTAACAAATTTATTAGAGCATAAGCTTTCGTGAGCTACAGCTCACTTCATCGGATGCATTTGGTGGAAAAAACAGAGGAGAGATTTATATACACACACACAGAGAACATGAAACAATGGGTTTATCATACACACTGTAAGGAGAGTGATCACTTAAGATAAGCCATCACCAGCAGCAGGGGGGGGGAAAGGAGGAAAACCTTTCATGGTGACAAGCAAGTACTGTTCCTCTGATATTCTTGTTAACTGCTGGAATTAGCCTACCTTGCTTGTCACCTTTTCTTTTTGCCAATAAGTTACTGTAAACTATGTTATTTGAAGTCACTTGCCAAGAAGCTGGAGAAAGGTGTTACATCAATTTAGAATTCTCCGGACATTACTACAAAGGAGTGAATGAGTCTCTATTAGTCTAAGCTGAGTGTGCAACTCCATTTTGTGGCCCCCTTGGCGACATCCAATTTTTTTGGACATACCAGATTCCATCAAAATGAATTTTATTTATTATAAGAATTTTGGATGTGGGGCTAGATATATATTTTGGATAACATGATGAATTTGGGAGCTGGAAAATAGGAGTTCGCTTGTGTCTCCAGTTGTTTCTAGTTCACAAATGAAATGTGTATATCAAAGGTGTAACATTTAGATTACAATCAGCAACAGAGATTTCTCTGACAAAACAACTAGCACTTTATATAGACAAAAATGGTTGCTAATTCAGGACATGGGTCACATTTTTGACGGCTTGGAATACGAGACACATACCCTGTAATCCTTCCTCAACAATATAGCCTTGTTTAGAAAGCTCTGCAATTGGTCATTAGGATTGTGAGATTTTATGAATTAGCTCACAGTGGTCTGCCAGTGCAATTATATAGTGTATATTTACCTGTAAACAGCCCTGACACAACATGATTGTCGTTCAGATTAAAAGCATGCAGAATACTTGCAAGGGCAGAGATGTCAGAACTGCTCTGTGATACAGTGCAGTCAGGGGTGCTTTGAAATGAATCATTGATTTGAAAAGAAGTTTCTACCATGTGCTTTTAAATTAGTCATTGATTTTTAAAAAAACAAAAACAGTTTTGTTTTACATGTTTGTTGTATAGAGGATTGGGGAAAAGAAAAGCTTCCATGTAGGTTTGACAAAATTCAGCAGAACCCTGATATGTTAGGTGGCAGTATGGTCTGAAGGCATGAGCATCACTGAAGAGTCAAGGAGTCTTGTGTCTTACCTTACCTCTCATGCTGCTTTTCAGTTTGATCTAGGGCCATTCAGGGGCCAGGGTGATGGGCGTATATAACAACAAAGGCTATGTCTGGAGTTGGGGATGTGATTCCCAGCTGGAGTGGACATACTCTCATTAGCTCTTATTGAGCTAGCTCATTAAAAATAGTAGTGTAACTGTGATAACATGGGCAGTGGCACAAGTTATCTGCCCCATGTTCAAACCCACCTAAAGCCTACATGTTCATCCTCAGGGGAGATGGTCAATGCTGCTGCTCGCCACTGCCCAGAGTACTACGGCTACACAACCACTTTTAGCATGCTAGCTCAGTCAAAACTAGCGTGAGTATTCTACTTGAGCTGGGCATTACACCCTAGCTCCAAGTGTAGACACAGTCTTAGATAGACGTTTCTGCCTCAGTGTCATCATCTTTAAAGTGGGAATAATAATGCTTATCTCACTCACAGGATGGTTGTGATTGTAAAGGTCAATTAATGTTTATGCATCATTTTGAACATGTAAAATACTATGTAAGTGCTAAGCAGCAGTAAATCCTAATTCCTTACTAAGGCAAAACTCCCACTGACTTCAGTGGAGGGTCTGTTTAAGTAAGAAATGCAGAATCAGACCTTTAATATTTACATTTAACATTGTCCTTGATATTACAGGCAAAAACCCGTTAACCTCTTCCAGCTGTTCATCTCTTATAGCTTGCTTTCTGTTGCCCTTGGTTTAGTGAGTGATTGTGTGGAAATATTTGCCCCTGTTTATCATAGTGTGTACTTTTCTAAAATATAAAAAGGCACCTACTTTTTGCACTCCATGAGAAATCTATGAATTTTGGCATTTTTGGCCAGTCTGACAGTCAGTTTTTGGAGGAAAAGTTTGTTATTTCACAGCCCTGGAAAGCTTTTTCCCTATTTGGAATCCATCCGCTTTGTGCTTTCCATATCCTGAGTGATATGGAAAGCACTGTGACAATTACAAGAAGCTTTCAGAGATAGATACATTAAGAATGAATTACTAGCAGGCAGCAGATAATAAGAAATGTGTAATTTGTTAATTCGAGGTGGACAGGCATTGGAATCTCATTGCGACCTTGGCCACCATTGATTTAAAGGGATCAATGACTCACTGCTAATTCTGTTTCTAGACCATGAAAGCAATCACACAGTGATAAGGTCACCAGAGTCAGAGACCTCCTGGATTACGACCGGGGAGACTGGCTGGATCCCCTGACGCTCACTCGGCATATGGGGCTTTTCAGGCCTCGTACTCCCCAGCTCGTACTTCAGGAGGTGAGGGCTGCTTTACCACCTGCTGCTTGGGCCTACCTCGACTGGGTCCTGCGAGAGGGCATGCCCCGCCCATCCTCCATCCCAGGCCCTCCGGACTTTTTCATCAGGCCCCTGCCCTGTGGACCCAACCGAATCCCCCCTCGCCCCTTCACTGTGAGCCAGCTGCATGATTTGCAGCCGGTTCGTTTCCAGACCACACCGAGGAAACATCTATACACGCTCATGCTCCATACCCTTCACTTCCTCACCCTCGCATCGCACCCTGACACAAAGTGGCGGGACCTCCTGCCACCTCTAGAGAGTGAGGAGCCCCGGTGGGCCAGCTGATATTCCACCCTAGTCCTGAGGCCTGCCAGGGATATCAGTTGGCGGCTCCTTCATGGGGCCTTGAGCCTGGGCGTGTACTTGGTGTGGTTTACGCCTGTCCCAGACACCTTCCCCTTCTGCGGCGTGAGGGAGACCATGGCGCCTGTTTACCTGGAGTGCGCCAGGTTGCAGCCCCTATTCCAGCTCCTCTAAGATATCCTGTTACATTTTTGGATGCACTTTTCCCCTCACCTTCTTATCTACACACTCCCTATCCGTGGCCCCACAAAGTCACGGGACCTCCTGGCCAATCTCTTCCTGGCCCTGGCTAAAGTGGCCATTTATAAAAGCAGGGAGAGGAGGTTGGCCGAGGGGGCCTCCTGTGACTATGGGGCCTATTTTCAATTCTCTGTCCGTTCACACATCCAGGCAGAGTTCCTCTGGGCGGTGTCCACTGGCTCCCTTGATGCCTTCGAGGAGCAGTGGGCGCTGTCCAGGGTTCTCTGCTCGGTGTCCCCCTCAGTTCCCTTTGTTTGATCCTTTGACTGCACTCCTGTCCCTGTTATTTCATTAGTTGTCCCCCAGAATCACTTGGCTTCCAGGTCCTGTGGATCCTCCCCTTAGGCTGAGGGGGGGTCCTTTAGCAGTGGGCAGGCTTCCACCTGCCCACTTTCTGGATCCCAATAGGACCAATGGAGTCTGTTGAACTTAGTGTTTACAAGCACAATTGCTCAGAGTTAATCACGCTAGCTGAAATCAGTACAGGTAGAATGACTGTCAGTGTGTTGACCTGCAATTAAACTTCAGTGGGTGCTGCACATGCTATAGGTGGTATCCTCAGAGATTTGCCTGTGATTGGCTAAGATTTGTCTCAAGCTAGAAAGCTGTGGCAGTATGGAGAGAAGGCAAGATTTAAAACACATGCACACACAAGGAAATGTGCAAAAAATCGAAATGACAAAGTTGTTGAGTTAATACTCTCTGGGTTGTCACCCGAGGAGTAACTCTACACTTGAAAATGCTGAAAATTCACAGATATTGTAAATGTCCCATAATGCGACTAAAAGTTTGGCTTTCACCACAAAAAATGCAAAATGTTCCCCCTTTAGAGCCCATCTATGGTACATGGACAGGCATGTCGGGGAGTGAATATTCTGAAGGTTCTTTCTAGCTATCAAAGGGGGGGACATAAAGTTGCTGTGCGAAATGTGTGTTTGCTGTGAATAGTTATCATGTGGGCTGAATGCCCTGCCATGGAGAAAATCAAACCCAGGCAATATATAAAATAGTTGATGTGTTTGATGCTGTGCTGCATGCCAAATGCATGGCAGGACATGTTTTGAATGTATGGTCTTTCAAAATAATATTCCATTCTGCACAGATACTGTAGGTAACAGGCTCAACATTACTCCCAGCCCCATTACAGAGGCATGAAAAATAGTCAAAAAGGGACAAAAATACTTGGAAATTTACCATCTCAAGCACAAAATTCTCTACCCTTGGAGCTGCAATAAATGTCACCGTCTGATCACCTGGCCCCTAATCTACTCTCTCACCCTTTCCGAAGATGGTGATTATACGGAGAAAACTTCAGATACTTTGACTCACCCATGGGCAGGGCATATCATAGGCTGGGGAAGGCTATGCCTTCCCAAACAGCTGTGCGTGACCCTGCCCATGCTCTGCCCTGAGGCCCCCTCCTGCTTGCCGCTAGTTGGCAGGCTGCTCCTCTTCCGGGAAGCCTGTTGGGGCTGGGGCTAGGGTGGTCGGCCTGTGTGCTGGACTTGGGGTGGCTGAGGTCGCCCAGTGCTGGGTGCCATGGCACCTGGGGCGAGGGGGGGCCACATGCTGCCTGCCTACCGCTCTGGGGCTGGAGACACTCGGGCAGCCTGGGGCTAGGAGGGGCCTCTGGGCTTCAGCAGGGGCAGGAGGGGCAGGAGCTCAGATGGAAGGGGTGGGCTGGCCTGCAGGCTAGCTTCCCCGAACCCGTGGTTCATCCCCCGCCCATGGACTCACCCACAACAAAATAAAAATAAAATTGACTTGCCATGGATGCAATGACTGAGTGGGTTGAATTTCATAAATTTTCTCTTTGTAATTCCCTGGCAAATACCACGATCCATTAGATATTTGTCCTTAGTTCTCTTTTCAAGTAGCTGCTCTCAGTAAAAAGACACAGCTATGAATTATAGTCCAGGGGTGAGTGAGAGTCAAGGGTCTTTACTGCAATCTCAGCTGGTCTTATCCTTTGCAGTAGGTTGGGGGGCACATTTTGGTCTGGTCTGAACAAGGTTTTAGCATCTTGAGCCTGGGTCAGCGGGTTCCTGAAATACTGACTGGGGAAATATTAGTCTCAAGATTAAATTATAAATAACTAAATAAAGCACTGCCCCTCCACAAAAAAACCTTCAGGACTGAAGAAAAGTGGCAAGATGAATAGGGCTGCATTGGAGACAGTTTCTCAGCAAGCCAGAACATCATTTTCGCAGCAGGATTTTGAATGGACCTCAGGAGAGTGAAATGTGCATCAGGGAGGCCAATGAGAAAGAGGTTGCAGTAATTAAGACAGGAGGATAATAAGGGCCTGGATAAGAGTTTCTGTGGTAAAGTCAGAGAGAAAAAGCAGGATCTGGAACATGAATGGGGAGATCTTGGCCCCATTGGAGTCAATGGTAATTTTGCCCCAGGTTATCATGTCTCTAACCTTGAAACCAATCGCAGTTTTGGATTTCATCCATGGCATAGAGGGGTCCTGAGATTGATGAGTCAGGATGACATCTAGTCAGGTCCTCATCCAGCCAGTATCCCTCTCATCTAATGGGTGTAAAACCAGATAAGATCGACCCCCACCTTCCTTCAGGCAAAGACCTCCTATGTTTGTCGAAAACAGCTCCCTTTATACAGGGCTTTTTTCAACTCTTAATGTGTATCCAGTCCCATGACAGAGGTGACCCTACCCCATGCTCCTGCCCCAGGATGTTGTGTGTGGCAGTTCCATCCAATCAGCAGTTTGCCTTCTCTTACCATCAAAGAGGCAGGAGAGTGCCATCCCATCCATCAACAATAAGTGATCAGTAATATCCTGAATCCAAGCTGAAACACAGCTCCCCCATGCCTTGCATTAATCAAACTACATGGAGTGTTTGGAAGGATTTGTTATTTGTTGAATGAAAGGATATTTTGGATAATAAATCATTCCGGCTCCTGCAAGCATTACACACACAGTTTTATTTTAAGGATGGTTACCCAGCTCTATCCACTGCTGAATAAATAATCTGTCTGTCTGTAAACAATACATAGGATTTCCCCGCTCTGTAATAACAGCATAAATACTACAGGTGGAAGTTTCCATGTTCCATGAAAATGACTCCTGAATGTGATTTTCCACTAGAAAATGGAAAACATAATAAAAACAAGGATTTTTCTAAACATAGACTACCTCTGAGCACGTGGGGGCTGTTGAAAATCATTGCTTTTAGCTCTAGCATTGATACAATTTCATAAATTACAAGACGTTAAAAGAAAAGGAGTACTTGTGGCACGTTAGAGACTAACAAATTTTGATTTCCATTGATTTCTATACGGTTAAATTCAGTGCCTTGCATAATGACAGGTTTCAGAGTAGCAGCCGTGTTAGTTTGTATTCGCAAAAAGAAAAGGAGTACTTGTGGCACCTTAGAGACTAACAAATTTAGATTTCCATTCTATATGGCTAAATTCAGTGCCTTGCATAATGACAGGTTTCAGAGTAGCAGCCGTGTTAGTCTGCTACTCTGAAACCTGTCATTATGCAAGGCACTGAATTTAGCCATATAGAGTGGAAATCTAAATTTGTTAGTCTCTAAGGTGCCACAAGTACTCCTTTTCTTTTTGCGAATGTAGACTAACATGGCTGCTACTCTGAAACAAGACGTTAAAGGTACAGATGAGCCAAAACCTGGGCTATGAGCCCCAATGAACTTTGTTGTTCATGCCTATCTGTGCAACGGGCCTGGAACTGAACACAAATCTGAATTTACCTGAAATTGGGGAAAATCTAAATCCAGATCTGAACTCTGTAGCTGGAGCCCTAAGCCTTCAAGAACTTGTTTCTCCATAAGGTCAAAGGAAGAAACTGTGATGCTTGGTTTAGTGATTAGAGCACATGGACTAGAAGTCAGAAATCCAGGGTTCTCTTCCTCCTTTAGCCGCTTGATTTGTGCTGTGGATTATGTAGGACATGTCATTTAACCTCTCTGCACCTCAGTTTCCCCATCTCTACAATGGGAGATAATAATACAAGTATTTTCCTATCTTTCAGAGGTGTTTTGAGGCTTAAAGGGGAAAATTTAAAAATCATCTGACTTATTTTTGTCGTGTTGTTAGAACAGGGATCAGCAACCTTTGGCACACGGCCTGTCAGGGAAATCCGCTGGCGAGCTGGGCCGGTTTGTTTACCTGCAGTGTCTGTAAATTCGGCCGATCGCAGTTCCCATTGGCCACAGTTTGCTGTTCCAGGCCAAAGGGGGCTGCGGGAAGCGGCGGCCAGCACATCCCTCGCCCCACGCTTCTTCCTGCAGCTCCCATTGGCCTGGAATGGTGAACCACAGCCAGTGGGAGCTGCGATCGGCCGAACCTGCAGACGCTGCAGGTTAACAAACTGTGCCGGCCCACCAGCGGATTTCTCTGACGGGCCATGTGCCAAAGGTTGCCGATTCCTGTTTCAGAAGTTCCTGAGATCACTGTGAGTCAAGAGAAGTCTTCTAGTCGAGTCCCCTGCACTTATGACAGGACTAAGTATTATCTAGACCAGTAGTTCTCAAATTTTTGTACTGATGACCTCTTTCACATAGCAAGCCTCTGAGTGCGACCCCCCTTATAAATTAAAAACACTTTTTCATATATTTAACACCATTATAAATGCTGGAGGTGAAGCGGGGCTTGGGGTGGAGGCTGACAGCTCATGACCCCCCCATGTAATAACCTCACAACCCTCTGTGAGATCCCAACCCCCAGTTTGAGAACCCCTCATTTAGACCATCTAGACCTCCATCCTCCACTGATGGAGATACCACAACCTCCCTAGGCAATTTATTCCAGTGCTTAACCACCCTGAAAGTTAGGAAGTTTTTCCTAATGTCCAACCTAAACCTCCGGGGCTGCAATTTAAGCCCATTGCTTCTTGTCATATTCTCAGAGGCTGAGAAGAACAATTCTTCTCCCTCCTTCTTGTATCAACCTTTTACGTACTTGAAAACTACTTTAACTCATTTTTCTAAACTAACTAAATTTCAGGGTGATGGTGTCCTTTTAAATGATTCCAATTCATAAACGGTTTGAGATCCTAGGGTGAAAGTTGTTATATGTTCTGGAAAAATGGGGATAATAAAATGTACTTTCCTTTGTAAAGTACTTTGAGATCTATTTACTGTCATTTGCTGTCTCTCTAGCATTTCTGGCCTCAACCTGGCTTCCATTTGTCCCCCAGTCTAATGGGGATTTTTGGCCTTTTTAAAGTCTCAGAATCTTCTGTTCATTTCAGCTGGGCCTGTCCCTTCACCTCTCTGTGTCCTTTGTCTGTCTTGTAAACTCTGGCCATAAGTATCTCTTATTGTGTGTATGTACATAGCCTAGCACAATGGGGCACTGATTTCAGTTTGGACCTCTGAGGGCTACTATAATATTATTAATAATAAATATAATTATTCTTACTTCTTTTAAAAGTAGTTGGGTGGGGGCTTTTAGGAGGGGAGGAGGAGAGGGGGGCAGGATGTAAGGGAAAGGGGTACAGATGTAGGGCCAGATTTCCAGCTGACGAATTATGTACTCCAAAGAACACCAGCTGAAGATCTAACTCAGACTAAAGATGTAAAGTTCTTAGGCTCAGACCCTCAAAGGTATTTAGGCACTTACTTCACATTAAAATCACGTATCTAAATGTCGTTGAGGATCTGGGCCTTAGTCTCTTTGGAAGACTGTTGAAGAAAGTTATCAATGTCTGTTTAACATCAAGTTGCTCTGAACATTTTTATAGATTGTTTTGGGAAGCATTGAGTATCATGTGGAACAATCATAATTTCCCTGTGCTGTGAGATATGGGTAATATCTCTTTTGGAAAAAAGAAAAGGAGTACTTGTGGCAACTTAGAGACTAACAAATTTATTAGAGCATAAGCTTTTGTGAGCTACAGCTCACTTCATCGGATGCTGTAGCTCACGAAAGCTTATGCTCTAATAAATTTGTTAGTCTCTAAGGTGCCACAAGTACTCCTTTTCTTTTTGCGAATACAGGCTAACACGGCTGCTACTCTGAAACATCTCTTTTGGAAAGAAGACATGGCAAGAAAGCAGGTGTGCTCATTGTTGAAAACTCTAGGATATGTTTTGGTGCTTCATACTAAAAGAGAGAAGACAGAGCCCAAGAGACAACTGGCTGCTAGACTAACTTGCTGCAGACACATGATTTTCACATTTTCTGCAGAATGAATTAAATGATCCACATCGAACATCAACAATGCGAGTAACTCAATCTACATTTTAAAGAGCCAGTTGAAGACCACACTTCCTCTAGCTTTAGGCACTGATGACTGATATCAAGACTTTGTAAACAAACTAGAAGAGATAGCACAGCCCTGCATGTCTTCAATCACCTGCCAACCCTACCCCCCACCATTTCTGACCAGGATAATCTTCCTTCTAACCAAAGAGAAGAAAAACAACCTCTACATTTCAGATGAGGTGAATTGTTTTAGGCTGCTTTCTGAGACTCATGGGGGTGAGTTGGAGATGGGACTCAGCTGAAGGATTTGGATACAGATTTGGATCTAGATGTGAATTTAAAATGCCCAAAGGTTTGAGAATATTTGCATTTGGGCATTAGTTTGTCTTATAATAGAGATCCAATTCAGGACTATGATACTCCATCCCTATTCAGGGCAGCACACAAACACATAGGTAAGTGCTGTCTGTAACAGAGTTCTTTTCCTGAGCTGGGGCCAGAGATAAGTGCCAACTATGAAATTCTGATCTCAAGCCTGCTGCTTCAACCCTCTGACCAAAATTTCTACATATTCAGGGCCAGGGTTCTGATTCAGATCCATGTCTAGAATCAATTATTTAATTTCAACCTCATATTAAGGTATTTCTATACATACAAAACTTGGCAGTTTTGCTTCTTATGGGTTCTTCCTTTCGATCAATGCAGGATCAACACCATGTGAGTTTCCCTTGAGCAGAGACCCCAAGGACCGAAAGCAAAGCTCTGTTGGAGGGATCATCAAATGTGAGCTTTATGTGGTCTAAGTGTGAATTCCTAAATGGGTTCACATAAAGGTTTGTGAATCCACTGATCCTTAAAAGACCTTGACTGGGTTGGTAATGAAACCTGAAACCACGTGAGGGCTTGTCTACACTGGCAATTTACAGCGCTACAACTTTCTCGCTCAGGGGGGTGAAAAAACACAGTGCACCAGCGCTGGGAGCCACGCTCCCAGTGCTGGTAGCTATGCCCCTCTTGGAGGGGTTTTCTTAGAACGCTGGGAGAGCTCTCACTCAGCCCTGCACCATGACCACACAAGGCATGTTAAAGAGCTGCTGCGGCAGTGCTTTAGCATTGCCAGTGTAGACTAGCCCTGACGGTTGTGTGGTCTGGACTGTAGTTATTTTTTCTTGTCAAAAATATCTTGCTACAGATAAATAAGTCTTGCAATACTATTTGGTTAAAAAATAATGTTAAAAGCATAGAGAATCTAATTCATTAGATGAGAGCAGTTTCCTACAGCTGGAAAGCTATCAGGTGGGAGGTGGTACTAAGATACTGATGTTCTAGTTTTGCTGCACATATTCTGTAGCATTCATAAGAATATAATACTTAAGAACACCTTTAATTTCAAAGCATGTCAAAGTGTTTAACCAAGTGTAGAAAGCACACACTAAAACCACTTCACTCATCACTGAAGTGCAGCTACTTCTGGGATTCAACGTGGCAGCTGTTTTAAAAGCGCATAGCTACACTGCACAACATTTAAAGATTGGAAGTAAAGAGTATCATAGATTCATAGATTCATAGATACTAAGGTCAGAAGGGACCATTCTGATCATCTAGTCCGACCTCCTGCACAGCGCAGGCCACAGAATCTCACCCACCCACTCCTATGAAAAACCTCACCCATGTCTGAGCTATTGAAGTCCTTAAATCATGGTTCAAATACTTCAAGGAGCAGAGAAGCCTCCCTCAAGTCAACCATGCCCCATACTACAGAGGAAGGCGAAAAACCTCCAGGGCCTCTCCAATCTGCCCTGGAGGAAAATTCCTTCCCGACCCCAAATATGGCAATCAGCTAAACCCTGAGCATATGGGCAAGATTCACCAGCCAGATACCCAGGAAAGAATTTTCTATAGTAACTCAGATCCCATCCATCTAATATCCCATCTCAGGGGATTTGGCCTATTTACCTTGAATATTTAAAGATCAATTACTTACCAAAATCCCATTATCCCATCATACCATCTCCTCCATAAACTTATTGAGTAGAATCTTAAAGCCAGATAGATCTTTTGCCCCCACTGCTTCCCTTGGAAGGCTATTCCAAAACTTCACTCCTCTGATGGTTAAAAACCTTCGTCTGATTTCAAGTCTAAACTTCCTGGTGGCCAGTTTATACCCATTTGTTCTTGTGTCCACATTGGTGCTGAGCTGAAATAATTCCTCTCCCTCTCCTGTATTTATCCCTCTGATATATTTATAGAGAGCAATCATATCTCCCCTCAACCTTCTTTTAGTTAGGCTAAACAAGCCAAGCTCCTTAAGTCTCCTTTCATAAGACAAGTTTTCCATTCCTCGGATCATCCTAGTAGCCCTTCTCTGTACCTGCTCCAGTTTGAATTCATCCTTTTTAAACATGGGAGACCAGAATTGCACACAGTATTCTAGGTGAGGTCTCACCAGTGCCTTGTATAACGGTACTAAAACCTCCTTATCCCTACTGGAAATGCCTCTCCTGATGCATCCCGAAACCGCATTAGCTTTTTTCACAGCCATATCACATTGGCAGCTCATAGTCATCCTATGATCAACCAATACTCCAAGGTCCTTCTCCTCTTCCGTTATTTCTAATTGATGCGTCCCCAACTTATAGCTAAAATTCTTGTTATTAATCCCTAAATGCATAACCTTACACTTCTCACTATTAAATTTCATCCTATTACTATTACTCCAGTTTACAAGGTCATCCAGATCCTCCTGTATAATATCCCGATCCTTCTCCGAATTGGCAATACCTCTCAGCTTTGTATCATCTGCAAACTTTATTAGCACACTCCCACTTTTTGTGCCAAGGTCAGTAATAAAAAGATTAAATAAGATTGGTCCCAAAACCGATCCCTGAGGAACTCCACTGGTAACCTCCCTCCAACCTGACACCTGATACCTGAGAGGTATCAGAATGTCCCTCTCATCTACTCGGGCAAAATGTACTGCAGTTACTGTGTATGGAATTTAAAGAGACGAAGTGGCTAAGGTAATATATTTTCTTTTTCTTCTTCTTCAATGCTTAGCCAGACAGTCGGCCATTGTGAGCATTCACCATTTGGTCCGTTCCTGCTCAACCGCAAAGGCTTGATGGCCTGAGAGTCCACCATCGGAACAGACTAGATGAACCAGGTAATAGGGGGTCTGCCTCTGTGCCACCTCCAACCCTTGGTTGATGGAATTTTATCCCAGATGTTACAAGTCACCTGGAGAACGGTATTTGCTGGAATGTCTTGTGGCATCCTTGCAACATGTCCAAAAAGCATAAGGCGCTACTGCGGACAATGGCTCCAGTAGTCTGTAGGCACAAGTGACCATAAACATCTGCATTACAGATGAAGTCATTCCACTTTATGCCCCATATACAACGTTGACATTTTGTGTGGAAAGCCTCCATATCTTTTATTGGACCAACTTTTGTTGGTGAAAAAGACAAGCTTTCCATGTACACAGAGATTCCAGCTCTTGTGAAAAATGCCTTGGGACCTTAAATAAATGCAAGTGGTCAGGATGTCTTTATACATCTCATCTGAAACATGACCCTGCCAACAGCAAAGTGCTCCCTAAGACCATCCTCACAGCTCCTTCAGTATCAGACTCTGAGGAAGAGCACCACCTTCTGAACCACAAACACCTCTTCTTTACAGCACCCTGGGTTTTCTTTCAACATCTGCTATCTAATCACTGCCAGTTCCAGAAGGTGCTCAGTGCTTTCAGTTTGGTGCGATCCTAATCCAGGGGCTTGGGCATGTCTAGTACATGTAGAATACAGGCTTTAGATAGCCAATGCCTTTATTTAATACATAATGTAATGTGGGCATACCAGGCAGTATGCACTCAAGCAAGCAGGATACTTGCCTGACAGTACCACTGGGGATATCAGTGCTAACATACCACATGCTTTCTTTACCTCATAATCTTATAAGGCTTAGTTGTAACTTTCAAATGTTACTTTTGGAAGTGGATGAATTTTGTGAAGGCGCCCTGTGGACGCATAACTGGAGGTGGGACTGTAAAAGCTGATTGCTTCATTCTTTTATTGATGGGAGTAACACAGATCTTGCTTTGTAGCTCATTTTCCATTTGTAAAACCTTATCTGCTGCTTCAGTGATGGAAAAGTCATTGGCAGTATTTTGTTTCCTATGAGGCTGAATTTGAACTGTACATGTATCTAGCGGGAAGGACTGCAGGTCTGGATTAGGGAGAAATGGAAGAGCCAATCTGAAAGCAGGTATAGGTCAAGTAGCCCTACTACATACCAGACCAGATTCTGATGTGGAGTAACACCTTACTCCACAAGTGGTCCCATGAAAGTCAATGGGACCATCCATGAAATAAAATGCTATTCAACGTGAGTAAGGGTATCAGACTCTGGCTCACTGTAATTAGCCATGGGTGCCTTGAGGAAAAAGATGGAGATAAATACCACTAATAAACATAGCCACTATGAGATGCGAGGGGGGGGGGGGGAGAGACAGGGAAGACAGTCAAACAGGAATAATTCCCAAGGACTTTGTTTGCTCCTCAAGACAGCTCCTCCTCAATGGAAAAAAAAATAGAAGCTTGTTAGGGATTACTGTGACAAAGCCACTCATCTCAACCTAATGTTGGTGAAGTGTGAACCTGGACTTTGCAGTTCAGGCCCTTTTCTACTTTTGGGGCCAGGTCCTCACCTGATGTAGCTCCAATAACTTCAGAAGAGCTGCACTGATCTGGCCCATAACAATTATACAGGTTCTTTCATACTGTCACTGCTCATTATGTCCTCCCCATCTTCTCTGCTGTGAGGGCATGTATCAGTGCAGAGCACAAAGCTGAGGCAGCCGAGAAAGGAAAAAATAGCACAAAATGCTAAATAGTATGAAAAGGAGACGTTTTATGATAACTATGGAACATAAGAGAATTAAAAATCCAGCAAGGCAAACAGAATCCAAACAGCTATAGGCCTTCCCCACCTTGAACTTTTTTGTGTGTGTTTCCAGTATTTCACAACTTTGTAGGCCCTCCTACCCCCAGCTTTATTGTGAGAGGCCAGGTTTCTGCATTACCCATATATTTTCCCTAATAAAATGTATTATTTTTATGGAGTGTGAATGATCAGAAAGAAAGCAAATCTCTCAAGACCCAAGTGGTTACTTTGAAATCATAGTAAACTCTCTCTCTCTGGTGGCCAATAGGGCTATAGCGATATGGAGAACACAATGATAGACAGATTCATGGCAATTAGAGAAGGAAAAGATGAAGTCATCTAAGCTCATTCCCCTGCCAAAATAGGAGTGTTCCCTATATGTACCGGGAATACTGCATTATCTAGCCTAGATTTTAACATCCCAGTCAATGGGGCTTCTACCACTTTCCTTTTAGAAACGGAGCCTCCATTTAAACAGAAGCTTTTCCTGATAACCAGGAGAAATTTTCACTTGTTAAAATGTCATCCTGTGATCAGGGCCAGATTAATGACTACACAGAGCAGAACCAGGGTCAGGACCCTGGGTCTGGGGGTCATTTGATAACATCAGTGATGTCATCGGAGAAGTGCACGTGGAGAAGAATGCCTACAGCACAGGCAACTTTCTCGGAAAGAGCTCATCCTGACCCCCCAAGATCTGACCAAGGTGAACAGGCAGCTCTTGAGATGGGTTGGTTGTGGGGGGATCCTCTTTGCTGTTATTAGGGTAACCTGGGGAGAGGGGCTCTGGCCACTGCTGCTAGTGCCTTTGGGGCAGGAGATCTCAGCTACCACCATTCCTGTTCAGTAAGCTGGGACCCTGACTGGCTGCTGACGCAGGGAGGGCTCTAGCCCTTGCTCATCTTCAGGAAGGGCTGGGAGGAGGCAACCAATACCATTACAGTGAGGGCGACTTGGGGAAGGGAGATTCCTTTCACACCACTGCAACGGAGGGCCCGGTTACCCCATTAGTGGCCTCTGTGTGTGTATGTTGGTGTGGGGGGCTCTCGGGGCCCCACACACAGGACCCCCAGCTGGGTAGCTTGGGACTGATGGTGGCCTCCATACACCAACCCTCTAACTAGTGTTACAGGCACGCCTTTGGTCCTGGTCTTCAGGATGACCAAGACTTCTGCGCTCTTCAAACCATTTCTTTTTGTGGGAGTGGAATGCACTCCAGGAGGAGGAAAACCTCAGCCTTTCTGATACCCTAATAGAGGGTTTTCTGTGTGGGGGAGAATTCCTGCTATTACAGCAGAGGGCTCTGTGTATGTTTGTTGGGGTGGGGAGCTTGCTATCAGCACCCATGCAGTCACCTAATGGAGTGGAGCTGTTGTGGGTGTAGTACAATTTTTAATGAAATAACATTTAATGAGGTTGGGTTGCTGTATGTGGTTTTGCATCAGAATTCAAATGAGTTCAAACAACCGCAGAAACAGCTCCCTGATTTTACAACTATCGGGATTCTATTGCCGGGCTCACAACATTTGGAGATTTTCTTAAAGCCCCAGTTCCTGCAGTTATTTGATTACATGAAAATCCCACCTTTTATATTTAAAAGACAAGTAAATTTCTAGCTGTCATAAATATAAAGGGAAGGGTAAACACCTTTAAATCGCTCCTGGCCAGAGGAAAAATCCTTTCATCTGTAAAGGGTTAAGAAGCTAGGATAACCTCGCTGGCACCTGACCAAAATGACCAATGAGGAGACAAGATACTTTCAAAGCAGGAAGGAGTGGGGGGGAGAAACAAAGGTTCTCTCTGTCTGTGTGTTGCTTTTGCCGGGACCAGAGCAGGAATGCAGGTCAGAACTCCTGTAAAGGGCTAATAAGCAATCTAGTTAGATATGGGTTAGATTCTGTTTTGTTTAAATGGCTGATAAAATAAGTTGTGCTGAATGGAATGTATGTTCCTGTTTTTGTGTCTTTTTGTAACTTAAGGTTTTGCCTAGAGGGAGTCTCTATGTTTTGAATTGGATTACCCTGTAAGATATTTACCATCCTGATTTTACAGAGGTGATTCTTTTACTTTTTCTTCAATTAAAATTCTTCTTTTAAGAACCTGATTGCTTTTTCATTGTTCTTAAGATCCAAGGGTTTGGGTCTGTGTTCACCAATGCAAATTGCTGAGGATTTTTATCAAGCCTTCCCCAGGAAAGGGGGTGTAGAGGATTTTGGGGGGAAAGACGTTTCCAAGCGGGCTCTTTCCCTGTTGTATATTTGTTAGACACTTGGTGATGGCAGCAATAAAGTCCAGGGACAAAAGGTCAAATAGTTTGTACTTTGGGGAAGTTTTAACCTAAGCTGGTAAAAATAAGCTTAGGGGGTTTTTCATGCAGGTCCCCACATCTGTACCCTAGAGTTCAGAGTGGGAAAGGAACCTTGTCACTAGCCCTTGTGGTTGTAGAGAAAAGCTTAACATTCTGACCTGAATGTGACCTAAAGGCTCAAAAACTAGAAGACGAATGAAAAAAAAATTTCCAGATTCATTCTTTTTAAGAATCTTGTGATTTTAAGCCAATGTCGTGATTTTTCTGAGGCCTGACTCCTGATTTTGGGATGCTTGTCAATACTGTAATGCTGAGATTACGATTGTTGATATCATGAACCCTGCTTCAACAAAACCCTAGCCAGACTTGTGAGCATTCCGATGCGGCTGGAAATTGATTGGGTCTTCTCAACCTCCCATCAGCTCTTTAAATTGCATTAGGGCCAGATTTTCAAAAGAGCTTAGGACCCACATGCTGAATTCAATGTGGGTGCTAAGCTCTTTTGAAAAACTGGTCCTTGGAGTCTTCTGTTGGCTTTGCCTGCCTACTGTAAGGACTGTCACATCTTCCGATTTCTCCATTGCTTCAACCTTGAACGCTAGACAGGGCACCTATGACACTGACCAATTAAACAAGGAGTTTTTTCCTGTTACTGCTGACTGCGTGTATAATGTCAGATTTGGTATCTATTATGTCTGACATTAGGAAGGGAGTGAGGCAAATGAGCACAATGGCATCTGTTGGCTCAAGAAAATCCAACCTATTTGGAGCAGTGTGCAGTGGCAATCAAAAAAGCAAACAGGATGTTAGGAATCATTAAAAAAGGGACAGAGAATAAGACGGAGAATGTCTTATTGCCCTTATATAAATCCATGAAATGCCCACATCTTGAATACTGCGTGCAGATGTGGTCTCATCTCAAAAAAAGATATACTGGCATTAGAAAAGGTTCAGAGAAGAGCAACCTGAATGATTAGGGTTTTGAATGGGTCCCATATGAGGAGAGATTAAAGAGGCTAGGACTTTTCAGGAAGGAAGGAAGGAAGGAGACTAAGGGGGGGGGATATGATAGAGGTATATAAAATCATGAGTGGTGTGGAGAAAGTGAATAAGGAAAAGTTATTTACTTGTTCCCATAATATCAGAAATAGGGGCCACCAAATGAAATTAATGGGCAGCAGGTTTAAAACAAATAAAATGAAGTTCTTCTTCACACAGTGCATAGTCAACCTGTGGAACTCCTTGCTTGAGGAGGTTGTGAAAGCTAGGACTATAACAGGGTTTAAAAGGGAACTGGATAAATTCATGGAGGTTAAGTCCACTAATGGCTATTAGCCAGGATGGATAAGGAATGGTGTCCCTAGCCTTTGTTTGTCAGAGGGTGGAGATGGATGGTCGGAGAGAGATCACTTGATCATTACCTGTTAGGTTTTCTCCCTCTGGGGCACCTGGCATTGGCCATTGTCGGCAGACAGGATACTGGGCTGGATGGACCTTTTGGTCTGACCCAGTTTGGCCATTCTTATGAGCTTTCAGTTTAAAGTAATAATCCTGTTTTAGGACTTTCTTCTTTTCTCCCTTTGGAATTTTTCTTCTGTTATATCAAGCAATAAGGTTAAGACTATCTATAGATCAAAGCTCTAGTAGTGTACCTATCACTGCAGTATTTGAGTGCCTCTGAAATAATAGTAAGTGCAGCCAAAAGGAGGCAGACCCAAGAGGAGCCACCCCATGACATTGTATCTCCTCAGACAGGCATTGATCTGTCCACCCTACCCCACCCCACCCCATTATGTCTGTTTTCAATGTCAGTTCAAGCAGCCCGTTGCTAATATCTCTGTCAAATACAATGGCTTAAACATGCATACATGGTACATGTACATACAGCAATTATACTTTTTAAGACATAGCCAGTGAATTAGTAACCACGTTGGCACATAGATGTGTTGACAATACTAATTGTCATCTGTTACTGTCACTGTTTATTCTGCTCCACTTTGCCCATTTCATTAATTTTCCCATAGAATCCATGCTCACTCATGGGATTGCTTGGCAGCTGTGTGATTCAGACGCCAAAGTCTAGAATGTGTTTTCTGCCCCCACCCCCCGTAGTTCTGGTATCTGAGTGGCTGGCTTCCTACCGATAATATCCATTTTTCAGGGCTTATATTTGACTCCATCTTGGCTGCTTGTGGGGCTGAGTTTATAACCAGCACAAGACCAGATTATGTAGCCTAGCCTTTCACAATGACATTTTCCTGTGACCCATCCAGATTTGCGAGGCATTCACTTTCTTTTGGTTCCTTCCTGAGAGGCATAAGTAAATTCTTCTCAGTTTAAAATAATGTTTCCCTATGATGTGTGACAAAGCTCTGTCCTTGTCTCCATGGGTCCAACACTTCTTGGTGGATTTTGCTAGCCTCGGAGGCTCATGGTGACTCTTCACATAGCCCTTCTCTCTCTCTAGAGGCAAGGGTCACAGCCTATTGAGCCATTTTCATCGTAAGCCAGTGAGGGAGGTAAGGAGAAGCTATCCTCCCTTGCACAGTCTCTGTTGTCTCCCAGTCTCAGTGATTAATCAGGGGGCAAAGCGGGGAGCCCGGGCCCACCCTCTACTTGGGGCTCCAGCCAGGGACCCTAATAGTATCAGCTATGGTAGCTGATTTTTTAGAAACAGGATGCATAAATTCCCTGGGCTACTTCCCCACAGCAGCCCCCACTTCCTCAAGATCCATTTCACCCTTACCTCAGGGCCTCCTTCCTTGTGCCTGATATGGTGTGTACTGCTCAGTCTTTCCAACAGCACAACTTCCTCCTACAGCTCCTGACATGCACCCCCCACCTGACCTACTGGGAGGTTTTTAACTAGTTCCAGCCAGCCCCTGATTGGCTTCAGGTGTCCCAATCAACCTAGCTGTCTCCACTGCTTTCTGGAAGGATCTTAATTGGCCCCAGGTGTCTTGATTAACCTGGAGCAACTGCCATTTGGTTACCATGGTAACAGGGATTTGTTTAGCCTGGCGCTAACATACCTGTTTCTCACTACTTTCCTATAGCCATCTGGCCTTGCCCCGTCACAGATGATACTGGCAAAGTGTTATATTCTGAAAGGAAATAGATCTACTCATAAACAGCCTCATCCTCCAAGGTGGTGAGTGGCTTCAACAGCAGTTGGGGACAACAGGCATTGAGGGCAATCAATATCTTGCAGGAGACGTTTAGCACCTAGCAAGACTGGACCTTTCTATGAACAAATAACTAGAACTTCAATTGCTATAGTATTTAGTCTTATCTTTCCAACTAACCCCTCTCCCCCCCCATTTTTTTTTTTTTTTTGCTATTTGCATGATTTGGGAAGAACAAAGTATATCGCAGGAAATTAATTCAGCACACGGAATAAGCTGGCAGGAAATGGGGAAGATTTCAGCAGAACAGGCCAGAAGATCATCAAAATGAAGATGAAATACAATTTGCAGATAATTTGAAGCTAATGTAACGATAAATAAGAGTCACCAAGAAGAGAAACTGGATTAATTGCATGAAGAAGAGCTACACAGATAAGAGATCCTTCTTAGACTGTTGTTCTTGTGAAAGGCAGTGATGGTAAAGTAAGCTGAAAGGAAGAAGTGAAAGTTGGAGGTGTTTTAGGTAAATTTTAATAGGACTTGGAAACAAAAGAGGAGGAAGGCTGACAGAATTTGCAGTTGGAACCGAAAGATCATGAACATCCTCAGCAAATATAATTACAGAGATTGTAGAAGAGATATGTGTGGGGGGGGGGGGGAATCACATGATGGAACATGGATTTTAAAGAGGTTTAACAACTTCCCAACACAATCCTTTCATAGTGAGTTACTCACCAGGCTTTTAAAGTCCACAAAGCACATTCATAGACAAGGTTCCCTTCTTCCTGTGTTTTTTGCCTTCATCCCTCCAGCTCTGTAATCAAAATATAGTCAGCAGACTTGGAAGAGTTTGTAAAAACCCACCTTGCCAGCAGGGTTTCCTTGAGGAAGGAAACCTCTCTGAGCTATATTGCTGAGGCATTTTTTGTACTAACGACTGGGCTGGCAGGCTTCCTGCTGAGCCTCCCTATGCCTCCTCACACAGAAAAAATATCTCTTATAGTTTTGGACAGAAAAAATCTCTTCATTTATGCTATTTGGAAAAACAACGATGAGTCCTTGTGGCACCTTAGAAACTGGTTATTCTTATAGGAGCCATAAAGCCAGTTGGGCCAGATACTTAAGGTGGTCTGAAAAAACTGGGGGGTCTCATTATCTTCACATCTGCTTGTCCCCCACCCAGCAGTTCATGCTGTCCCCAGATCAATCCTGTTTCCACATCCATTCTGTCTTCCATCGGTTGTGTCCCAGAGTCTCACCTCTGCATCTCCAGGGGTTCTTCACCCCTCTCTCCCACATGGGGGGAGGGGAAGCATTTGAAGGGGTAGGTCCCCTCTCCTGGAAGGGGAGGGTGGAGGAGGCAATGAAGCTGTCCTGGGCCCTTTCTGTTTCTTCTTTTCCTCCGGTGAGAATGGTGCTGGTTGCTGAGGGGAGTGGGAGAAGGGTTCTGCCTGCTTCCTACAGCAGCTCCCATTGGTGGCTCTACCCCAGGATGTGGGCAAGTGGCAACAGAGTCCAATCAGAGGAGATTGCCCCAGGACAAATGTGAACCCTCAGCAACTCAGCTTGATTCTTAAAAATTTTATTTCCCAGCTCTGCAACTTAAGCATTAGGTAGGCTCAAATTCTGGGATTCAGGACACAGACCGAGTTGTGGACAGCTATCTGACAGCAATGATCACTGCAGGGATTGAGGGGAGACATCCTCCTCCTCAGGCCTCAAAGACTTTGAGACCCAAGTAGCCCCCTCACACTTCCTCAGCCCTCGCTCTGTGGGTGGGACATACTGTTGTCACTGTATAGTTGTAAAAACAACGAGGAGTCCTTGTGGCACCTTAGAGACTAACAAATTTATTTGGGCATAAGCTTTCATGGGCTAGAACCCGCTTCATCAGATGCATGGAGTGGAAAATACAGGAGCAGGTATTAATACAGGAAAAGAGGGGAGTTGCCTTACCAAGTGGGAGGTCAGTCTAACGAGACAATTCATTTACCAGTAGGATACCAAGGGAGGAAAAATAACTTTTGTAGTGATAAAGAGAGTGGCCTATTTCAAAACAGTTGACAAGAAAATGTGAATAACAGTAGGGGGAAATTAGGTTTAGATTTTGTAATGACCCAACCACTCCCAGTCTTTATTCAGGCCTAATGTGATGGTGTCCAGTTTGCAAATTAATTCCAGTTCTGCAGTTTCATCTTGGAGTCTGTTTTTGAAGTTTTTTTGTTGAAGATTTGCCACTTTTAGGTCTGTTATTGAGTGACCAGGGAGATTGAAGTGTTTTCCTACTGGTTTTGAATGTTATGATTCCTGATGTCAGATTTGTGTCCATTTATTCTTTTGCGTAGAGACTGTCCAGTTTGGCCATTCCTCTGCCTTGCCCCAGAGCCACTTCTGTACGTGGCTAGTCAGGACAGACCCACGGACACAGGTCCCTCACTACTAAAAGGGTGAGGTAAACCCCAACTGCTGCTCTTTGTATACAGCAGAACATTTAGTGAACTAATTATGAGACTCTCACTGTGCTGGAGGGAACAGACCTGTTACAAATGTATCACCTTTACATGTATATCACCTGGGTAATCTCTGCAATACCCTCTGTAGGATGTTACATAAGGGTTACTTAAGTCAGTCTCTCTAGCCACTGTTTGTCGGGGGTAATAATCTTCTGTGGCTAGCACACCACACAGCGAGAGAGTCAGGTATCAGACACTACAAAAATTGTCCCAGCATCTCTTGACTAAGCAGGAAACAAAGTCTTTAGGCCGGTATTCTGCCCTCTGCTACATCCTTGAAACTCCAGTGAAGTTACATTGGGGCATTACGGATGTAACCAAGTGAAGAATGGTTTCACAGTAGCAGCAGTGTTAGTCTGTATCTGCAAAAAGAACAGGAGTACTTGTGGCACCTTAGAGACTAACAAATTTATTAGAGCATAAGCTTTTGTGGACTACAGCCCACTTCATCAGATGCATAGAATGGAACATATAGTAAGAAGATATATACATACATACAGAGAAGTTGGAAGTTTCCATACAAACTGTAAGAGGCTAATTAGTTAAGATGAGCTATTATCAGCAGGAGAAAAAAACTTTTATAGTGATAATCATGATGGCCCATTTAGACAGTTGACAAGGAATAAAGCTTTTTTCATTTTAAAATGTTTGCCTCTGTCCCAGGCACTGAGGCTGGCAATCCTCTCTTAGTCCAAGTTTCTTCCACATGAGGCTAGTGTGTCACCTTCTCAGCTTCATCTGATGTCTCCTCCTTGTCTTGTTATTTATTCTCTGGTGCCCTTTTGTTGTCAAGGTGTCAAGAGCCTCCATTACCATTTGAGACCAGAGGTCAGACTTCTAATCAACCCTCCTTATTCAATTAGCATTTGCAAATTTTTAAATTAAGTGTCTTATAGGTTCATAGATTCATAGATACTAAGGTCAGAAGGGACCATTCTGATCATCTAGTCCGACCTCCTGCACAACGCAGGCCACAGAATCTCATCTACCGACTCCTATGAAAAACCTCACCTATGTCTGAGCTATTGAAGTCCTCAAATCATGGTTTAAAGACTTCAAGGAGCAGAGAATCCTCCCTCAAGTGACCCGTGCCCCAGGCTACAAAGGAAGGCGAAAAACCTCCAGGGTCTCTTCCAATCTGCCCTGGAGGAAAATTCCTTCCCGACCCCAAATATGGCGATCAGCTAAACCCTGAGCATATGGGAAAGATTCACCAGCCAGATACTACAGAAAATTCTTTCCTGGGTAACTCAGATCCCACCCATCTAATATCCCATCTCAGGGGATTAGGCCTATTTACCCTGAATATTTAAAGATCAATTAATTACCAACATCACATTATCCCATCATACCATCTCCTCCATAAACTTATTGAGTAGAATCTTAAAGCCAGATAGATCTTTTGCCCCCACTGCTTTCCTTGGAAGGGTATTCCAAAACTTCACTCCTCTGATGGTTAAAAACCTTCGTCTGATTTCAAGTCTAAACTTCCTGGTGGCCAGTTTATACCCATTTGTTCTTGTGTCCACATTGGTACTGAGCTTAAATAATTCCTCTCCCTCTCTGGTATTTATCCCTCTGATATATTTATAGAGAGCAATCATATCTCCCCTCAACCTTCCTTTAGGTAGGCTAAACAAGCCAAGCTCCTTGAGTCTCCTTTCATAAGACAAGTTTTCCATTCCTCGGATCATCCTAGAAGCCCTTCTCTGTACCTGTTCCAGTTTGAATTCATCCTTTTTAAACATGGGAGACCAGAACTGCACTCAGTATTTCAGGTGAGGTCTCACTAGTGCCTTGTATAACGGTACTAAAACCTCCTTATCCCTACTGGAAATACCTCTCCTGATGCATCCCAAAACCGCATTAGCTTTTTTCACAGCCGTATCACATTGGCAGCTCATAGTCATCCTATGATCAACCAATACTCCAAGGTCCTTCTCCTGCTCCGTTACTTCTAATTGATGCGTCCCCAATTTATAACTAAAATTCTTGTTATTAATCCCTAAATGCATAACCTTACACTTCTCACTATTAAATTTCATCCTATTACTATTATTCCAGTTTGCAAGGTCATCCAGATCCTCCTGTATAATATCCCAATCCTTCTCTGAATTGGCAATACCTCCCAGCTTTATATCATCTGCAAACTTTATTAGCACACTCCCACTTTTTGTGCCGAGATCAGTAATAAAAAGATTAAATAAGATTGGTCCCAAAATTGATCCCTGAGAAACTCCACTAGTAACCTCCCTCCAGCATGACAGTTCACCTTTCAGTAGGACCCATTGTAGTCTCCCCTTTAACCAATTCCTTATCCACCTTTCGATGTTCATATTGATCCCCATCTTTTCCAATTTAACTAATAATTCCCCATGTGACATGGTATCAAACACCTTACTGAAATCTAGGTAAATTAGAACCACTGCGTTTCCTTTGTCTAAAAAATCTGTTACTTTCTCAAAAAAGGAGATCAGGTTGGTTTGGCACGATCTACTTTTTGTAAAACCATGTTGTATTTTATCCCATTTACCATTGACTTCAATGTCCTTAACTATTTTCTCCTTCAAAATTTTTTCCAGGACCTTGCATACTACAGATATCAAACTAACAGGCCTGTAGTTACCCGGATCACTTTTTTTTCCTTTCTTAAAAATAGGAACTATATTAGCAATTCTCCAATCATACAGTACAACTCCTGAGTTTACAGATTCATTAAAAAATTCTTACTAATGGGCTTGCAATTTCAGGTGCCAATTCCTTTAATATTCTTTGATGAAGATTATCTGGGCCCCCCGATTTAGTCCCATTAAGCTGTTTGAGTTTCACTTCTACTTCAGATATGGTAATATCTACCTCCATATCCTCATTCCCATTTGTCATGCTACCATTATCCCTAAGATCCTCTTTAGCCTTATTAAAAACTGAGGCAAAGTATTTGTTTAGATATTGGACCATGCATAGATTATCCTTAACCTCCACTCCATTCTCAGTGTTTAGCAGCCCCACTTCTTTCTTTGTTTTCTTCTTATGTATATGGCTATAGAACCTTTTACTATTGGTTTTAATTTCCTTTTCAAGGTCCAACTCTACTTGACTTTTAGCCTGTCTCACTTTATCCCTACATGTTCTGACCTCAATAAGGTAGCTTTCCTTGCTGATCCCTCCCATCTTCCACTCCCTGTATGCTTTCTGCTTCTTCTTAATCACCTCTCTAAGATGCTTGCTCATCCAGCTTGGTCTACAACTCCTGCCTATGAATTTTTTGATTTTTTCCCCTTTCTTGGGATACAGGCTTCTGATAGCTTCTGCAGCTTTGATTTAAAATAATCCCAGGCCTCCTCTGCCTTTAGATCCATAAGTTCTTCAGTCCAATCCACTTCCCTAACTAATTTCCTTAATTTTTGAAAGTAAGCCCTTTTGAAATCAAAAATCCTAGTTGCAGATTTTTGTTAATCCTTCCGTTCAGTTTGAACTGAATTAGCTCATGATCACTTGAACCAAGATTATCCCCTACAACCATTTCTTCTATGAGGTCCTCACTACTCACCAAAAACAAATCTATAATGGCATCCCCTCTAGTCGGTTCAGCAACTACTTGATGAAGGTACTTGATGATGGTGCACAAGCCAGGGTGTTTCCTCCCAATTAGCATTGGAGGTGAAAGAAACATACCAAAGTTTATTTGCTCACAACAGTGCTCTCTTTTGATCAGAAAGGATTTGGTGAACACACAATTAAGAAGTTCTTCCTAGGAATCTCCCCTCAAAAGGACAGACAATACCTGCTGGGCTCTATTAGCATTTCAATGTATATCTCATCTCAGGAAATTTCTTTGTTTCCTTGGTTGCCTCATTATTTTAGCAACATATTTTACACACACAGACACACACACACACACACACACACACACACAATTAAAGACACTACTGCCTAGTAGGGTTATCTTCTTCCATATTGGACAGTTAGGGATTAGATTGGCACAGCACTTTTAGAGCCTCCATTGGAGGGGCGGATCAGACGTTCATAGCTGCCCATGGGGAACCAATGGCAGCACTGCAAGAAAGCAAGTCATGCTGCTGGAGCTGGGTGGAGATACAGAAAATGTATCTGTGATGCACAGCTTCTCTGATGTCTTTACTCATGTGCTTCTGACCTACCATAATTACCAGATCTTGCAATCAGTTGCCCGTCATGTGGGAAAAACAGGAGGATGCAGAGACATTTTTGAGTTTCTGATCCTTAGATGTTTTCATATCAGTTCTCTCCTGTGGGAAGCATGATTTCCTGTGGGATGGAAGTGTATGGTCCTTGGTGCATTGTTCAAACTGTGTCCCTTGAAAAAGGAGCTGAACAGTATGTAGGGAAGCTTGGAGTATGCTCCACTGGGCTATTTTTAAAAAATACAATATACTTGGAAATAAGCCATCTCTGATGGGAATGATTTAGCAGTATGCAGCATGGGGTGAGCGTTCCCCAGTGGCAACATTTTAGGGAGCATCTACTAGCCCTATCCAACACATCAAATACAATGTTGGATATACATAGACCCCTTAGCACTTCCTCGAACTCAAGCTTGCAGGAGCACAATTTATGCTGTACAGTGTTACCACACAGATTAAGCAGTCACTGACTGGATTCCTGACTACACCACAGGTCACTGCTTCAGGTGTTGAATTGTTTATTAATGTTGCAACTATGTTGCTTTGAGCTTTTGTTTATACTCTGCCAAAGAGTATAGTCACTTATGGGCGTCTTGTCAATGCCAGCCTACATAAATACAGCACAGATCATAAACTGACATCTTCTCATGGGCCTTGCACATTGTTACTATAGACACAATTTGAATTCAATGTTAAGATGCTGTATGGAAGTTTTCTTTCCTTCCAAGCCCCTGGAACCATTACTTTATGATTTTGGGCCCTTCTACTGTATATGGAAACTTTTTCATTTTTCTATCCTCCATAGCGCCAGCAAACATTCCCATATTACCCCGACGCTAGCTCAGCCTGAGGCCAGTCAAGTACAATGCGTCATAAGTACAGTTCATGTAGTGTAGTTATAGAAGTGTTTTCAAATAAGTGTATTTAAGACTGAGAAATCAATCTGGAGGTTTTTAGCAAGCAAGAAAGCTAGCATTATTCTACCTAGTAAAGCACTGTCAAAGGAGAAACAATTTGTAAGCACTATTAGTGGGGCGGGGGGAGGAATCAAGAAAAAAATAATAATAGAAATGTTGATGGGAACGTGTGGAAGAGTCTGGCCCACCTGACTCTCTTAGATGGAGAGGGCCAGATTCTGATCTTGTTTTCATAAGTGAAAAGCCTTTGAAGTCATTAGGCACATGTATGTGAAGCCCAAAGAAGCAGACTGCCTGGAACCATTACTAATTTGAACACAGACCAGTGTAAATCTGGGGAATAAATCTTATATAGCGGGTATTACAGGGAAGTGCTTGTGTCAGCCTAACATACGCTAAATGTCAAAGGCTGATGGATACTGAAAACTGGAAAGTTCTATTGGGAGAGGAGAAAAAAAAGGTGTGACAGGTGTGATCCTATTTCCACTGAAATCAATGGTAGTTTTGTCATTGACTTCAATGGCAGCAGGATTAAGCCCAGAGAGAGATTGGTTTAAAAGAAAATTTAGAAAGGAAAAGGTGATAATATCACAGTGAAAGGAGGGTATTGGTTAAAGATTTGAATCTGAACTTGGCTGCACATAAAACAATAGATCAATTTCTTTGTCATTGGAAAGACCTTGAAAAGTGGAGAATTTAAAATACAGGGGTAAATATTGCCCCTGCCTCCATTACTGTGGAGGGTTGCTTGGCTGTAGTATTGGTGTTGTTCCTCCGTGCAATGGGGTGTGCTGATTGGGTTGGTGCAGCGGGTACCTGGACACACATCCATCTTAAGAGCTGCAGTAGGGGAGCACAGGGCTAAGTCAGGCACTGGAATGCATAGCCTCCACAAAGTAGCTTTGCAGACTTGGGGCCCAATCCAGCTCCCAGTGAAGCCAATTCAACTCCTTCTATTGATTTAAGCAGCTGGAGCAAAGTCTTGGAGAGGCATAACCTTCCTTCCTCTGCACATCTGCCCAACAGTTGACTTGGGCAGTACATTGGGTTAAGAATTTGTGTCTGTAGCTCTTGCATCTCTCTGATTAAATGAATGTCTGCCCATCTGTTTGGTATATTAAAACCATAACATTAATTTTATTTATGAACTCAGTAGAGTTTGGTAATTTTGCAGAAATGATAAGCCTGGGAAAAACCTAATAAGATTTGATTCATTTATCACTGTAGCCTTGGGTTTAAATGCCACAGTTACCAGTCCTTTCCCAGGAGTAGCTGAAACCTTCAGATACTGGTATAAACAGATTGTCTACATGACTCTGTTTATAAAAGAATCTGCTTGTCACACACCAATCAATAGGGGCACATGTGCTTGGAGTTTCTAATCATTATGAATTCATTTGGAATTCAAAGCAATAGCAGCAATCACACTGAATTCATTAGGGAATTTGTGGGGATGTCATATGTATTTCCACAGCAATTCCACTCTAATTCAGCACTAATTAAGCATTATTTCATGCAGGAAATAATGAGCTGTGGAAACATTGTTAGTGCCAAATAATGGAATAAAGGTGCATTTACATATTATAAACACTCCATGAATGTTCAAAGAGGTTAGCCCAGGTCTTGACTTTTTACCCAGGAGGAGATATCAAGATGCTAAAAGAATCATCCAATTTAACTCAGTTGAATACGTTCTAAATAAATATTGAATTAGAGAGGTATAAACTGGAAATTTTAAATTCACTTTGACGTTGCACATTTGAAATGTCAGTGGTTTAATTATCAGATTGTTTCCAAGTGAGCACCATTCTCGTGAAGGTGTTAACCAGGGCTCAGAGTAATTGGATCTGAGTAACATCCTTCATTTGTATTTATAGCAGGAACTCTGACTTGGAGTTTTCACTTAAAGAAGAGTTTTTCTAGGGAAGCAAAAGATACCAGTATTTATATAGGGCTGGATTTTCAAATGCTCAGCATTCACAATGGGGGCCGGATTTTCAAAAGAGTGCATCCGATGAAGTGAGCTGTAGCTCACAAAAGCTTATGCTCAAATAAATTTGTTAGTCGCTAAGGTGCTACAAGTACTCCTTTTCTTTTTGCAAAAGAGTTCAGTGTTGGATAAATAAGTTGCTCCTTACACTCTGGCATGCTCTAGCCAGATCTTAGTCTGAGTATACTTGATTTTAGCACACCCGCTTACTCCTCCCCTGGAGCTGGTAGAGTTTTGGTAACCAGCCAATAGTTAAGCCACCAGAGAGGGTGGGAAAAGGGAATAGTAATTTGCAGCGGCTATAGGTCAGCAGTAGGGAGCAAATTATGGCTCCCTGGAATACAACTCCTTCTTTGGGGCATGCCTATGCTGCCACTTGCAATGGGCTGTGTCCTAGGGACACAATTTTAATAATCCCATCATTGTTATTACAGAGCATGGGTCCAACTGGACGTAAGAAACACTAGACTGTGCAGAGAGAAGTGCGGATCCACACTGCTTGAAGGGGGAGCTTTAGGTGAGATTGTACATTACAGAGAGATTGAGTTCCGAGAAGCATGCATGCAAGGTGCATCAGGGTTCCATTGCGGAGAAGAGGTAGAGCTGTGGCCCATGGAGAAAACTCTGTCACCACAGCTCGCTCTCTTGTAAACTCCTGTGGAGCAGGAATCAGCCCCCTTACTTCCAGGGGAAGCACAGCTACTTAGACACTCTAGGGATTTGGTCTTCACTTTGCAAATGAGATGCCTGATTCAAGGATTTGAGGAATTCAGATGTAGTTCTTTTCAAGTATGCAACTATTTTGTCAGACATTAGGACATGCAAATGCTATTATGAAGGTTTTTCTTTTCAGTGCAGACTAATAATTAGCAGAGGTGGGAAATAGTTAGGGAAATTAGCTGGGAAATAGTTTTTCTTTGAAAATTCAACAAAACAGCAAACAATTTGAAGGAAACTGATTTACTGTTCATGAAAAAACCCTCCCCTGCATTGAAAGGTCATTTTCTGTTTAAAAAAAAAAAAGTCAGAATGGGAAATTTTCAGCCAGATATGTAAGGGATGATTTTATTTATTTTTTGTTATTGTTTCAGAGGAAAGAGCAGCTGGTGCTGGAAGAAAAGGTCACTGAAGCAGAGGAAGAATTAAGTGGCTGAGAAGTTACAAAGAAGGGATGGTTCCAGCACCATCAGACTACATGAACGTTCAGATACTTTGAGCCCAATTCCCAGTTACACTAAGTCCCTGTTTTTCCACTCTGGCAGTGTAAAGGGGCCTTAAAGGGTGTGGAAATAGGCCCCTTTCCCCCGAGAATATTTCCTGTACACTGCAAGGGAATTCCCCAGCTGACACAAACCTGGTGCAAGGGTTCTAGCCTGGCTTCTAGCTTCCAGAATAGGAGGCAGAGGGTGGGGTGGGGAGGGGTGTGGCTACAACATATTGCACTACAGCTGTCCCTCATTTTCCAGGGCTGATCAAAGGCCATGAGAAACAGCACAATTTAGAGTAGCCCTAAGGCTGAGGCCACCTTTGCTTTTCCACACCCACTATCCCTGCCCCAGTTGTAAGGATAGAGGAATCAGAGCCTTCATCTTTAACACACTTGTATTTCTGGGACTTTTGATGTTAAATATTCTATTTATCGCCAAGCCTTGTCATGTTACCAGCCGAAATGGGGGAAGAGATAAGTAAGGGAAGCTTTTTCAATGTTCCTTTTATTGCAGTGATTTCGCAACCCTCGTTTTCAAAATGACAGCAGCGGGCACTGTGTCACTCCTTCAATCAGTCTGGCTTTTGCCCTAACCTGTATTGACTTGCAAGACCTCTCCATTTCCTCTTCTGACTCTCCTCCATCTCTCCACTTGGAAATTCAATATACAAGAGATGGAGATGTAAGAAAGCTTTGAAACCTAAACTAATCAGGCTTTGTCAAATGGGTGCTTCGAAACACTCCATTAGCAGTGATTTTCTTTTTTACACTGAACCTTCTGGGTTGAATTCAAAGCACAGCTCTAGGTAAACAGCAAGTACCAGACACTTCACTCCTTACACAGGCAAAACCCCCATTGACTGCAAGGAAGGCAGGACTGGTCCCCAAATGTTTCAAAGACCAAATTCAGACTCCTGCTAGTCAAAGCCCCTAGCGTCCCTGCACAGTGCTAATTGCATGTCTGTGAGGTTTTGTTTTTGCCATGATTGTGATTGCTTCATGTAGATTTTCCTTCCCACTCTTCAAGCAACAACTTTCCTCAGCAGAGCTGGCTTCAGACAAAAGAAGAGGCTGCAGCTTTAATGAAAATTTAAAAGTCAATGAGACACGTAAAAAAAGAGACATGACCCAGGATGAGCTCAGTCCAATGAATAAATTCAAACCATTTAGTGCATGTTTGGAAAGATCAGAAGGGCACCTTTGCTTGCAGCATTTTAACAAGCCTCCATGAATTAGCTAGAGGCCTGAAAAATGAGTGGCAGCGGTGGAGAGTAATTCAGTTGTGATCACTTGAGGGTGATGAATGAGGATGTGACACAGTGTGTGAAGAGACAAGTCATCTTTTCTGAAACAATTGTACTTAGCCCTCATGGCTGGAGATTTATATTGCAGCAGTGGCAACACTGGTAATTAATGAAACAATTGTGGCCTTTTTGGAAAGCTAGAAACACAGGGTCTGAAGAAGTGGCACAGTAAAGGCCCAAGGAGATTTTCTTAAAGGATTGAAATATTTCCAGACAAGGGATGCTGCGGTAGGAGGATGATGAATTTGTCTTTAGCCAGGGAGATTTGAGCATGGTTTAAAAGGGCTAGGGGAAAAAAATGTCTGCAAGGCACATTTTAAGGTAGATGGAGGATGAATTAAGATTAATGAGAGTCTTAGAAGTGGGCGGGAGCTAGCGGTCCTGATATGTGGATGGTGATAAAAGCCAGGAAGACCAGCCACAGAATGTGAATTACTTGCTTTACTCAGTGCCACTTGTGGTCATGTCTAAGCCATGAGAGAGACACTGGATGTGTGTGCATGTGAAGGGGGGGGGAAGAAGAGAGAGATACATTTCCTATTAGCCATGCAAAAAACCTCACAGATCATCAAGGCAAAAGAAAAAAAATCCCTAACCCCCAAAGTTGGAGATGTATTCCCCCCACACCCAATTGTAAATCAAAATGCTGATTGTGTGCTGGGTATTAGTTAAATGTGCTGTAAGTTAAATAGACCTAACAAGGCAGTTTTCAAACAGGAAGCCTGGTAGGAGTTTAATGACATCTTCTAGTACACCCATCCTGGCAATATAATCATTAAAATTTGTCAAGTGTAAAAAAGAACGACAAAACATTACCCCAGAGCAACTTACTGTATAAATGCAACAATGAAGCTGCTAAATGGTTTCTCTGGATATTTACTTCCAGATCTAACGTTATATTGATTTGGCTTGATCTCCTGAAGGGCATGGGTTCATGGGTTTATGGGGAAGGAAGGATTAGAGAAATTCACCTTACATGACAGGTTTCTGCATCTCAGCTGCAAATTGGTGTGGAATTAGTAATAAGGAAGCAGTGGAACATTATTGTATCACTCCTGGAAATGTCAGAGACACAAAGAGAATTCATTTTTGAGACACTGTACCTACTGCACCTATATGGTGGTGATTCCACACTGAATATCCTCACATTTTTATGGACTGCATAATGGTGTATGGACCCAGACAAAATATTTGCTAATTTGAGAAATTTCAGAGGAGGAGAAATTGTTGCTCAGATTTCTTTTTTGAAAAAAACATTAATCATTATGAAAGTCAAGGAAATAAATGTATGTAAATATATTCAGATATTTGTGAATGCTAAATCCTAAACAGAGGGGGCCTTGTGAGACATTGCCTTGTTGCATGCCTGAGGTTGAAATCTAGATGTCCTTTGGCTTGATGAACCCAGCAGGGACAGATTACCCCAGAGCTGGAAATGAACTGTTATTTGCTGAAGACCTTGACAGCACAGTGTCTGCTCACTCTTCCTGGATCTCCTTTTTAAAATGAAGACCCCTCTGAAAACCCAGGCCTGCTGAAGCTTGTTATTTTCTTATTAAGGTGTGGAGAGCTTGTATCTAACACGTCCATTACTTTTCGAAAACCATTAGATAATTCTAACACAGTCATGACCAAAACCTAATATTGAGTACAGCCTGTAGCTCTGTACAGAACCAGAACCCCATCTTCCAGAATGGAGGCTGACCATTGGTCTCTGCAGCCACACCAATGTCCATGCATGATGGCAACTACTCCACACAACACTTGCACATATGAACAGTCCATTTGAAGGAATGGAATTACTCCGGTTCACAGGGGATGGCAGATTTGGGCCTGGCGTGATTCAGAATATGAGTGGCCTTATTTGTACTTATACCAAGGCCCCCCCTTTATACCATTCTGGCAGTCTAAAGGGCTATAATTGTAATGTACACATATTTTAAGGTTTCTTTACATTGCCAGAGTAGTATAAAGGGCTGCTGATGGAAATGCAAATTAGGCCTGAAGACTGCTCAGTGTGCCTAGAGAGACTTTCTTACTATTCAAAGAATAGTTGAATGTGGTCAACTCTGAACTGGCTATCATGTTGAGTATTTGAATATAAAATCCCTAAGAACTTACTGTCTGATTCTGCACTTCGCTGATCAACATTTTTCAGTCAAAAAAATTTTCAGAGAAAAATTGTCATTTAAAATTTCTGGTTTTTTGATGAAAAAAGGAAAACTGAAAAAAGTGTTGTTGTTTTTTAGTTTTCATCAAAGAATTGAACATTTCGATGAAAATTTTCCTAAAAGAGAGAAAGATTTTGTTTCTTATGATTTTTTAATGAAAAATATTTACCATTTTCTGACCACTTTTTGTGATATGCACTGCCATGCCAAGATGCATAAGTCTCTCTCTAATTTTCCTTGTGCCCAGAAGCCTTGTTTAATTTTCCCACGAGCTATGGAAGAGAAGAGATTCAGGGTCCGATAAAGATCCCAGTGGCTTGAGTGGCAATTTACTTGAGTAAATAGGATGAAGGACTTCAGGATTTGGCCCAGAGAGATCTGAATTTCAGCAGAATCTGCTAAACCATGTAATAGTATGTAGTAATATATCAAGTTGCCAAGGGCTAGAGTCTCTCTTTACAATCTGCCCTGAGCAAAGGGCCGGGCATAGCTGCACCACCCCAGTAGCAGGCCAAAGAATGATTTTTGGGCTCAGAATTATAATTCCTTCTCTGCTCCTTCCTGCAGTGGGCAGGGAGTAAGTTAATTCACCCCTTTTCATGGAGTTCTCACTCTCTGTAGTGGACCTGGCCAGCGAGAACTCCTCCCACTCCCTGCCCTCTCCCCGCTCACTTGCTCAAAAGTTGGAGCACCAGAGAAGCAGCTCCTGCTCACTCACTGTAACAGTGTGAGTGAGATACAGTCTGTGCAGGGCCAAACAAGGGGTGGGGAGGGATTTACTCCACTGAGTAAGGCCTCTGACAATTATAGCACCATATAACTAAGTAGTAATTACATGATAGTTATGCTCTATCATTTGAACTGTTACAAGATGTGAAAGCAGGGTATTCAGCTGTATATGTTCTCTTGGCACTTTCTTTCTCACTCTCATGACCCTGCTCCAGAGATGCTTTTTGTTCTACTATATTATCTTGCATTGACAACTCTGCATGCAGAAGCAGAGAGGATGCCCAAGTGTTTTCAGTACCTGCTGACTTCACTTTCAAGAAGGCATACAGGAGGAAATGCCAAACTTCCACACTTTCCAGATTGTGAGCCAGATTCACCACTGCATTAGTATAGTTCTATGTCTCTATGACTCCCATGAAATCAATGGAGTTACACTGATGGAAAGCCGGAGTGATACAGTGGGGAATCAGGACCCATATCTGTGTCAACATAATCTCTTTTGATGAAGATGAGGTCTTGGACAGTCTTCAAAAATAAGCTTTATTGGGATAGGCCAGCTAGCTTAAAGCCTGGAGCTGAGATGTACCGTGGGGTAATTTGATTGGTAGGGTCAGAAATGGTGAATACCTGGTTTTACTCCCTGTAAAAATAGCTTTCAAAGATTGGCAGATGTGGGAAGCTCCCATTGTTACTGCTCTATTTGTGTTACCTCAGACACACCTATCATACTTCCCTTGCCCACTAGCTCTCATCCTTGAATCTTGGCCTCCTTTCCATCCTTTCCCCTGATTATTTTGGCCCCGAATCCCACTTGCATTGTACCCCTTTACTCTGTATCAGTCCCTAGATATTACCCTTGTCAAATTCTCTGGGCTGGCTCTTCTCCCAGCTGCTGTTTTGGAGGAAGGTTGGGGACAGCTAAGTGAGCATACTTGCTCTGGCTGTTCTGTGTCAGCATAACAGTCCTAGAGGGCTGCTACAAACTAGGAAACCCAGAGATAGCCTAAGTTGTGTTGTGGTGTGTGTGTTTGTGTGTGTTATTCCTAGACTGGGGGTCAGAATTCCTTTAACTGGGTGCAGGAAAAGAGGAACAGAGAATCTAGCCCTTTATGTCATCTCATATATCTCTCAACCAGTAAAGGATTGTTCCTTTCAAAGAGGGCTTTGTCTAGACCACTTTAAATGGGTCTATTAGTGGCACATCCATCACTTTCCTTGGGAAACTATTCCACAATCTAATAATTTAATTGTTGATTTTTTTACCTGATCAATGGCCTAATTTTCCTTTGCTCATTTTCGTCTCATTGTGCTGCTTATACTCCAAGGACATGCCCTAAATAATTCCTGCTCATGTTGGTATTTACCTCCCCAAAATGCCTGTAGATGGTTATTAATGGCGATCCACTGCTTAGTCAATCTGTCACCAAGTTACACATAGTACAATTTTTTCAGTCTTCGGTTATAAATAAAGCCAACGGCTGGAATAAAATCCAATGGCTGGGAGTTGAAGCTAGACAGATTCAGAGTGGAAATAAGCTGCACATTTTTAACAGTGAGGACAATGAACCATTAGAACAACTTACCAAGTGTTGTAGTGGAGTCTCCATCACTGGACATTTTAAAATCTATATATAGACTTCATAGATAAGGCCAGAAAAGACAATTATGATAATCGAGTCTGACCCCTATATAATCTTTGAATCCATTCTTACATTATTCCTTTTGGGGTTAGATTATATTTCCTACGTTAGCATGTATTTTCCTTGCTGAATCTCATTTTCTTATTTCTAACTAATCTTGGTCCCTCTGTGTTTTTAATCTGCCCTCACTTGTGTTGCTGATACCGCCCGATTAAGTGTCAATTGCAATTTTAACATGTTTTTCTCTCTCTTTCACAGATCAATAATGAAGATATTAAATAAGACCAGGTATAATACCAATCCCTCCGGCACCCAATTCTTCCTTCCATACCAGACTTGACTCAATACATTGCTGTATGTGCTGCTCTTTGTTTATGGGCCTACGGCCATTTTTCAGTCCTCCAGACAGCATTTATATCAATACCAATTAAGATTTTTTCCCAAATAAAACTGCTGAAGACTGTGTCAGATTCTCAGCTGGAAATCTGGCCACTCCAGTAGGTAGCACTAGGGGGGAGGGTTAGCTCAGTGGTTTGAGCATTGGCCTGCTAAATTCAGGGTTGTGAGTTCAATCCTTGAGGAGGCCATTTAGGGAACTGGGGCAAAAAAAAAAAAAAAAATTAGGGATTGGTCCTGCTTTGAGCAGGGGGTTGGACTAGATGACCTCCTGAGGTCCCCTCCAACCCAATATTCTATGATTCTATCAATGTCCCAAACAAATAATGTAAGACAAAGTAACGATAATTAACACAACATCCTTCTCCCCTCCTGGGCTTCTTTTAAGTCTCATTCTTCTCCAGAGCAACAGGTCCCAGGGCTTTCCATTAAGACCCTCAGCAAAACTGGACAAAAATACAATCTAACCAACTTCCACCCATTTGGGTGTGAGTCTTAGTCCATTGATGGTTCTTCCCAATTCTCTGCTCTTCTACAGCACACCAACCCATGAGGCTGCCTTCCTAGAGTCTTTGCTTCCTTTTCAAGGCCCACCATCAGTGCTAACTGTAGCTTTCCTACAGCTCTCTCTTTAGCTGGCTTCTGTCAGGCCCTTCCCACATAGAGGACATTCCAGCCCTCTCTCTTCTGGGTCTCCTTCCTCTAACCACTCTGAAGTTCTTCCTTTTAACTCCTTCCTGAGCTTGACACACCCTGAAGTTGTTACCAGGTGGGACTAACAAAGCTCTCAGGCTTTAGTTTCCCCTTCTTGGCTGGTGTGTGTTTTATACACCCCATCACAACCTCTATATAAAAATGCTTTTCCAAAAATCAAGAGCTGACACTTTTACAACATTCCCTTCATGTACCAGTGGTGTATTTTTATAGAAAAAAGGATCAATTTTCTCTAACTGGATTTGCTCTTTATAAACTTCCATTTATTGTTTATAATTCCATGACGTTCCTTATACTTGCATAGTTTTTCTTTGCACATTAGTGGCATTGTTTCATCAGAGACTGAAGCAGGTGACCAGATGGTAATTGCCAAGATGTCTGTCTTTCCTTTTTTGAACATTGCTAACATGTTTATTTATTTGTTGCAGTCCTCTGGTACCTCTCCCAGTTCTTCACAGTGCATATTCTTCCTTCTCACATGCTTGGAAAGGGAAAGGTATAGTGAGAAAACATCATTGCTGATTGCTTGTTCTTCTTTCCCTTCATTTTCATATTTTTAATTTTTTTTTTAACAAAATGATGCAGTATCTGGGCCATTGTGGAAGCATTGTCACCAATCTCCCTCCTCACTTATTAATGGGCCTGTTTCCCATGTGGATTTTCTTCCCCCTGCTATTGTACTTCTAAAATTCCTCATTAATGTTATTAAAACATTTTGACACATGACAAGCACAGAGATATTTTCCACTGTATTAGGAGCCACTCAAGTAACACCAAGAAAAGAGACTTTGTAACACCCAAACCGTCTAAATTAAAAATTACAAACTTTCAATGATTAAAACAAAACAACTTCCCCAGCCCCCTAAAATCCCTAACACAGAAGTGACTGACTATATTCAAACATATTGTACCTAATTATGCTCCCATCAAAATCAATGGTATTTCTGACACTGACTTCAATGGCGGCAGGATTCGGCCAGTTAACTAACATCATAACACTATAAAAAAGCCTAATTTCAGTAGAATCACTGCAAAGGAATATGGGGCACAGACCAGCCTTTGGTCTAGTTCAGAGAGTAGTGGGAGTGAGAGAGGTACTGGGAGGAAAGGTGGTTTTAAGCACCATTGCAGTTCCCTGATTTGGAGGCTAGTGGGTGCGAGGTTGGTCCAGAGGTACAGATTAGAGTATCTCTGGAGAGTCTGTGGGTGTGGAGGGAATAGGTGAAGCTGCACTGAGTGGCAATGCCTGTCCAACAGCAAATGGGAATTCCCTCAGAACAAGGGACTCCTGAGGGAATGGATAAACTGGCTGGGTGGCAGTTTTTCACTGCCAATGCAGCACAGGCCTGTTAGGGGGCTTATTCCTTCACCCACTTACTTCCCTGCTCCTTCTCGCATGAGCAGAGAGCAACAATACCAGAAGTCCAACGGTGCACACAATTCGATGTTTATTGGGGTGAACTTCCAGCAAGCATGATTCCAGTTTCCTTCCTTAGTGTCCCCCTTCCCAGCTCTGACACCACAGAGCCTTACACCTGTGTCCCTGTTCCCATTCCTGCCCTTAGCCAAACATGATTCCAATTTCCGCACCCCCATTCCCTGTTCCCATTTCCCCCTTTAGCAAAACATGATTCTAATTTCCCCATCCTCATTCCCTACTCCCATTTCCCCATCCCCAGCAAAACATGATTCCAACTTCCCCACTCCCATTCCCTGTTCCCATTTCCCCTCCCCGCACTTCCTGATTGACCGCAGACTATATAGTAAAACTTGAGTTCTGCTTAGCTATATCTTAACCAATCATTTTACTGAAATTTAACTAACCAATCCTAACATATTGTAACATGATTCTTTAACCAATTATATCCCACAATCTTAATTAGTTTACACCCAGCAAAATTAATCACACAGCAGACAGAAACAATCACAGAACCAGACAGAAATTATGCAGACAAACAATAGGGAAATGGGGACTACAGTGATAGAACAAACACAGAAATGAGGATTTCACATCCCAGCTATTGATAAGTGAGTTCTTGCCAGACAGGATGCTATCAAACTAAGTTTCCTTTTACATCTTCTAGGCACTTCCCTTTCTCTGGAGGCGATCGGCATTATCAGGACAGGATTGTATCCTAACAGCCCAATAGCACCTTATTTCAATATGACTAGTTTGGAATGTGAGGATGTGACCATTCGCTTCCCAGCTTATGGCTCCCTCTGTTGCTTAGCCAAAGGCCTTAGCCTAAGAACAAGGCCTCAGACTGTCACAGTAAGAGACAACTAGACAAGCCATCTACAACACACACTTTGCTTCTCTACAAAAGAAAAAGGACACTAAACTATCTAAACTACTACATGCCACAAGGGGCCACAACAGTGGTTCCCTTAACCCACCCAGCAATATTGTTAATCTATCTAACTATACTCTTAGTCAATCAGAAGAATCTGTCCTATCTCAGGGCCTCTCCTTTAGCCCCTCCACCCCCACAAACATGATACATTTCTATGGTGACCTAGAATCCTATTTTCGACGTCTCCGACTCAAGGAATATTTCCAACACACCTCTGACCAACATATTAACTCACACAGACCTTCCTACCAACACTACAAAAAGAAGGATTCTGGGTGGACTCCTCCTGAAGGTCGAAACAACAGACTGGACTTCTACATAGAGTGCTTCCACCGATGTGCACAGGCTGAAATTGCGGAAAAACAGCATCACTTGCCCCATAACCTCAGCCATGCAGAACACAATGCCATCCACAGCCTCAGAAACAACTCTGACATCATAATCAAAAAGGCTGACAAAGGAGGTGCTGTCGTCATCATGAATAGGTCAGAATATGAACAAGAGCTCTCCAACACCACTTTCTATAAGCCATTACCCTCTGATCCCACTGAGGGTTACCAAAAGAAACTACACCATTTGCTCAAGAAACTCCCTGAAAAAGCACAAAAAGAAATCCGCATAGACACACCCCTGGAACCCCGACCTGGGGTATTGTATCTGCTGCCCAAGATCCATAAACCTGGAAATCCTGGATGCCCCATCATCTCAGGCATTGGCACCCTGACAGCAGGATTGTCTGGCTATGTAGATTCCCTCCTCAGGCCCTACGTTACCAGCACTCCCAGCTATCTTTGAGATACCACTGACTTCCTGAGGAAACTACAATCCATTGGTGATCTTCCTAAAAACACCATCCTAGTCACTGTGGATGTAGAAGCCCTCTACACCAACATTCCACACAAAGATGGACAACAAGCTGTCTGGAACAGTATCCCTGATAATGTCATGGCTAACCTGGTGGCTGAACTTTGTGACTCTGTCCTCACCCATAACTATTTCACATTTGGGGACAATGTATACCTTCAAATCAGCGGCACTGCAATGGGTACCTGCATGGCCCCACAGTATGCCAACATTTTTATGGCTGACTTAGAACAACGCTTCCTCAGCTCTCGTCTCCTAATGCCCCTACTCTACTTGCGCTACATTGATGACATCTTCATCATCTGGACCCGTGGAAAAGAAGCCCTTGAGGAATTCCACCATGATTTCAACAATTTCCATCCCACCATCAACCTCAGCCTGGACCAGACCACAAAAGAGATCCACTTCCTGGACACTACGGTGCTAATAAGCGATGGTCACATAAACACAACCCTATATCAGAAACCTACTGACCGCTATTCCTACCTACATGCCTCTAGCTTTCATCCAGATCATACCACACGATCCATTGTCTACAGCCAAGCTCTACGATATAACTGCATTTGCTCTAACCCCTGAGATAGAGACAAACACCTACAAGATCTCTATCATGCATTCTTACAACTACAATACCGACCTGCTGAAGTGAAGATACAGATTGACAGAGCCAGAAGAGTACCCAGAAGTCACCTACTACAGGACAGGCCCAACAAAGAAAATAACAGAACGCCACTAGACATCACCTTCAGTCCTCAACTAAAACCTCTCCAACACATCATCAAGGATCTACAACCTATTCTGAAGGACGACCCAACACTTCAATCTCTCCTGTCACTTGATTACAGACCTGAGAGTGGCTATCCTTCAACAAAAAAACTTCAAAAACAGACTCCAGCGAGAGACTGCTGAATTGGAATTAATTTGCAAACTGGATACAATTAACTTAGGCTTGAATAGAGACTGGGAGTGGATGGGTCATTACACAAAGTAAAACTATTTCCCCATGTTATTTCTCCCCCCCACCCCACCCCCCACTTTTCCTCAGACGTTCTTGTTAACTGCTGGAAATGGCCCACCTTGATTATCACCATAAAAGGTTTTCCTCCCTCCCCCCGTCCTTCCTGCTGGTAATAGCTCATCTTAAGTGATCACTCTCCTTACAGTGTGTATGATAAAACCCATTGTTTCATGTTCTCTGTGTGTGTGTGTATATAAATCTCCCCACTGTATTTTCCACCAAATGCATCCGATGAAGTGAGCTGTAGCTCACGAAAGCTTATGCTCAAATAAATTTGTTAGTCTCTAAGGTGCCACAAGTACTCCTTTTCTTTTTGCTAATACAGACTAACACGGCTGCTACTCTGAAACCTGACAGTAAGAGAAGGCTCTTACACCGGCAGTCAGTGATTTTGATTCTTTTTTTATACCTCCAGCTAGCCAAGTGATAAGAATACACTTAAATTCTTAGAGTATAGGCCTTTACAGACAGGCCTGAATATCTATATCCTAACAAGGCCAACATGGTCCAGCATCACTAAGGATGCCTAATAGATCTCTAATTGCCCCAACTCCTGTGGCTGATGCTAATTCACCTGGCTTCTGACCTGTCCTGCCTTTTACCACCAAGCTGAGGGCCTGTTCTCCGGACATCAGTAGGACTATGTATTCGGGTGTGGGTTCTCGCTCTCTCTCAACCCAGACAGATTGTTGTTCTATTTTAATTTCATATCTTTGAATAATCATTTGGAGTCTGATCCAAAGGTCATTGAAATCAATGGATGTCTTTCCACTCACTTGAATGGGCATTTGGCTAGTACCTTAGGGTAGCTTCTTGTACCTGATATTCCCTTCCTCCCCAAAGGGTTTATTGCCTATTGTTAATTACACTGCTTTTTAGGACATGCTGAGCCTTCTCCCACACTGTAGGCTTTTAATTCTTCATTGCATTACATCATGTGCACTATCTGGAACTTCCTTGTCACTCCGTTCAAACCAGTAACTCACTTCCTCTCTCTCAGGCTTCTCTGAACATCTTCCTTCTCTCTATCACTTTTGATTAGTTCTCTAAAGTCTTTTGCAACACTGTATCAAGGACACAATATAAAATAATGTATTTCATTACATGATAATTACATTAGTACCTAATATGTCTAATTTACTCCAAATTTGCTGGAACATATAAGTACTTTGAATTTGCTGTGCTTGATTATTCATAACCAAGGAGTTCATCCTTCAGCCATTATGCAGACAAAACTTTTAGGGTAAATCTACACAGCAATGAAACACATGTGGCTGGCCCATGTCACTTGATTTGGGCTTGCGGGACTCGGGGTGTGAGGCTATAAACCTGCAGCGTAGACATAAGAACAAAGAATGGCCATACTGGATCAGACCAATGGTCCATCTAGCCCAGTATCCTGTCATCTGATAGTGGCTGGTGACAAATACTTCAGAGGAAATGAACAGAACAAGGTAATTATTGAGTAATCCACCCCCTGTTGTCCAGTCTCAGATTATGGAAATTGGAGGTTTAGGGATATTCAGAACATGATGTTGAGTGGTAATAGCTAATTTAGACCCCATCATTTTGTATGTATAGCAGGGATTATGTTTTCCAATGTGCATTACTTTGCATTTATCAACATTGAATTTCATCTGCCAATTTTTTGCCTAGTCACCCACTTCTGTGAGATCCCTTTGTAACTCTTTGCAGTCTACTTTGGATTTAACCACCCTGAGTAATTTTGTATTGTCTGCAAATTTTGTATCGTCTGCAAACTCTGAGTCCATATCAGCTGACCCAGGCCAGCTGCGGATGTTTTGTTGCAATGTAGACATACCCTTACTGAAAATGCTAAGTGAGAGCTCTGTACACATTCTCGGGAAATTTGTATTCCAAAGGGCTATGATTGCCTCCTAAATTTTCTGCCTTGCATAATGACAGGTTTCAGAGTAGCAGCCATGTTAGTCTGTATTTGCAAAAAGAAAAGTAGTACTTGTGGCACCTTAGAGACTAACAAATTTATTAGAGCATAAGCTTTCGTGAGCTACAGCTCACTTCATCGGATGCATCCAATGAAGTGAGCTGTAGCTCATGAAAGCTTATGCTCTAATAAATTTGTTAGTCTCTAAGGTGCCACAAGTACTACTTTTCTTTTTCCTAAATTTTCTGTTTACCTTTGCAATTGACTGTTAGTGAAAAATTCCATACATGGTTCCTAGATTGACTCTATTTCCAGATTACTAATGTCTAGTGTACCTCTTTTAGGCTACTAATTCACTACTTTTACCAAAGAATGTAGGGAAACCCTCAGACAATAGTTGGGAGGTTTAAATTAAAGCCTGGGGTTTATGAACTCTCCTCACAAATGCTTATGCCTTAAAGAAAAGCAGGAGAATGTTAAGATGCGTTGCTTTGCAAAAGTCATTATACATTATTTGCCTGGATCTTTCACAAGCCAACATATGCATAACACTGATTCAAACACAAAACCCAGGTAATCATATGAATTTTAACTTTTGCATAGAAAGGGAATATTATAATCCTGTTTTATGCTGCTCTTTCTTCCCAAGTCCTCAGCACACAAAGCTGTCTTTCTCAGAAGCTTGGATACAAATAGAAGAAAACCCAAATCCCTAGTGGTACTCATTTTGTACACCACTGTACAACGCCTACGTTTCTGTGATTTGCATTCCCTTGTGAAGCAGCCAAATGAATAAACATTAAAGACTGAGACTGAATGTACTGAAAAACAATATTCTTGGTAAGGGAACTTGCCTTCAAAAATCAATGGATAGTATCCATCCAATAGAGATAGTATCCCTTTAAAGCTATTTCTAACAGCTGTATCTCCTGATTTGGCTTTCTGGGAGCTGGGAGTATTGGGGAGATTAATGATAGATTTAACAACAGAAAGGTACACCCCATTTCAATCTGGTACAGTTAATGTCCTTTAATGCCTTTTCCATGCTGTGAAGTCAAACGAAGAACCAGCTAAACACCTTCATTTGTTCAGGTGAAGTCTTGTATAACTGCAACTTTATGGATTATAATAGGGAGGCCGCTATGCAGCTGACAGAAAGTCAATGGCAGGACAGAAAAGTGTATGACCTTCAGCAAGCATGTCAACATTTTCTACTAACCAGCAGGGAGCAGAGTGAGCTCACCTCAACGGTGGAGAAAAACCACTTTCCACCTTAGTCCTTATACAAATAAAAGTTGGAAGTGTAGTGTCTGACCAGCATGTGCTAGTATTACCATTTCAGCTGCACAGAAGCTTCGCTTTACAAACCATTATGGGAATAATCATCCTTATAGGATCATTTCTAAATGAATTGTGAAATAGATTAGGTATATTCAATTCAGGCAAAAAGCATTTTTAGTAGGCTTTGGGCAAACAATCTGTTCCTTTGATACATCTTGCTAGTGAGTTTCAAAGAAACCAAATTGATGAAGCTGTGAAGAAAATGATTTGTTAAAAAATAAATCTTTTTCTTTAAAGATTCAAGTTGAAAGAACATCACTGCGGACTGTGCCTAATCAGAACCTTTGAACACTATCAGGCATGCCCCATTAGAGTTGCCAGCCTTCCAAAACAAATTACTTACTGTAATCCCTTGCCTGATGTATGCAGCAAAAGACAATAGCATAGCTCGGTAGCACTGTCATTGCATGAGATTTATAGAGTGCAGCTGAGTAAACTTCAATTTATACTCTATATCACAAAGTGACCATGAACTACCATTCAAGACAATGAATATTAACACTATCAAACTCACTTAACATAACTGGCCAAGTTCTCAGCTGGTATAAATTTGTATGCCTCCATTTGAATTCAACAGAGCTATGCTGATTTACACCAGCTGAGGATCTAGCCATTACATTTAGTGGGCTAACAGTAACTATTACTTTCTTCCCAAAGTTTGGAAACTTTTCAAAAGCTGCAGTGCCAGGGATTGCAAAGGACAAAGAGGCAATTATGAGTGTCAATCAGTCGCTCCTTCCTTGTACGCGTTGCAGTTAATAATGTTTATGAAATATATTGGGCAAGATTCCTTAGCAGGTGTAAAACAGCATAGCTGTATTGAAATCAATGGAGCTACACTAATTTAAACCAGCTGAGGATCTGCATTATTGTTTGCATAAACCAACCCCTGAAATAATAATTTTCTTTTTTACCGAATATGGTCCTATATATTCTCTTCCGTGGCCAGCCATTTGGATGGCCACAAAAGTTTCATAATATCATTAAAACAGTCAACTGGATCATAAAATAATTCTGAAGTAAATGAGGCACAGTTATTCAGTAACTTTCACCTGTGGAAACGTAGGAAGGGGACTGCATATTTGATGGTAATTGAAATATAGCAAGTATTCATCTAACTAAAAAATATACAGCCTGGGTAATCACAGTTTATAATAGGTGAAAAGTGCCAGCAATATCATGTGGTCTCACACAGCGAAAATAAGTTTCAGAATGGCAGCCATGTTAGTCTGTATCAGCAAAAATGACGAGGAGTCCTTGTGGCACCTTAGAGACTAACAAATTTATTTATTATTTATTTATAAATAAATTTGTTAGTCTCTAAGGTGCCACAAGGACTCCTTGTTCTTTATGAAAATAACAAGTGATTCTAATGCTAATATGAATTGTGGCAAGTATAAACCTAGACAGTTAACTGTGGTCCTGATCCAAAGCCTATTGCTGTCAATGGAAAGACTCCTATTGATTTCAAAAGGGCTTTGGATCAGAGCCCAAGGGCTAAATCCTACAAAATATTGGGCACCTCCAGAAGCTGAAGTCAATGTGAGCTGAAGGAGCATGGGACCTTGCACAAAAGGATGTTAAAAGTTCTGGTTCAGCAGGGTACTTAAGAACTTAAATACTTAAGCATGCAAGTAATTTCACTGACCCAGATCTTCCAAGGGATTTAGGTGTCTAACTGCTCTTGAAACCTAGGGGAGTTAGATGCCTAAATTCCTTGGAGGATCTGGGCCATTGACTTTAGGGGGATTTCTCACATATTTAAACTTTGGCTTATGCTTGTGAATTGGAACCTGAGCTCTGATTTGGAACTAAGCAAGCATGCTATGTTGATAACTTAAATGCTAGTGCACTGGGTTTTTCTGGATCCATCAGGTCCCTCCGTACATAGTATCTTATTTGGCTAAAAACAATAACAGCATTTTACATTTTGAGCACATAGCTGGAATTTTGTCATTGTTTCTATTCCCCTGTTCAATGTACATTACTACTTCCATTTCAGTTCATGTTCCATGTAGTTCATTTATATTTTATACCATTTATCACTTTGTGATTCTTAGGTCATGCCTACTTAGGGAAATAGGAAAGCTAAGCCTCATTAACTAAAGGTGTGAATTTAAAGCACATTAGTTAAAGTGCATTTAACCCCAGTATGGATGCTCTCATGTAGAATAGTAATCCTAGTTTGCTTTAATCCTCTTCAAAGCAAAACACTTTGGAGACGTATCTTTCCCACCAAAAGTCTACAAATATAGCAAATATTCCATTTTTTGTGTATTAAGGTGATGACAGATACTGGCACTGAGATCTCCGTATTTTTTGACATTGCATTGCTTGCTCCTACAGCTAAGTTTTGCATCATGGGCTTTATGGCTCAGAGGCATTAACATTCAGTCTAAGTATTGAAACTAACCTGTCTAGGCTTTTATATAGTGCACAACATCATGGCATGTGAATGCTTCCTTTGCTATTGACTGGGTCTCTGTTGCCTTAACCATTGTCAAATGGGTGATCTCAGGAAACTGGAAAAGCTCTGTAAATCACTTACAGTAAGTGGGATTTGCAAAAGAACCGGTGTTGGGCTGATTCTGCTGTTGTGGAAATGGAAGGGAGTTTTACCATTGACTTCAATGAGTACAGAGGTTAGTCAACACTAAGGACTTTTGAAAATTGCACTCTGTATTTCCATCTAGTACACAGTGGTTGTTTGAACTAACTACTATAATATTTCAGTGGGAGAAACTCTTCTTGTCTTGAAGGAATAATAAAGAATACATAATAAAACTAGCTGTCATAGTAAGTTAATTGAGAGAAGAAGGTCTTTGCTTTCTTTTTCCTGTGTTGTGATCCATACATCAATGGTTTCTAAAATACTTGCAGTTTTATTTTTGCTTTTAAAAATATAGCTGGATAAGGTACTGAAATTACACTTAATTCTATTCTCTGTGAGTGTATGTGCAACTCTTTTCCATATGGTATGTGCACTAAGAGAAAAAAAGTGTTACACGTTACAAATATTAAAAATAAATTCTGCTAGTACAAATTGCCTGTTGCCTTGTTCATCAAAAGTCTTACACAGTAATTCTTTTGGACTATAGACTCTATGGAGCTTAGAGGTAAAACTAAATTAAGGGGGAAGTTGTTGATGTGTATATTAAGTTAATTTTAGGGCACAATAGAACCAAGAGGGCAGCGCCCTCATCTCCCATTAACTTAAGCTGGGAGCCAAATGTATATGGTGTCTTGTGTGAGGCACTCAGGATCTTGCAGGCTCAGGCAATTATAGCCTATAAGTGAACAGTAGCCAAAAGAAATCAAGATACATACCCAATGCTGCAACCTTGAAGATAATCGCTATGCCAGACCTTTGTTGTTAATGCCTCCATTTCTTTTTGATCCTGTTGTCAAGAAAAGAAAGAAAGAAAGAAAGAAAGAAAGAAAGAAAGAAAGAAAGAAAGAAAGAAAGAAAGAAAGAAAGAAAGAAAGAAACTGATGTCTCAGCTTCCACTGTAGTCGAAGATCAAACCAAAATCAGATGGTTGCATGGAAAATATTCATGGCAAATTGTAGGTCTCAAGAGACGCAAGTGTTGGTACAGAATATTAATGAAATCATTGACTACATTCTGCTCAGTCTTTTTGGCTTCAATATGATACTCATGGAAGTCTTCAGGTGTGAGAAAAATAAGAGAGGCTTAGCTTCATTGTAGATTCTCTATGGATTGTATCCTTAAATGAGATTTTGCCAAATCATAATGGCTATGGATCATAATCTAGCTACCCTTCTATTATGCTGGATGTTGTAACCAGGTTTGGTGTCTATTGGAAGCAACTGGAGAAAGCTTAGTCTACACCATATGAAAGCAAATGGTAGCAGGAAACTTCTCCATATAAGCAATTAAAGGTGACAGAGCTGATGACCTAGAGAGAGAAATATATTTGACAAACTGCATTAACTTCTTGTATGTAAGTATTAATAAATCTCAATGATGAATGTTCTCTCAAAATAAAAGGACAATGGTGTGCCTGTCATGTTTACCCATGCCCAGTGCAACAGAGAAAACGCTTGCACATTGGAAAAGCCAATAACACCTAAATTGATGTTCTCTTCAAGGCACCTCATTTTTTACAGCAGATGCAATATAGACAAATAAAAGAATGACCAGAAGAGTCTGCTAGGTAGGGGAAGAAAAGGAGGATAATGAGGTCAAATAAACTGTCTTGAGTCTCATTAATTCCAAGGGACTAAGAGAGCTTTCAGTGACAGCTTAGCAAGGGTGGGGAAAGAATGATTAAAAGTGAGACCATACTTAAACTACTGCTTCCTGGTAACTTTAGTCAAGGGAATTCTCAATCTTTACCTTGATTAGCCCCAAACAAACAAACCAAAGCCCCATGAGTCAGTTACAACTGCATGTAGACATTTCACATACAGTATAAATATTGATATGAAATAGTGAGATATAAGCCATGTGGCATTTTGCATTGCTCACATATTCTACACTAAACAAATCTGTAGGGATACACTGGGAGAATGTCTGTGAAATCCTGCCCCACTGAAGTCAATAGGAATGTTGCTATTGACAGCAAGGAGACTAGGATTTCACCCCTGATGAACTGCCGCATTATTGTACATCTAGAAATATAGAGGGGCAGTCATATAATTGCTCTGCAGCTTCCTCCTGTAACCTGTACCAGTCTCTGAAAGTGTCCTCTAAATCCATCCTCTTCAAAAACTAGACTGTGGTATCTGCGCCCATTGCCAAAACTCTCTTTCCACTTACTCTTTCTGATCTCATCCAAGCTGGCTTCTATCCCCTCACCTCCACTGAAACTGCCCTCACCAAGGTGTAATTTCATTGACTTAATTGAGCTACACTGATTTACACCAGCTGATGATCTCTTCATGGTTCAAATCCCCTCTCCATGCAGATGATTCTCAACCCTACCTGTCTGCCCACACCTCTTCCCAATGTCCCAGTTTCATGGACCTCTCCTCTTGGATGTCCTATATCTCAAACAATTCTCCCCCAAACTGAAAATTTTATCTTAACGTCTCTCCGCCACCATTTTTCCTTCCTTTCCATTATTTAGAGCTCCACTGCCCTTTCTGTTCCCATCCACACACAACAGGTGCGGCCTTTGGCTCTTCTTTCTGCTTCTGCTCCCATGATCTTTTATTAAGTTCAGTTGCTTCTTCCTCTGTCATACAGCTAAAAAGCTTTTCTTTCTTTATTAACTCCCTAGCACTCTTGTCCATGATCTTCTGATCCCTTACTTGTTTACTGTAACTTTATCTCTGTCCTCGCAGTTACTCACCCTTCCTCTACCAGTCTTCCAAACCATTGCTGCTAAAATCTACTTCCTCTTCTGCTGCTCTAATTTGGCCATCCCCACTCTGAATCTGTTCACTGGTTTTCTCTGTTTTATGGCATCAAATTTAAGCTCCTTCTCCTTACCTTCTTAAACCCTGCATAATCTTGCCTGCAGTTCTTCTAATCTTCTTTCCTTCCTACTCCTTTCTCCTTCTTGCATTCATTCATCCTAGCCCGCATGCATAGATCAACCTCCCACTTTTTGCCCACAAAGTGCCCACTCTCTCCTCTTTCAAATCCCTCTTTAAAACTCATTTCTTCAAAGATTTCTTCATTCTTTATCCTCCTCACAAGTATTATCTCCAAACCCTGAACTGTTTCCCACTTTTCTCTTTCATTCTTTTCAGGGCAGGGACAATCTTTTACTGGACTGACTAGGAGTGGGTGACATTTTAGAAGGCACAAGGTACAAAGGACAGTTAGGCACCTTAATTCAATTTTTATTTAAAGAACAACTAATGTTGTTTCAAAAAGTCATTTTGAAATGAAAAAATGAAGCATCCCATTCTGAAAATGTCAAAATGGAACATTTCAACATTATCAAAATGCTTCATTTTTTTTTCAGGACAAGTTTTCATTGAAATTGACATGCTTTTCAAAACGTTTCGATTTAGACAAAAATGGCATTTTTCATTTCAATGAAAAATTTCTAACCAGCTCGACTACAATCTTCCACAATACAAGTTTTCTTAGAATAGTAATGGGAAAGCGATGCATACTTCATTTCAAGCAGGAGTTTAAGGAAAAGCTTCATAGCCCTAATCCGATGGAGCAAATTTTAGACCCTTGTCCTTCTTGGCAACCATCTATCTATTAGGGTAGTGCTATAACTCTTCCTCCATAAGTAGCCCTGAAGAAAGCAGCAGCAATAGGGAATCTGTTGGTGCCCATTCAATTTTCATTCATCTGAGAGTTCCCAGAATGCACAATGTGTCCCAGATTATGTAAAATTTTAAGCTCTTTGGAAATCCTGTGATCACTTGGGCATTGCTATCAGGTATTCCTTAAAGCAAAACAGAAGTTGGCAAGCACCCATCAACCAAAAGTGAGTGGCAAGGGCTGAGAAGAACCACCAAGGGCCATATATTCAGATGATGTACATTGGCATGGTTCCACTGAAATCATAGAATCATAGAATCATAGAATCATAGAATATCAGGGTTGGAAGGGACCCCAGAAGGTCATCTAGTCCAACCCCCTGCTCAAAGCAGGACCAAGTCCCAGTTAAATCATCCCAGCCAGGGCTTTGTCAAGCCTGACCTTAAAAACCTCTAAGGAAGGAGATTCTACCACCTCCCTAGGTAACGCATTCCAGTGTTTCACCACCCTCTTAGTGAAAAAGTTTTTCCTAATATCCAATCTAAACCTCCCCCATTGCAACTTGAGACCATTACTCCTCGTTCTGTCATCTGCTACCATTGAGAACAGTCTAGAGCCATCCTCTTTGAAACCCCCTTTCAGGTAGTTGAAAGCAGCTATCAAATCCCCCCTCATTCTTCTCTTCTGCAGACTAAACAATCCCAGCTCCCTCAGCCTCTCCTCATAAGTCATGTGCTCTAGACCCCTAATCATTTTCGTTGCCCTTCGTTGTACTCTTTCCAATTTATCCACATCCTTCCTGTAGTGTGGGGCCCAAAACTGGACACAGTACTCCAGATGAGGCCTCACCAGTGTCGAATAGAGGGGAACGATCACGTCCCTCGATCTGCTCGCTATGCCCCTACTTATACATCCCAAAATGCCATTGGCCTTCTTGGCAACAAGGGCACACTGCTGACTCATATCCAGCTTCTCGTCCACTGTCACCCCTAGGTCCTTTTCCGCAGAACTGCTGCCGAGCCATTCGGTCCCTAGTCTGTAGCGGTGCATTGGATTCTTCCATCCTAAGTGCAGGACCCTGCACTTATCCTTATTGAACCTCATTAGATTTCTTTTGGCCCAATCCTCCAATTTGTCTAGGTCCTTCTGTATCCTATCCCTCCCCTCCAGCGTATCTACCACTCCTCCCAGTTTAGTATCATCCGCAAATTTGCTGAGAGTGCAATCCACACCATCCTCCAGATCATTTATGAAGATATTGAACAAAACGGGCCCCAGGACCGACCCCTGGGGCACTCCACTTGACACCGGCTGCCAACTAGACATGGAGCCATTGATCACTACCCGTTGAGCCCGACAATCTAGCCAGCTTTCTACCCACCTTATAGTGCATTCATCCAGCCCATACTTCCTTAACTTGCTGACAAGAATGCTGTGGGAGACCGTGTCAAAAGCTTTGCTAAAGTCAAGAAACAATACATCCACTGCTTTCCCTTCATCCACAGAACCAGTAATCTCATCATAAAAGGCGATTAGATTAGTCAGGCATGACCTTCCCTTGGTGAATCCATGCTGACTGTTCCTGATCACTTTCCTCTCCTCTAAGTGCTTCAGGATTGATTCTTTGAGGACCTGCTCCATGATTTTTCCAGGGACTGAGGTGAGGCTGACCGGCCTGTAGTTCCCAGGATCCTCCTTCTTCCCTTTTTTAAAGATGGGCACTACATTAGCCTTTTTCCAGTCATCCGGGACTTCCCCCGTTCGCCACGAGTTTTCAAAGATAATGGCCAAGGGCTCTGCAATCACAGCCGCCAATTCCTTCAGCACTCTCGGATGCAATTCGTCCGGCCCCATGGACTTGTGCACGTCCAGCTTTTCTAAATAGTCCCTAACCACCTCTATCTCTACAGAGGGCTGGCCATCTCTTCCCCATTTTGTGTTGCCCAGCACAGCAGTCTGGGAGCTGACCTTGTTAGTGAAAACAGAGGCAAAAAAAGCATTGAGTACATTAGCTTTTTCCACATCCTCTGTCACTAGCTTCAATCAAGAGAGTTATGCTGATTTACACCAGCTGAATATCTAGTTCCTAAATCTTAAATGAACCTTCATCAAAATTCATAAAAGATTTGGCTTGTGTTCAGGTCTAACGAGGAACAAAGTATGGAAGTATGTGTGTGAGGTAGGAATCCTGATTTTCACTGAACTGGTTCTGATGTCCTTAGTTTCAGGTTAAGAATGAGACGCATTGGCCGAGCTGTGTTGTCTATATGTGCATCAACCTTCAGTGTTCCAGGCTTTAATTATTGGCATCAGTGGCTCATAGCGTCGGACAGAGGTGCAAAAAGTTAAAACAAATTCCTCAACACATCCCTGCTCACAAAACACAAGCATTTGTAAAATAGAAGTACAGTTAGTGAGTGTGTGCATTTAGAGGGCTTGGTAACACTAATTGGTTCTGGTCTGAATCAGCTTCCTGGTTCAAGGCACATTTATAAAAGGGATTTCAACCATACAATCAGTGCCAAATGTAGCAGATGGTGGTAGAATAGTAAATTACATTAAGGAACACTTGAACAGTTTCTTTACCACTCTTTGTAGTTGAAAAACAAACAATTTCAGTCACTTAGGGTAGTGACAGATGCAATTTCTTGTTTGTCTTCAGCCTTAATAGTTTTATGGAATTATGTCAGAGAATAAAGAGGTAGATTTAATAACCACGTAAACAATCTGAATAATCCCCGACCGATCATCACTTCTAGTTCAGAAGTTTATGTTCCTCCATCACAAGGATTTGTTTTTGTGTCCTCACTTTCAAGAGTTTTTGTGTTCATCTATTTCATTTTCAGGCCACAACATTTCCTCACAACAATTTTTTAACCAAATGCAGACAATAAAAAACAGCCCTGGCCATTGCTACTACCTGGCTATCGTGATGTATGTAATAAACTTTTTTTTTTAAACAAACAAAAAGGCTTCCACATGCCCTGAGCTCCAACATTGTCTCCTTTGTTTACCAGTTACCACACCCTGTCTGGAACTCTATACAACATACAGAGACACAACTACTGGCTTAGTAATATACTGCAAGTATACATATCATTATGCTTGCAGAAACTGATATCAGCTCCACTGTGTCTTTTGGTTGCATTAAGTTGAATGTATACCCTACTATACAACATTTATAATGTCTATTCACCATAAGAATGGCCATACTGGGTCAGACTACAGGTCCATCTAGCCCAGTAACCTGTCTTCCAACAGTGGTCAATGCCAGGTGCTTCAGATGGAATGAACAGAACAGGTAATCATCAAGTGATCCATCCCCTCTCGCCCATCCCCAGCTTCTGGCAAACAGAAGCTCGGGACAACATGCCTACCCATCTTGGCTAATAGCCATTTATGGACCTATCCTACATGAACTTATCTAGTTCTTTGTTGAACCCTGTTATAGTGTTGGCCTTCATAACATCCTCTGGCAAGGAGTACCACAGGTTGACAGCATTGTATGAAGAAATACTTCCTTTTATTTGTTTTAAATCTGATGTCTATTAATTTTGTTTGGTGACCCCTAGTTTTTTGTGTTATGAGAAGGACTAAATAACACTTCCTTATTTACTTTCTTCCACACCAGTCATGATTTTATAGACCTCAATCATATCCCCCCTTAGTCGTCTCTTTTCCAAGCTGAAAGGTCCCAGTCTTATTGATCTTTCCTCATATGGAAGCTGTTCCATACCCCTAATCATTTTTGTTGCCCTTTTATGTACTTTTTCCAATTCCAATATAACTTTTTTGAAGTGGGGCATCCACATCTGCATGCAGTATTCAAGATGTGGGCATACCATGGATTTGTATAGAGGCCATATGATATTGTCTGTCTTATTATCTATCCCTTTCTTAAAGGTTCCCAACAGTCTGTTAGTTTTTTGGACTGCCGTTGCACATTGAGTGGATGTTTTCAGAGAACTATCCACTCAACAGTGATGAATGAGTGATTGTTGCACATACATCTGAATGTCCCCTGATTGGTTCTTAACTGGAGACACAGGACTGCAGATCTATCAAAATGCTTACAACTTTGGAGTTTATTCCCCATTCCTCCAGAGATGGCCACATCTTTGAAATTGTACCTTTACTCCTGAATGGCCAGATGGCTGGGGGCATAGATCCCATTCACGCTGCCAATTTGCTGATTTAGCTTTTCTCTGGGCATGGCTGTTAACTTCCCTGCAAAATAAAGAAGAATCTTGAAAACTAAAATGGAGGTCATCACCAGATTTCTCCAAAACAGTGTCTTGCAATTGGAAACATCAGATGACCACGTAAACAAACAAGTAACCCATAAAAATGAGCATAACCCAACTGATGGTATATTAGCCTTATTCTGATAGATCTCTTTCCCTCTTTTTGTCTTTGATCTTGTTATTCCCAGGGAACATACTGAGTGTACAAAGATAATAAAGCTTTCATTCACACCTACTAAAATTCTACTACTAACTTATCCTAAATTTTTGTTTATATACAACCCTATAGTTCATAAAAGAAACATTGTTCCTTTCCTTTTACACATTAGGATTCTTGAGTGTAAAGTTTCGGTTATCTACCTTCTGACCTATGAATATATTACTCAGGTGCAGGGACAATGCATGTTCCTGCATGCAACCATAAATCACCAATGAGTGGAGCTATGATCACGCATATGAACTGGGAGTGCACTGTAGGTGTCCTTGATATTAATGGATCAGCTCAGAGATGGCTGTAATTTATACAAAGCACTTTCAGATTTTTAATGAGTATCTCTATATGTAAAGTCCATGTTTTGAGTCAGATGATCTTCTCTACTGGAAAATCTTGTCCTATTTCAGAATAACATCTTCCACCACCCTATACAGGGAACTACAAACATTTAAAAGACATTAAGGAGATTTTAGTGACTCCAATGTATGTGGCACCCAGCCAATTCCTTTATTCAATTCCCCAAAGATTTGCAATGGGAAGCTAGAAATTTATTATAGCAGCAGGGCTCTCAAAGATTGCTCAATGGGTTGTTTGGTGCACCAATATGAGAGAGATCTGTGGTCAGAGTGACCTGGAACTTCCTCAGGCTGGTGAATTGTTTGGTGGAGTGTGACTTTTTAAGTGATATTCTTTGTTTCCAGAAGGAAGTAAGGTGGGATGGAAGATGAGGCTGCTATTTAGTGCTTCTTAGTGCTTTCTAGACTCTCCTGGAGTCTGAGTTGCATCATAGCCTCAGTGAAGGCCCCTGGTCCTTGTTTGTTACTAAAGTAAGGAAGCAGGGGGTTGGGGAGGGAGGGAAATTGAAAGAGAGACATACGGAAATAAGGACAAAGTCAAGGTGTTTTGAGGGTGGTTTTGGTTACAGATTTATGGATTGTGGCCCCAATCCATCAACGTATTTAAGCATGTGGCATCAAGTGTCTTTCTGGATAGGGGCTTAGAAGAATGGGTGGTTAAAAGGGAAAAGGCTTTTTTTCCAGTTTGAATGTCACATGTGAGAGAGGGAAACTAAAGGGCTTATAAATTTGCACTGGCAGATTCAGAGCAAGAAGTGCCTGCTTTGGGATTGTCAATGGAATACAAAAGAGAACGCTTTCCCTTTTAACTCTTCATTCTCAGACTAGAACAGCTGCTCTCTCCTTGCTTGGAAGGAATGGCTTTGTCCACTTTTTAATGAATGCCAAAAGAAAAATTCAATACCAAACAACTTCTTCTGATGATTCATCTATGTCTGTCTTGACTAGAGCAGGTCAAAAATCAAAATTTCTATGTCACATGACACTTGAATGTTTCAGTGTTTGTTTTAGAACTAAATGAAGGTGAAAAGTCATGGAACAGAAAGTTCTGAAAACATTTGTTTGGCTATTTGGAAACATATTATTTCAGGGCAGGTTGGCATTCACCTGTGCCCAGCTGAGCTGCCGCAGTGCTTCATGAAAATTGGAGTGCTGCCTGCCCCATTCTCCTCTGCTGACAGGGCTCCCCTCAGACAGGGGATTGAACTAACCTAAAATAAAATGTTTAATTCAGTTTCAGAAACCAAAATATTTTCTTCTGATTTTCCCAATGGAAAACTGAAAAAAAATCAGCAAATCTGAGAATTTTCTTGACAGATTTGTGGAAACTGCATTTCTGTTGAAAAAACAAACAAACAAACAAACCATTCATTCCTTGGGACTGGCCAACCTGCATATGGCACAGGACCCGAGGAGGTGAGACAAAGGTGGCAGTTTTCAGAGTAGCAGCCGTGTTAGTCTGTATTCACAAAAAGAAAAGGAGTACTTGTGGCACCTTAGAGACTAACAAATTTATTAGAGCATAAGCTTTCGTGAGCTACAGCTCACTTCATCGGCAGTGAGTCAGGAGATCCTGGCAGCATATGTCAGAGAAGTCTCAGGGTTGCTCTAATTGATGCCAGCTGCAAAAGCATGCCAGTGATCATTTTGCCAGCCCAGAATTTTGTGCTCCTGCCACATCCCTGTGCTCCCTAGCCCAGGCGGAAGACAGGAGTGGATGGCATGGAGCTCGGTTTGTGGCCTGAGGAGTCCTTTAGGATACATCTGCAATAAAAAAATCCTTGGCAGCGAGTCTCAGAGTCAACTGACATGGGCTTGTGGCTCTTGGGCTAAAAATAGCAGTGTAGATGTTTGGGCTCAGGCTGGAGCCAGACTCTGAAGCCCACCCACCTTGCTGGGTTTCAGAGCCTGGTCTCCAGCCCTACCCTGAATGTTTACACTGCTATTTTTAGCCCTGTAGTGTGAGTCCTGCAAGCCCTTGTCAGATGACCTGGGCTCTGAGACTCGCTGCCGTTGGTCTTTCATTGAAGTGTAGACACACCTGTAGGCACCAGAAATCCCCAGCTGGCTCTGTAGGCTGGCATCCTGTCCTTTCGCTTCCCCCAAAGCAAGGCAAAGGGCGTAGAGCAAGGTCGAGGATCTGGCCAGGGGGTTTCAAATGATTTTAAACTACCGTTACTCTCTGTACAATAAAGGTTCTTGAGTTTTCTCAATTTCCATGGCAACAAGCAACTTAATATTCATCAATATATTGTATCATGGCTTTTTCTTTCTTTTAAACTCCACTTGTGACCCTCCATTTTTTCGCTGTGACATTTCCTATCTTTTGCCATTACAAATGCCAGCCTTACTTATATTTAATTCCTGATATCCCTCCTCTTTGCTGAAACTCCTACCTGCCCTACCTGCTGTTTCTTCTCACCCCCCAAAAAGGTCTTTTTCTAAATCTTGTTATAATACTCCCAACACACAATGGCAAAATCAGCTCTCTCCCTCTATTCTTTCTGCTTACAGATTTCCCAAATCACAGCAAATTTCACTGACCAGTGCTTCTTAGAAACATAAATAATGCTCCCTACCCAAATCATTCACAGAGGCATGTAGTCAAGTGTGCTTGTTCAGTACTGCTGGTATGATTAAAGTGTCATGTTCAGAATACACAGATCCTTTAGCTGGTTAGGAAAATGTAGGCTTCTGACTTCTCCTGCACTGAAAGCACCTACTGGAGAACTGTGAAAATGCATTTGGAGTTCACTGCCCATTAGTAATGGCATAGGCTTCCTAGTGCTAAAAGTGCAGAGAAGTAAAAGCTTAGGAAGACCCCATAGTCTGTTTCTGAGCCACAGGAAAGATGTTGCCGAGTTCAGAACTCAATCAGTGATTCATTCTGATTGAGTTTCCTTCCAGAAAAAAATATAGCACATTTCCTTCCTTCATCAGGCAGGTAGCTGTGCTGACTGGAATGAAGGAGCAGAGGTTATCTTACAGCAGGGTATCGTATAGAGCCTTAAAGGAAAGGAGTAACCTTTCATGGCACGTCTTTGGTTAAAGTGTGGTACAATTCGATAATGATCGGAGTCATTAGTATGGAAAAGGCAAAGTCATGCACATGAATGAGTTTCAAAACAGTTCCTAGTGGACTGGTGTTCATATTTGATACAATTTGGGAGCCACACCATCATCCTTTAAGATCAGTTCTAACCAAACCTTCATTGTGGCACTTTCATTGTTGTTGTGTTTTAATTGGCTGCTCAGCGACCTGGGCAGGTGGCAGTGCTGCTTTATAAATACAATTGTTATTCCTTCTAGAAGCAATATCACAATTTGCAGTCTTGTTAATGGTTTCCTCGGAGATCTAGAACTGACTTGGCATGGAGAGTGAGCTAATCATTATGGAATCTGTGCCCATCTTCTATTGGTTTAGCAAACAAAGGGAATGTACTTCCCTAGTGCTGTAAATCTGGCATCTTTGAGATATAAGTACTTTTTTAAAAGGTAATCCCCCTCTCAAAATCTGAATTGTATTACTGTTCATATGAGAAAAAACCTGTTAACAGTAAACTATAAACTGAAATGTTTCAGAATAGCAGCCGTGTTAGTCTGTATTCGCAAAAAGAAAAGGAGTACTTGTGGTGCCACAAGTACTCCTTTTCTTTTTATAAACTGAAATGGAGCCCACAAATAAAAACTAGGCTCTTGACAGATATTGATGTGATGGTCACCAGCTTGGCCAATGCATCAGGGATTGATCTGGAGGCCCCCAGAACAAAAGCGTAAACTGTTACAACTTGAGCTGACGACCAAGAATCTTTAGCTGTGGCTGTAACAGATTTATATTATCCGTGGATTGGGCTCAGCTGTGGACCTCTAAAACACACTTCCCGGTGTATTACATTGAGATGTTTATTTATAACTTTCAAAGATCTATATTTATTTATAATTTCTAGCTATCTATTTAGCTCTCATTCAGCAAGGCTTAATTTTAAGCATCCTGTCCCTACTAATCCTATCCCTACTCCGCAAAATACTTAAACATCTTGCTTAATTTTAAGCCCATGCTTAAATCCCTTTAAAATTAAAATATCATTAAAACAGTGCTTTTAATACAAGTGTTTGTGACTGCTATAGATTGGAAAGTTACAAGCAAACTGTAAAATATATAACACAGCTTCACATTTTGCAGTTAAAAATTTGTTTTATTCCAAATTGGAATGAAAACAAAGAATTTGAAAATTTCCCACTTCAAAATTTTCTTGTGGGGGTGTGATGTTCCTCTAGTGTTATCTGGATTGTGATTTGCTAGGTCACTCCAATCCTCAACTCTGGGAGCCAGCCTTACCCTGCTCTGCTGTGAGAACCCCCACTCCCGGCTTGTTCACGCACAGCCTCTGGTATGTAAACTGCTCCCAGCTATGTCAGTTAGCACTTTTGGCCAGCTGCTGCTTGGATTGTGCAACTGAATGACACTAGCCAATATCTCTGGTCCCAGACACAACCCTAGGAATCTCCATCTTGCAGTGTCCAGTTATGCTCACTGGACGCTGAAAGCTTATACGAGTTCGTCAATTTAACAAAGAAATTGATAGGTACCAGGCTTGTTATCCCAAGGGAAGTCTCTGACACGCTTCAAACCAAAAGAACGTCTTCGGGTAGAATAAACAAACAAGTTTATTAACTACAAAAGATAGATTTTAAGTGATTATAAGTCAAAGCACAACAAGACAGATTTGGTCAAATGAAATAAAAGCAAAACACATTCTAAGCTGATCTTAACACTTTCAGTGCCCTTACAAACTTAGATGCTTCTCACCACAGGCTGGCTGGTTGCCCTTCAGCCAGGCTCTCCCCTTTGATCAGTGCTTCAGTCGCTTGGTGGTGGTGTCTGTAGATGGAGGTGGAAGAGAGAGAGAGAGCATGGCAAACGTCTCTCCCTTTTATCATGTTCTTTCTTCCCCCTTGGCTTTGCCCCACCTCTTCAGAGTCAGGTGAGCATTACCTCATCATAGTCCCAAACTGACCAAGGGAAGAGGAGTGACTCACTCAAGTCCAACAGATTCTTTGTTGCTGCCTAGGCCATTGTCCTTTGTTTCTGCGAGGCTGGGCTGGGTTTGTCCCATACATGCCCTGATGAGGTGTGAACTGCCCCTCTGCTCCTAGAGAGTTTTTGTCTGGGCTTGTTTTAAGCCATGAGGACACATTTTCAGCCTCATAACTATATACATGAAATTACAACCTATAACATCACTATAACAACAATTCTCGGTGCATCATGAGCCTTCCGAAGACATCTGACATGACAAACTTTGCATTGGATACCACACAATCATATTATAAGGATGAACATGAGGGTGCTGGGTGTTCCCCCGAGGTACAGAGCATCACAGGGGGCTCAATCAAAACATCTTGTTTTTATAAAATTTCATTTCAGTTTAAATATTTTTATTTTTTCTCTTGTACAATATAAAATAAACTATATTGCAAAATGAAGAGTCATTTCAATATAAACACTGAAATATTCTGTTCTAAAAATGCCAAAATGAAACTTTATTTTTTCATTTTTAAAAAAATGTAAATTTTGTCAAAATCACATATTCTTACCAGAAGTTTCAGTCTTGAGGAAACAGCACTTTCCACTGGAAAATTTTCAACCAGCATGTCACTGAAGTTCAGACTGAATGTTCTTTTGTTAAACATTTTGTAAACACAAGGGCCAGATCCTGAGCTGGTGTGCATCGTGGGTAGTTGGATTTCAAAAGAACTATGCCACTGGGTACACCCAAAAGGCCTAACTCTTCCTCCATTTACACCATGTAACTCCACTGACATCAATGGGCTGGTAGAATGTGACTAAGAGAAGACTCCCAAATCAAACTCTATTGTAATGTTTTATTTTACTGCAGACTGAAATATGTAGTTCTTGGACAACTATATCTAAGCTCTTCTATGAAATCTGATCACTACAGAAAGTGTCCTGCCAAGATCCAGGTTCCAAAAGGTAGGGAGCGAGGAGGGAGGAGGGGAAGGCAAAGCAAGGTGAAGAATCCCAGTGGGAGGTATCACGGTGAAAGAACATGCATAAGACATCAGTGTTAGCAGGATATATACATCACACTACAGACAGTCTGAACGTCTCATTTGCATCAGAATGCAAATGGCATTTTTTTTTTCTCCTGATACATACTGTTGCACAAACATGATTGAGTTTTTGGTCCCATGCTGTCACTGCAGAGGCAATTCATTGCAAAGCTACCCCCCTCCCCCAACCCCCCAGTTGCCAGACTCATTTACATATCCAGGTTGAGGAGAATAAGTGGCCTGCAAAAATGGAGTTTGATTGCAGAGTTCTGGCAGGCAAGCTGCATAGGATGGAGGAGTCCTACTCCATTTCAGCATCAGTGTTTGGAGCACTCCAAACCATAGTGTTTAATCAAGTCCAGTTGGCTCAGGACAACCTTTTAAGAGGGTTTAGACTCAAAGTATTAAGCAAAGACCAAGTTAGTCCAAGGCTACCTTTTAGCCAAAAAGCTTTTCTATGTGGGGGTTAGAAGAGGAGATACTCCCTGCTGAGTAGAGCTCTAATGAATTAACCAACTTTCTTATACCACCTCAGTCAAGGGAACAATTAAATCTAAACTACTAACTACTAGTAAACAAAACTACTCATCAATGTCTGTGGCTTGCCTCCCCTCAGCACTGGAAACAAAAAAGTCCAGTATGATATCTTCATTGCTTTGAAAGGAAAGGGTGCAAATAAATAGATTTGCTGCCTGAACACCTTCTCCAGCAAATTGTTTCACCTCTGGCTTCCGAGGAGGGATTTGCTTAATCTTTTGTTGATAACATGGCAACAAACAAGGCTATTAATGTAATAACAACAAGATTACACAGCTAATCAGTCTTTAGACTTATCATCCTCTAACTAACATTTCCTACTAGGCAAGTGAGAATTTGCAAACGTTAAATTGCACTAAGCTTGCTTGTTTTGCACTAAAATTTCATTGCTAATTAATAAAACAGTATTTTCCCTTGCAAAAATTACTTAATTAAACATTGAATATTTCATGCTTTCTACTGAGTGAGGTGTGAGCTCTGTGCGGCTGTTAAAGATTAACACTTCTCTTTATTTCACCCTTGCTGAATCATATTATTGGCATTATGATCACCCTTGTCCTCTCTGAGCATGTGGAACCCAATAAAAACACTTCAATTACTCTCCAAGACCTTGGTTTTTTACACATAGCACTGCCATTTTAGAGTCAAGATGGATAAACTTAATAAAGATGTTATCGTTGGTGATTCATTTGCGATAGCAGAGATGCCAGGTTCTGTAAATCCAAATGAGAGAGTTTTTGGATCTATGACTGAAGTGCAGGGGTTTTCAGGCACAATGATAAATGAGATTAATGAGGTCCTTATTTTTACTTTGCAAAAAAACAAAGTTTGAATGAGTTTGATTTGTGAGCTGAGCTCATTCTTTGGAAAACAGGTTTGTGGCTTGGCCCTGGATTCTATACCATTAAGAGCTGTGATGCAAATTACATAACATTGATAAGAAGGAAATAGTTTTAATGCATTCATTTAAAGGAAAGCATAAGACTGCCGAGACTCATCAAGCCCTCGGATCGCTACCCCTTCCTGCTTCTCCACGTGGGCACCAATGATACTGCCAAGAATGACCTTGAGCGGATCACTGCGGACTACGTGGCTCTGGGAAGAAGGATAAAGGAGTTGGAGGCGCAAGTGGTGTTCTCGTCCATCCTCCCCGTGGAAGGAAAAGGCCTGGGTAGGGACCGTCGAATCGTGGAGGTCAACGAATGGCTACGCAGGTGGTGTCGGAGAGAAGGCTTTGGATTCTTTGACCATGGGATGGTGTTCCATGAAGGAGGAGTGCTGGGCAGAGACGGGCTCCATCTTACGAAGAGAGGGAAGAACATCTTTGCCAGCAGGCTGGCTAACCTAGTGAGGAGGGCTTTAAACTAGGTTCACCGGGGGAAGGAGACCAAAGCCCTGAGGTAAGTGGGAAAGCGGGATACCGGGAGGAAGCACAGGCAGGAATGTCTGTGAGGGGAGGGCTCCTGCCTCATACTGGGAATGAGGGGCGATCAACAGGTTATCTCAAGTGCTTATATACAAATGCACAAAGCCTTGGAAACAAGCAGGGAGAACTGGAGGTCCTGGTGATGTCAAGGAATTATGACGTGATTGGAATAACAGAGACTTGGTGGGATAACTCACATGACTGGAGTACAGTCATGGATGGTTATAAACTGTTCAGGAAGGACAGGCAGGGCAGAAAAGGTGGGGGAGTAGCACTGTATGTAAGGGAGCAGTATGACTGCTCAGAGCTCCGGTACGAAACTGTGGAAAAACCTGAGTGTCTCTGGATTAAGTTTAGAAGTGTGTGCAACAAGAGTGATGTCATGGTGGGAGTCTGCTATAGACCACCGGACCAGGGGGATGAGGTGGATGAGGCTTTCTTCCGGCAACTCACGGAAGCTACTAGATCGCATGCCCTGATTCTCATGGGTGACTTTAATTTTCCTGATATCTGCTGGGAGAGCAATACAGCGGTGCATAGACAATCCAGGAAGTTTTTGGAAAGCGTAGGGGACAATTTCCTGGTGCAAGTGCTAGGGGAGCCAACTAGGGGGAGCGCTTTTCTTGACCTGCTGCTCACAAACCGGGTAGAATTAGTGGGGGAAGCAAAAGTGGATGGGAATCTGGGAGGCAGTGACCATGAGTTGGTTGAGTTCAGGATCCTGACGCAGGGAAGAAAGGTAAGCAGCAGGATACGGACCCTGGACTTCAGGAAAGCAGACTTTGACTCCCTCAGGGAACAGATGGCCAGGATCCCCTGGGGGACTAACATGAAAGGGAAGGGAGTCCAGGAGAGCTGGCTGTATTTCAAGGAATCCCTGTTGAGGTTACAGGGACAAACCATCCCGATGAGTCGAAAGAATAGTAAATATGGCAGGCGACCAGCTTGGCTTAATGGTGAAATCCTAGCGGATCTTAAACATAAAAAAGAAGCTTACAAGAAGTGGAAGGTTGGACATATGACCAGGGAAGAGTATAAAAATATTGCTCGGGCATGTAGGAAAGATATCAGGAGGGCCAAATCGCACCTGGAGCTGCAGCTAGCAAGAGATGTCAAGAGTAACAAGAAGGGTTTCTTCAGGTATGTTGGCAACAAGAAGAAAGCCAAGGAAAGTGTGGGCCCCTTACTGAATGAGGGAGGCAAGCTAGTGACAGAGGATGTGGAAAAAGCTAATGTACTCAATGCTTTTTTTGCCTCTGTTTTCACTAACAAGGTCAGCTCCCAGACTGCTGTGCTGGGCATCACAAAATGGGGAAGAGATGGCCAGCCCTCTGTAGAGATAGAGGTGGTTAGGGACTATTTAGAAAAGCTGGACGTGCACAAGTCCATGGGGCCGGACGAATTGCATCCGAGAGTGCTGAGGGAATTGGCGGCTGTGATTGCAGAGCCCTTGGCCATTATCTTTGAAAACTCGTGGCGAACGGGGGAAGTCCCGGATGACTGGAAAAAGGCTAATGTAGTGCCCATCTTTAAAAAAGGGAAGAAGGAGGATCCTGGGAACTACAGGCCGGTCAGCCTCACCTCAGTCCCTGGAAAAATCATGGAGCAGGTCCTCAAAGAATCAATCCTGAAGCACTTAGAAGAGAGGAAAGTGATCAGGAACAGTCAGCATGGATTCACCAAGGGAAGGTCATGCCTGACTAATCTAATCGCCTTTTATGATGAGATTACTGGTTCTGTGGATGAAGGGAAAGCAGTGGATGTATTGTTTCTTGACTTTAGCAAAGCTTTTGACACGGTCTCCCACAGCATTCTTGTCAGCAAGTTAAGGAAGTATGGGCTGGATGAATGCACTATAAGGTGGGTAGAAAGCTGGCTAGATTGTCGGGCTCAACGGGTAGTGATCAATGGCTCCATGTCTAGTTGGCAGCCGGTGTCAAGTGGAGTGCCCCAGGGGTCGGTCCTGGGGCCCGTTTTGTTCAATATCTTCATAAATGATCTGGAGGATGGTGTGGATTGCACTCTCAGCAAATTTGCGGATGATACTAAACTGGGAGGAGTGGTAGATACGCTGGAGGGGAGGGATAGGATACAGAAGGACCTAGACAAATTGGAAGATTGGGCCAAAAGAAATCTAATGAGGTTCAATAAGGATAAGTGCAGGGTCCTGCACTTAGGATGGAAGAATCCAATGCACCGCTACAGACTAGGGACCGAATGGCTCGGCAGCAGTTCTGCGGAAAAGGACCTAGGGGTGACAGTGGACGAGAAGCTGGATATGAGTCAGCAGTGTGCCCTTGTTGCCAAGAAGGCCAATGGCATTTTGGGATGTATAAGTAGGGGCATAGCGAGCAGATCGAGGGACGTGATCGTTCCCCTCTATTCGACACTGGTGAGGCCTCATCTGGAGTACTGTGTCCAGTTTTGGGCCCCACACTACAAGAAGGATGTGGATAAATTGGAAAGAGTACAGCGAAGGGCAACAAAAATGATTAGGGGTCTAGAGCACATGACTTATGAGGAGAGGCTGAGGGAGCTGGGATTGTTTAGTCTGCAGAAGAGAAGAATGAGGGGGGATTTGATAGCTGCTTTCAACTACCTGAAAGGGGGTTTCAAAGAGGATGGCTCTAGACTGTTCTCAATGGTAGCAGATGACAGAACGAGGAGTAATGGTCTCAAGTTGCAATGGGGGAGGTTTAGATTGGATATTAGGAAAAACTTTTTCACTAAGAGGGTGGTGAAACACTGGAATGCGTTACCTAGGGAGGTGGTAGAATCTCCTTCCTTAGAGGTTTTTAAGGTCAGGCTTGACAAAGCCCTGGCTAGGATGATTTAACTGGGACTTGGTCCTGCTTTGAGCAGGGGGTTGGACTAGATGACCTTCTGGGGTCCCTTCCAACCCTGATATTCTATGATTCTATGATTCTATGATAATTGCTCACAGGATTATTAATAAAAAGAAAAGGAGTACTTGTGGCACCTTAGAGACTAACAAATTTATTAGAGCATAAGCTTTCGTGAGCTACAGCAAGTGAGCTGTAGCTCACGAAAGCTTATGCTCTAATAAATTTGTTAGTCTCTAAGGTGCCACAAGTACTCCTTTTCTTTTTGCGAATACAGACTAACACGGCTGCTACTCTGAAACCTAGGATTATTAATAGGATACCAGCCTTTCACTGCTCTACTACTAGTTCAAATCTTGGCCAGCCTGGTAGTGACCGAAGATAAGAATCATCATCATCATCATCATCATCATGGAAAATCCAAAAAGGAGGCAGCCTCCTTGTAGATCAAGTGGCATCCAGATCACTCTCTTTTCCTTCTTAATTAGGTCCTTAAGGTGGTCTCGCTGGATACACATGCATTTTTAATGTTGGCAAATCCATGCATTTGTATGTGTAGACATGGCCACATGCACATGCAAAGTACCTACGAATACATGCATCTAGATATTTTGCGTAGCCTATCGTAGATTCACCAATTTTGCCCTTCTCACATGAGAACTTCAGTAAAAATATTGTTTAGCAGCCTAAATGACCTGAGCTGGAGTCTCAATTCAATTAGTAATGGGTGGATATCCATGGTGGGAGAAAATCAAGTATCCCAATCAATCGCATAGGTATTTTTCTACAGATTGGAGTAAAAATGGAAAATCAAAGTGGAACTGGATTTAAGACATGAAATAACTGCCCACAAGTAGAGTACTGCCAAAATATCTGACTTCCTAATGGGTTGCACACTATATAGGTGAGACCTTCCAAATTAATATGTTCTCTCTGAATGTTCTACTTCCTATGGGACAGTACCAAGGGAATCAGTGCCCTTCAATGGTTTAATCACCCACCCTACACTTCCATATTTGTAACAACATATTGTAGAAACTAACCAACCCCTTTCTAACTGGATGGCATAGAAAGTAATTACATGAGCTAATATAACAGAATTCTCAATTGAAAATGACCCTGTTACTTCCAGTGATGGTCTAGAACCAATAACATCTGATTTGGATTTCAAACTGGCCAAATCTTATAGGTGTTTGCATCTGAGGTATTGATGCAGGCCATCACACTAATTGTGACATTTCGATCTGGATCAAGGAGGTTGTTTCAGACCTTGCTACTTATCACCATGACTTTACACAAAGAGGCTGGGGAGGCAAAGGTTGTGGAGAGAGAGCATTTTATGATATGCCAGCTCATTACGTAGCATGAAATAACAATGTGACACACTGAGAATATGGAACATCATCCCAGACTTAAAAAATAAGGTGATGTAGAGCTCTCGCTACAAGTGGGGAAGGTCACTAAATCGTAGTACAGCTCTCCCAGCTGAACTTCAAGTGTGAGCTAGTGTAGGAAGAGTAACTGCAAGTGGCTGCAGTTTTACAGGCCAAGAGGAGAGGTCTTGCAATGTGTAAATTACTTCCCTTAATACCTTGGGATATACAGAGTAGTTTTGCAAAACCAAGCACTCCTTTGGCTACATGTATGTATGCATGCTGCTACTTCATTGCCAGGTGCCATTAAAAATAATGGGCCCATCCTTAAGAGCCGTGGTCCAGGGATGGACCAATTCAAGGGATTATTGATGAACTATGTGGCATATCCCGATGCCCTAATGAATCCATCTCAGTCTAACTCTCAGGAGCATTGCTTGTTTTTCTCTATTTTCTTAAGAAAAAAAAAGAAGAGAAAGTAAGAGAAAGAAAGCTGATTGTGTCTGGAGATTTATTATTAAAAAAGTAATGTACGTTCCTAGAAGGTAAAGGAATGCAAGCAGAATTTAAAGGATTTTCTCTGTCTGTTTACTGTATATGGCATTATGACTTATTTCACTCTAAGGACTTCTTTATAACAGAAAGAAAAGGAGTACTTGTGGTACCTTAGAGACTAACAAATTTATTAGAGCATAACCTTTCGTGAGCTACAGCTCACTTCATAGCTCACGAAAGCTTATGCTCTAATAAATTTGTTAGTCTCTAAGATGCCACAAGTACTCCTTTTCTTTTTGCAAATACAGACTAACACGGCTGCTACTCTGAAACCTTTACAACAGAAGTTTCCCATAGCTCTCTGTCTCTCCAGGAGTGAAACCTTGACCCTAAAAATATCAGTGGCAAAACTTTTATTGACTTCAAAGAATCCAGGATTTCACCCCAGATTTTTAAACAAGTCATCACTATAGTAACTAAATTTATTTAAAGAGGAAGACTGATTTTGTGTTTAAGGCACTGGGCTGGGACTTGGGAATTTGGAGTTCAGTTCTTGATTCTGCCATAGATTTCCTGTGATCTTGCGCAAGACACAATCTCTCTGTGCCTAAGTTACCTATCTGTTAAATTGGATAATAAAGCTCTCTCCCTCCAACTGTTTCTCATTGCAGATGAGGGCTGCATCAAATCATTGATCTGTGCAGTCATGACATAATATATGACATACTGGGGGCTTCCAGCAAAGGGACAATACTTTCATCTTTGTCCTCCCCCCCCTTTTTTTTCTGGAGGATGGATTTTTGCAGTACTTGTAAAAGGAGCATCACTAATTGTTGATGTTAATTTCTCAATTATAGATTAAAAGTGCAAAACAGCAGGGGCTATAGGTGAACACAAAAGACAGCAAGAGTCAAGAAAGGCATGATAGCATAACTGCCCATTACGGGACACATTCTCCGCTTTGTGCCTCAGTCTCCCCATATCTGAGAGTAGGATAATGATACTCTCCTTCTTTTTCAAAGCACTATGAGATCTACTGATGAAAAGAACAAGGTAATATTATTATTTCTGACATTGTACACAATAAACAACCACAATGTCCCCCAAACTGATTTTGTATTAACTCATGCATTTTTAAAATTTGCAATAAAATTGGCTATTGAATTTCCTGCCTGGAATTACAGTAAAAATTTGCCCCTGAAGCTTTTTTTCTTACATGTGTTCCCCCCCCCCATTCCATGAATCTTGTGTTGGGCAGGCAGGCAAAGATTTCCCCAGTGGATTTTTTTCAATATTAGTGGTATAATTGCCTACAATGCTATCTATACCAAAAGCAATATTACAGAAGGTAATTTATTCAATTTTATGCATGTTAACTGTATAAATAATGATTTGTAAAATTGGCCAGAAGTTATATTAAATTGTGCAGTGGTTAAATCTGACACTGTTTATATTTCTCTTCTAAAATAATTAAACCTCCCTTTCATTTAGGAGATCATGTCCTGGCAGTTGTAATATGTTTAATATTTTTATGGCAAGTCATTTAACTTGAAATTTTGCTAAATTAATTGCAAAGCGTAAACTTTATTTAAGATACTCCAACTGAACATACAGTTATATGGTAGGAAAGGATTAATGCTGTATCTTTGAAAGGGCATTACCTTGAAACTGTCAGCCTATTCCTCATAATATTCAACAGTGAATCATTATTTAAATGTTAGGTCATTCTCCAACACACTTGACCGCATGCCAGGAGTTGAAAGATTGTGAATCCTCTTTATGTCAAATGGCCTGTGATGGATTGCTGTCTTTGGTTTTCATAGCCAGAAGTGCTCAGGAAAGGAATGAAGAAGAAGAAAGACAGAGAAAAGGAAATGGAAAGATGGATATGAACGTCAGGAAGGAAGATTTTTTAACACTATAAAAATGGCTTTAAAATTCAGCCTAAATCAAGACATAATACAACCTTATAGAAAAACCTTCACAAGAAGTTTTCAAAAAGAGGCTGGGGAGCCATCTGTCTTGGATAGTTTAGACACAACAATTCCTGCATCATGGCTGGGGGTCAGACTGGATGACCCTGGCAGTCCCATGATTCTATAATAAACAAGAGGTTGAGACATTTTCATTGAAATATTAAAAGTATCCAGTAGCTTGTGGATCCACTGTGCTGTAGTGGCCAGGGCCCAGAATGGGACTCAAAATACCTGGGTTCTAGCTCTACCTCACTGGGCAAGTCATGATCACTCTCTGTATCTTAGTTTCCCCATATGTAAAGCTGGGTACTTGCTTACCTTTGGATGAAAAGCAAAGGGTGTAAGTTGTCCAGGTAGTGGTAGTCCTATTATCCAGAACTTGCACAGGGCTCCAATTATATCTCACAGGATAAGTAGGTCTGGGCTAGTCAATGTTTTGAAGAGGCAACCCTGGGATGTGATGCATAATGGTTTCAATGGTACAGTAGGTGGCACTCCCCCACCTGCACCTGACCTGATGCTATGGAATATCTTGCTCCTATAGGTGTTATGTTTAAGATGAGCTATAAAATTCGTGTTCATGACACTTGTGATAAGAAAAGATCCTGTGAGACTTTATGTAGAACATAAGAACAGCCATACTGGGTCAGACCAAAGGTCCATCTAGCCCAGTATCCTGTTTTCCAACAGTAGCCAGTGCTAGATGACCCAGAGGGAATGAACAGAACAGATAATCATCAAGTGATCCATGCCCTGTCACCCATTCCCAGCTTCTGGCAAAAAGAACTCTTGTGTCAATTCCAATTTGGGTAACTAAATTCTGTCCACCTAAAATCCACCAGATACAGCATTCTCCTTGATGTTTAGCCCTAAATTGTTTTGTAGCATTGCTGTATTTTGTTAAACATAAACTGTTGTGTTTCATGCCAGAAGTAGCTGCATTAGGGTAAAATGATTCCTGTATGTGAGTTTCTAAAAGTGCATTGGAATAAAAGGTGCTCTATAAATACATGATATTATTCAATGAGAGTCCTTTATGCCTTTGAAAATTTCTTGTTTCCCCACCCTTTTCTGAGTCCTGCTAATAAGTGCTGTGGGCTTTACTGCTTTACCATGGAAGTCAGGTCATGTAAAAAGAAAAGGAGTACTTGTGGCACCTTAGAGACTAAGAAATTTATTTGAGCATAAGCTTTCGTGAGCTCGGATACAGACTAACACAGCTGCTACTCTGAAACAGGTCATGTAAAGTAACTAATACACAAACTGGGGAAGGCTTTTTCTGCTGGTACTGCTTGTAAGGTGGAGAACAATAAAAGACGTCAAGTCCTCAATGAAAGCCACATCTGTTTATCAGTATATTTCCTACAGTGAAGTGATAACAACTCTGAGTGACCTGGATCAGAGGAAGGAGAACTTCATGCACTGAAGTATACTTCCTAATTAAAAACCAATACGAAAATGTAATAGGGACACACCCAGACACTTTGAAAACCAATAATATTTACAATTTGTTTTTAAAATTCAACTTTGAACATTTTTTAACTCATTAGGCATTTTATTTCAAATCAGATGGTATTTGAAAGGCAAATGACTAACTGGCATATTCCTTTCCTGTGTGAGAAAGCATAATTTAAGATTTAAAATCATTTGATCTTAGCATTTGGCATTTTTATTCACGTTAATTTCTGCAGTCAAATACTCAGAGACAGCATCTATAGATCATTTAAATAAAAAAAAATCAATATATGAAATATTTTCCTTTTCCCGAGGCTCAGTTATGACAATTGGCTAGTGACAAATTACAAATGGATAGCACACAACACATGTCCTCCTCCATGAGCTAGCATTATACACAGCAATGGACACTCCTTGCTTTTCTTCCTCAGCGTTGTGGGTTTTTTAGGAACAGCGCCATCATTCAAACAGGTGGAGGCAGCAGATTTGCACATTCCTTTCCTTTCAGCTCTGAACAATTGGCTCATCTTAATGTGTACTTGAACTCTCAAATTGTAGGCTTATCAGATACTAATGTTGATTATATTTATGTACCTGAATACTCAAAAACATCTGCTATATTGAGATTCATCATTCAAAAGAGTTAATTAAAATAATGCTGAGTTAGGGACTCAGCGTGTATTGCCAAAGTGTATATTTGTTTTGCTACAATTAATTAACAATGTATTCATGAAAGCAACTCCTGCAACAAAATCTGTATTTTTAATCCCTTGTGCTAAACTCCTCAGAATCTGCTGTACTGTTTCAGTGGCGGTCTATTGAAGACTTACTTTTCTTTAAAAAAACCCAAATCACATGTTTTAATGAACTCAACAAGAGGTAAATCAGTAGTGATGTCAACAGAAACACTGATGGATAAATCTAGTTCAAGGCATTTACCACCAAATGGTAAACAATACTTAAAATATACAGAGTATTTCTCTACTAAGATATTACTAAGCATTACACAATGCTAATAATCCTTCCCCCCATACATATAATTTCCTTTACTAGGCTTTTATTCATTTAACAGATTGAGAATACAAATCAAATCAATACCTTACTCACATATAATCCAATTTGTCTCCATCACCGATGGGGTGTCATTTATAATGTTGTACACTGCCACCGTGGCTTGTATTACATGGTGCATTAGAATTAGAATATCAATTCCTCATACCTGTTAGGAGGTGATACTAACATTTTTATTTTTAAAAAGAGAATAAATTACAGGCTTAAAATGAACAGGGTCTGAGGGAAGCAGAGTTTGGATCCGCCATGTGGCAGAAGATAAATTCCTATTTCTCACACAAAAGAAAATTGTACAACTGAATGAGGCTACAAAACCCCCACAAAACAAGAAAAAGATAATCCGCCACTCATGGGAAGAGCAATCCATTCCTTGGATGACTGGTCTCAAGAGATCATAGTGATGGTTGTGTGATAGATCAACAGTGCTGCCCACACCTCCAAAACTGTGCGATAAAACAGAAGGTAAGGAGAATTCTCTAGGTCACGTCCATTCCTGGCGCAACACCGCTGAAGTCCATAGGGATACAACCAGGGTGAATCTGGCCTCCTCTCCCTAAAACTAGGTTGTCACAGCTCTTACTGAGCCAGGCTGGGGTGTAAAGACCCCATTTCTCCTCTGCTTGGCCCTGCTCAGATGTGACTTCAGCTATGGTGGGGAGGAAGGCTACTAGCATGATACCTTGCCCCTGCAAACAAATGGATGGGAAGGGAAAAGAACCCTGGCTGCACTCCCCTGACTTGTTGGCTTGGGCAGCGAGCGGCTTCATGAAAAGGGGTGAAATAAGTTACTCCCTTCCCAGAGTATGGGGGGAGGGGGCGGGGGAAGCAGGAGAGGTATTAGAGTAGCAGCTGTGTTAGTCTGTATTCGCAAAAAGAAAAGGAGTACTTGTGGCACCTTAGAGACTAACAAATTTATTAGAGCATAAGCTTTCGTGAGCTACAGCTCACTTCATCGGATGCATTTGGTGTGAGCTGTAGCTCACGAAAGCTTATGCTCTAATAAATTTGTTAGTCTCTAAGGTGCCACAAGTACTCCTTTTCTTTTTTAGGAGAGGTATTGTGACTCTCTGTGTCACAGTTTGTCCTTTAGTCTGACTTTGGGATGTGGGGGCAGAGTGCAGCTCTGCACTTCCACTTACTCAGGGCAGACTGCAAAGCTACACTCCAACCCTAATGATATAGATAGTTCCCTTGTGCCTGTGAGATATCACTGAATGCGATTGCATTCACGGCCCTGGAGAACCAAGTGCACAAAAAGAAAACAATTGTGTTTGTTTGTTTTTCTGTTATTACTGTGAGCTGAGGCTTTTTAGGGGCTCTTTCTGGAAGCAGTATGCCCAGGAGCACAGTAAGTAAAACCCATTTGTAAGTAAGGTCGCATTTGAGATTTTGCATGCATTGGGGATGCAGAACCTGCCATACAGATTGAGTGCTCTGTGCCATAGATTGGAGAGGAGAATTCTTCCCAGTGGACGAAGGGGGGAAGGGAAAGAGAAATCAATAGCTTTGTTAAAATCACTAATATCTTGGGATGGGAGAATGAACAACAATTTTCAAGCACTGTAGCAGAATTCAGCAATCAACCTTTAAAAATACGAACTTCTTGGCTGTTTGGAAGTAATCCAGGTAGCCAATGGCTAAATGAATGCCATAGGATGTCACACATCTGGCCTTCTGAGAACACAGGGGAGCTTTTACATGGAGCACTAATGAGAGGGGTTATAAACGTCACTACATTTCAGTTTAATCCTTTTACTGGCATAGGTCTGTGGAATTCTAAGCAGCAGAAGTGTTTGTTTCTAGGTTTAGTTAAGGCCAGCCCTGCACAGATTATCCATTTGGCCACAGATTTGCAGGCAAAATTTTGCCCTTGGCCAAAGAGAATTTCATTCATATTCATTTGTTTCCAAATTTTGGACCCAAACCTCACAGCTTAACTTCCCGCTTGCTGTGACTGTTACAAGGACAAAGTATTTTGCAGCCCAAAATGAAAGGATTTACAACACGCAGAAGACTGAGCATTAGCGTCCCTGTGTCTGTAGCATGTCAAACAGTCTCCCACTAAATAAAGGAGAAAAGAGTCTGAGGTGAGCTAGACCAAGGAAAATGAGATCATAGAATTAAAATGTGTCTGGGCTGAGTGTTGGCTGTCCTTAGAAAGCGAGGCGCATGGGGACTAATGGAAAGATAATCTCTGCCTGTTTGGGTTTTTTTAAGTTTTAAAGTAATGTAAATTTCTCCAATTTGGGGGCTCCTGAGAAAATCCAAAGACCTGCTTTCCTACGGAGGAGGTTTGTGGCACTCTGAATTGGAGCTTCTAACAATGACCCAGATTCTGCCATCCTTAGTCATACTGAATGCACTGGCCATACCCGCTCCAGCCCCTGCATGAACTCCATGCACCCCAGTGCCAGTGATTCCTATGGAGAAGGCACAGAGCCAGCAGACAGCCTCCCTGACAGCCAGCTCTGTGCCTGTCAGGGAGACTTCCTGCACTAGGGGTATCTCTTGGACACTGGAATGGCAGCAAGACACTGATAGATTGGGTCTATTAAAATCAGTGGGACTAATTGGGAACAAGGTTTTCAGATGACTTGAATAAGTGGGCTGAATCTGGCCCTTTGTCATCAGGAGAGAGTGGGATAGAACCAGCACCAGCACCATTTAGGGCATTGTTGGCTGCCTAGCTACATAGACTATTGGTGCTCTTAGAATGGAATTGGTGCTGTTAGGCTGTACCCATGGACATCCCAATATGGACCGGTGCATATTGGGCTCAATCTGTCCTTTTATATCTATTGAGGAACATGTGATATAATGCATCTGGCAACACTCAGTGAATATGCCACTAAGGAATAGAATTAATGTTAAAAGCTGAATTAGCTGGTGTATAGTCCAGGAAAGATCACATGTATGTAGCAAGGAGGACTATTTTAGAAATCTCTGAGCACTAGAAAGTAATACATATTAAGAGTTTTGCTTCACTGAGGCCAGTAATATAGAAATGGCCACATTAGATTCCAACAATAGTCCACCTATTGAGGTCAGAGATTCATTCTCTATTATAGCACCTCTATAGAAGTAGGTTTGTTTTCTATCATCTCCATGACTTATTGCATTTTTAATTGTTAGTTTAAAATATCTCTGGTGTATTTTTCTAGACTGCTTCAGTGGCATACATTTGATTAATGCTTCTGGCCTACTAGGAAATATATCCTTTTAACTGCAAACTCGCAGTTGTAGGAACATAGAATCATAGAACTGGAAGGGACCTTGAGAGGTCATCTAGCCCAGTCCCCGCACTCATGACAGGACTAATTATCTAGACCATTCCTGACAGGTATTTGTCTACCTGCTCTTAAAAATCTACAATGATGGAGATTCCACAACCTCCCTAGGCAATTTATTCCAGTGCTTAATCACCCTGTTAGGAAGGTTTTCCTAATGTCCAGCCTAAACCTTCCTTGCTGAACTTTAATCCCATTGCTTTTTGTCCTATCCTCAGAGGTTCAGAAAAACAATTTTTCTTCCTCCTCCTTGTAACAACCTTTTACATACTTGAAAACTGTTATCATGTCCCCTCTCAGTCTTCTCTTTTCCAGACTAACCAACCCAATTTTTTCAATCTTTCCTCATAGGTCATGTTTTCTAGACCTTTAATCATTTTTGTTGATCTTCTCTGGACTCTCTCCAATTTGTTCACATCTTTCCTGAAATATGGTGCCCAGAACTGGACACAATACTCCAGTTGAGGCCGAATCAGCACAGAGTATAGTGGAAGAATTACTTCTCGCGTCTTGCTTACAACTCTCCTGCTAATACATCCCAGAATGATGTTTGCCTTTTTGCAATAGTGTTACACTGTTGACTCATACTTAGCTTGTGGTCCACTATGACTCCCAGATCCCTTTCTGCAGTACTCCTTCCTAGGCAGTCATTTCCCATTTTGTATGTGTGCAACTGATTGTTCCTTCCTAAATGGAGTACTTTGCACTTTTCCTTGTTGAATTTCATCCTATTTACTTCAGACCATTTCACCAGTTTGTCCAGATCATTTTGAATTTTAATCCTATCCTCCAAAGCACTTACAACCCCTCCCAGCTTGGTATTGTCCACAAACTTTATAAGTGTACTCTGTATGCCATTATCTAAATCATTGATGATTTCCCAGACTACGTTAGACCAGGGATCTACCAAGAGTTAGTATCCTGTCTCTAGTAGTGACCAATACCTGAGAGGAGAGTAAAACCAAAGGTGCATGTAGCTAAATACTGTATATGGGGGAGTGGAGGGTGAATCATTCCTTGACCTGCAGATAGCAGACAAATTTCATTTCAGAGTGGAAGCTGATGTTATCTAATCATTTATAACTATAAATGTTAAGGGTTATGAAGTTAGCCTTTAAAAACCCAGGTAGACAGCATTTGATTGAGCTCCCACAGCAGTGAATTCTACAGGCTGTCTGTGTGCTACATAAAAGGAGTATTTCCTTTTATTTGCTTTTGATTTACCTGCCATTAATTTCCTTGTTCTCTTATTACAGGATGGTGTAGAGGTGTCAAGAAAGAAAGAAAGAAAGAAAGAAAGAAAGAAAGAAAGAAAGAAAGAAAGAAAGAAAGAAAGAAAGAAAAGATGCTCAGAACAAGATCAAATGGAAGCAAAACACATTTCAAAGTGTCCATTTTATTATAGCTCCTGAAGAAAATGTCTGGATGAATGAGAATATGTTCCAGGCTACTAACATGATAAAACACACTGTTCTAAGAAAAAAGAAAAGGAGTACTTGTGGCACCTTAGAGACTAACAAATTTATTAGAGCATAAGCTTTCGTGAGCTACAGCTCACTTCATCGGATGCATTTGGTGGAAAAACACAAATGCATCCAATGAAGTGAGCTGTAGCTCACGAAAGCTTATGCTCTAATAAATTTGTTAGTCTCTAAGGTGCCACAAGTACTCCTTTTCTTTTTGCGAATACAGACTAACACGGCTGCTACTCAGACTAGCGGATCAGTCACTTTCAATTCCAGTACCTTATCAGAGTCCCTGATATCTCGTGATCTGTGGAAGTAAGTACACTGAAGTTAATCATTTTTCTTTCTGCTAATCTTTCTATTTAAAAGACCACCAGACACTTGGCATTTTCCATCACAATTTGCAATATCAGATCAGAAGAGGATTAAGTATGTGGAGTGATACTATGAAAACACAGTAAAGACAACCTTGAACTTAATTAAAGAAAGACATCCTGGGATATATAAAAACAGATTGTAACAAGATAAACAATAATAGTATTTTGGAGGATGAGTAGTTTCCTGAGTAAAGCATTAACCTTTCACCTCCAGGATATCAGTATATAGTGGGATGCCATGACAAGGATTGATTTGAGCAACTTTGCCCCTGCACTTACAGCCTGAATGGTTGCTAGATGCAGATCCATAAAACAAATGAGCTCTCCAAATCAGATGGCACATCTAAGGAACAATTCCATCTTGAAAAGTTCTGCCAGGCATTTAAGCGCCAGCATGCAGGTCAATCAAGTTATTACTGGCTCTAATTAGCACTCCCACAGGCTGCAACATTCTTTACCTGCAGCTGAGTGGCACTTGGAAAGGTGTGAAATTCGCCATTGCCTTTGCAAATATAAAAGAGACTCATTTCCAATCTGATCTTTATAACCAAAGGCCCCCACTGATCAGCATAAAGTGAGGGCAAACACATCAGCAGAAAGAAGTGGCTTTTGGAGTAGGAGATTTATTATTTATTATTTTAGATTGATATGTATTTATTATTTAGTTTGTCAGGCCCTTGTCCCGGAGAACTATCTTCATGAACCTATCACACAGTTGGTGCTATATAAATAAATAATTATTATTAATATTTGATATATGTAGCTGAAAAATTGCTAAAAGGAATAATCAGTGAGACTTGATGCCTGATTCTGCTCTGGCTACACCAGTGAATTCCATCTCTTTTGTTGGATTTACTCTGTATTTACACCGGTGTAAGTGAGAGGAGAATCAAGTCCTATAAGTCCAAATGAATTTGGCAAGTGATAATAAACCAGTTTTTTAAACAATAGTGCCCTCTTGTATACACATGTCAGATTTTTTTTTAAAAATAGACAAAGGGCTAGAGTCACAGCTGGATCCACTGTACTGATGTCACCAGAGTGATGCTAATTCACACCAGCTGAAGTTCTGGTCAACAGTAACTGAACTGACTCATCCTTATCTCCTCCACTATTTTTTAAACCACTTTGGGTTTTCTATTGGGAACTTCATAGAGTTAGAATAGAATAGAGCTGGGTTTTATGTCATGCATGGCTTATTAGCAGGGCCGGCTCCAGGTTCTAGTGAACCAATCAGGTGCCCATGGACAGCAAATGTAAAGGGGCAGCAGGAGGTCGGGTTCTGGGGCAGCAATCTGCCCTTGACGGTGGTTGGAATTCAGCAGCCGCTCCGTCACAGCGCGTTTCGCACTCGGCGGCAATTCGGCGGCTGCACCACCACTCCGTCTCTGTATTCAGCAGCAAGGTTTTTTGTTTTGTTTTTTTTGCCACGTTGGGCAAAAAACTGAAGGTCTTATAGTTCAAGCACTGCACTAGATCTGGTAGGCTGAATAATGTTAGGACCAAATCCACCTTAAAATAACCTTCTACGGTTGTGGGGCCTCAGAACACAGAGGGCAGAGAATGTCTGGTCCTCAGAGGACTTGGCCTGGCAATTGGATCCACAGGAACGCTGTCAGGGATGCATTGCTGCACAGTGACTGACACACACCCTAATTCAGGCAGCCAGGGGAGAATTTTAAGGGGGATTTACAGCTCAAACCTGCCTCTGACTGACAGCTCCAATCCCAAACCAGCAGAAGACTAAGGCTAGTCTGATACACCTACAATTTGCCAGCCTTCTCCTACTACATTCTGTGATACTCCCTAGGACTAGCCAGGGTTGTGAAGCATCTCACACCACCTGCCCTTAGCTGTGCCTGCCGAGAGTCAGCTCCCTGAAACCAGCAGTTTCTAGCAACACAAGCACGGCCTTCCAGGCCTTGCTCTCTCTGTACAAGCCAGTGATTGGCACACACCGACCCTCAAGTCCTCCCAACCTTCCTCTGTGTTGTCCAGCCCCATATCCACAGAACACTCACAAAATTACCAGGCCTGCTGTTCCTAAAGCGACAGAACATACCAGCTTGTCAGATGCAGCTCCGGGTCAGCACTTTGCTTAACACACAGCACTTAGGTGTATTGATAGTGAAAGCAAAAATAAGTTGCTCATTCAAGAACAGGGTTTCAGGTGATAGTGAATATGAATCTTGGAAACAAATGGTTACATATGAAACAAACTCATAACACACTTTCTAGAAATTAAACTTAACCTCCTGTCTAAAGAGGCTTATCTCACTCAAAGATCTCTCCAGCATTTTCAGCCAACCCTGGCTGAGACCTCTCTTTCATGAAACAAACACATTGTCCATTTATTTCCTAGATGAAGGATGACAGTGTGTTTTCTTTGTCCCGCAAATATAATGGAGCAAACTTTTGATGCATGCCTCAAGAGAGGGTCCTCCTCCCTCCCCTTGCCCCCTGTGATGAAGTGGGAACATTCTTAATGTTTTCTCTGAATACTGTGGGGGTGCCTCAGTTTCCCCTATGCATTTCTTAAGTATCTAGGTGGTGGGATAAGGGTACATGATTGTTGCAGAGCCTTAGAGGCCACGGTCTAAAACAGAGCTTGTAGGTACAGAGAACAGGAGCCTTCAGTCAGGTCCATCATGGGGGGTTAGGGAGACCAGAACCCAGTTCTAGGTCTCCCTCCATTTCCCTAGCCAGCTCTAAACTGAAACTCTTCAGCTCTTCCTCTGGCCTTTGTCTTTTTCCCAGGCCAGGAGGCCACCTGATCTCTCTGGTCTCCAACACCTTCAGTTGACACTTGCAGGGGAGAAGCCCAGGCCATCAGTTGCCAGGAGACAGGGTGCTGGCCATTCTTTGTGCAGACAGCCTCACACTGGTCCTCTAAGGCTCTGCCACAATTACACACCTTTATCCCACCACCTAGATACTTAAGAAATACAGAGGGGAAACTGAGGCATCCACACAGTAGTCAGAGAATGCATTAAGAACATTCCCACTTCGTCACACCCCTGCTGTCTGTTTCTTCTTGTTACTTTTCTCTTTTTGAAGGTTTTAAAATCCTTCATTAGCATCTTGTTCAGACTGGTAAGTGGGAAACCCTCTGTGAATCAGACAATACTTAATTGACATGTAAACAGTCAGCTGGACAAACATTTCTTATCTGACAGAAAACTTGTTTTTCACCTTTGCTGGTGATCAGTCCCTTGACTCTGACCTTAATAACATATTTTTCAGTGTGTATACCTAACTCCTTACACATCTGTTTTGCAGTGACATTGATAACCAGTGTGACATGGGCTTTATTCGTGACCTCCCATGACACTCGGTAACTAAAATGTATGTACAGACCCAGGAGACACAATCATAGGACCGGAAAGGACCTCGAGAGGTCTTCTAGTTCAGTCCCCTGCACTCGTGACAGGACTAAGTATTATCTAGACTGGGGTTCTCAACCATTTTCTTTCTGAGGCCCCTCCAAACATGAGATAAAAACTCCAAGGCTCATCTGTGCCACAACAACTGGTATTCTGCATATAAAAGCCAGGGCCGGCATTAGGGGGTAGCAAGCAGGGCAATTGCCTGGGGCCCCACACCACAGGGGGTGTCGCGAAACTAAGTTGCTCAGGCTTCAGCTCTGGGTATCAGGGCTTGGGGCCCCAGACTTCAGCCCCATGTGGTGGGGCTTCATCTTTCTGCCCTGGGCCCCAGCAAGTCTGGTGTTGGCCCTGCTTGGCAGCCCCCCGGGAGGCCCCGGACCCCTGGTTGAGAACCACTGATCTAGATCACCCCAACAGGTGTTTGTCTAACCTGCTCTTAAAAATCTCCAATGATGGAGATTCCACAACCTCCTAAGGCAATTTATTCTGGTGCTTAACCACCCTGACAGGAAGTTTTTCCTCATGTCTAACCTAAACCTCCCTTGCTGCAATTGAAGCCCATTTAAGCCAGATGCCTGTAACTCCTCTGCACCCCTTGACAGTTGGCATTAAAGGGGTCTTTGATCACACCATCCCTGATCTTAGTGCTTAAACTTAGTGCTGCCTCAGTCTCCATGCTCCATACTCACTCATTCTCTCTCCTCAGGCCAGCCCTCATTCATGCCTCTTATTTGGTCACCACATGAAGCAACACAGCTCCTGCTCATGTGATGTGACCCCATATGGGATCAGTCATGTGCCTTTCCTATCCTCAGGTCAACTTGACTGCTGGTGAGTGACATAAACTGAGGGGGGAGGGGAGACTTTTTCTGGGCATTTGCTTGTGACCTCGCCATCCTATCCTTCCCCCATGCTCACTTTCAGTAGCCATACTCCTTTCATAGTGGATCAAATAGATCACATTTTCTCCCTGACAGGTTTCAGAGTAGCAGCCATGTTAGTCTGTATTCACAAAAAGAAAAGGAGGACTTGTGGCACCTTAGAGACTAACAAATTTATTTGAGCATAAGCTTTCGTGAGCATCCGATGAAGTGAGCTGTAGCTCACGAAAGCTTATGCTCAAATAAATTTGTTAGTCTCTAAGGTGCCACAAGTACTCCTTTTCTATTTTCTCCCTGGTGGCAACCCCCTCCAGCCTAATCTGCTGAGGAAGCAGTCTGTAACAGGGATCATCTCTTGTGGCACAGAAAGCCCCACACCATTCCTGTGAAAACAGGATGGGAGGTCAGAGAGGAAGGCTACATGTGGCTCAGTCTCCTTTTGGAAGAGGAGTTGGACACACAAATCCTAGCAGAGGAAGCCAGGCCAGGATATCAACTGTGTGGTGCCCTGCACTCTTTGTACCTTAGCTCTTGCAGACAATCCTGCCTGCTCCCTATTCCAAGCAAGCTCCAGATTTCTCAGGCAGTTGTCTGCTTTGTTTTCATAGATCCTGGGCCTCCTCTCATCTCAGGGCTTGTATTCAGTTCTTTTGGTAGCTCAGCCAGAAAGAACGGAGGTTTCCACTAGGCAAAAGATTCTTGCTCTCTCCTTTTTGCTGCCCTCTGTATAACCTGATGGTAATTGGGGTGGAGAAGTGGTAAGGGAGCTTATTTACCAACATACACTGATGGGGTGGGAGCCCAAAACTACAAGAGCAACTAGAGGCAGGGTTTCACCAATCCTTTCCTCTCAGCATAGATTTTGAAACTGAGTATTCTTGGTTCTTAACGTCTGGCAAGGCCCTCTTTGGGAGGGAGATTTCTTTATCTCCTCCCTGAAAAGGCTCCACAGTCCCTACAACAGCTGAGCATAAGGGTGAGGGGCACAACAGGAGGCAGGCAGACAACAGAGCACCATGATCCATGTGAGGTCTCCACCCTCGAGCTGCTCTCCACCTCTCCCAGAAGGCTGTGAATATTTTCTCGTTTGATCAGCTGGCTCCTTCCGTTTGACTGATATTAACCTTGTCACCAAATAGGGTTGAGAACCTTGGAAATGAAGAGATCGCCCTATCAAATCCAGCAAGCTGAAGCTTTTTATTACTGTACTAAAAGGCAAAAACACCCTGATCAAAAGCCATTCCTCTCTTTTGCCTTACTTGGACTCCTTTCATGCAAACTCCACATTGTCACTCATTCTCCTCTTTCCTAGGAAACTGTCTAAAGTAGGTCAATCAGTGTTACTTAAATCCACTGCTCTGAACCATTGGGACCCCATACTGGCTGTTCCCCCGCAAGACACAGGCAGCTCCACAAGTTTTTACTCAGAGTTATTTTACATTTTGCCTACTGGGGATGGGATTTGTGGGTGAAAGGGGTGGTTTGCCTCCAGCTGTGGTGTTGGCAAAGGCATCAGCCCCTCAATGTTAGCAGATCCTGGGGAATCTCTGGAGGCCTTTAGACTCCACACTGGTACCCGTTCCCATTTAGCCCTCTCTTGTCCTCTGCTGCACAACTGCTGGTCCCAATCCCTCCTTTTAGTGGGGTTGGGAGTCAGTGTTAAGGGGATCAGTGAGTAAGTTACCTCTGATAAAGTCACCACTTACACAATAAAGTTCCATGGGCTTGATGCGGGGGCACTATATCTTAGCAGTCAGCATTTTCTGACCTTCATACCTTATTCCCAGTCCGTTCTTCTGAAGGATCAGACAAAGGAAGAACAATGTTGAGAAGGAAATAATTCCCCCACCCTTCTGCATGCTAATCATGGGGATTTGTTGGCACTTTGTCCTCTTTGTGCCTGCAGAGGCAAAGGGGACAATATGGCTCGACAACATCCAGGACCAATAGCTACCACGTTAATCAGGATGTATCATGGAAAAGGTGTGTGCTCTGTATTTTAAAAAATTGGCCACATTCTTTCATTTTTCAGGTTCTAAATGATTAAACTCATAGGCTTAAATCCTGGCCCCCCATGAAGTCAATGGCAAAACCCTTGTTGTTTTCAGTGGAGCCAAGATTTCATCCCTAGTATTAGCTACTTCAATGAAGAATACAGTGTATATATAACTAGCATTTTGGACAAGCATGGGACATACCCTTTCATCGTTCCTCATACAAAATTCTACTGAAGTCAATGGGAGTTTTGCATGAAAATTAGTACTAGTATTGAATGGAAGAATACAGCTTACATATCTTGGCTTTTCCTAACAGGGCATCATGTGTACTTTGCATGATTAGCAGAGACTCTTCCCCACTCCAAGGTTAAGGAAGGATGCTTTCTGTTTCTTCTCTGCATAATAACAGCACTTAATGTCAAAGATCAGTGGTGGGTGTTTCAGCATTGAAAACTCATTTTCAGTGCGAAAGCCATTATGCCATATGAACTGCATTACATTAAACAATGCACCAGGCATTAAGCAGGTGTGAGCAGAATGCCTCAACAAGTAATGTGCACTGTGTGCCTTCATTTTATTTGTAGAAGCTGACAGCTCTAGCTAAAGGAATATTGTGCACCAATGTTCTCTATAGCTATGCTGTTTGGAGTTATAGAATCAGACAGCATTAGAATGTGACCCAGAGCTGCAGAAGCAATAGGATAGAGTGACTGAAAGCCCCAAAGAGAGTCCATATGGCTGTTCTTATAAATATTTCAAATGCCAATTCACAAGGCTGCAATCATACCAAGCTGTTTGCTTTATTCTGAATAATTGCTAGGAAACTAAAACAAAATATTTGTCATACTAGAATAACACACATAAATTTAACTGTTATACCCCAAGCTTTTCTCTAGATAATATATTTTATTAGGTTATTACAAACAACAGAGGCACCTAGATTGCTGTAAATAATTACCTATGAAAAATCCTCCGTGCATACCTTTCTCTGCTAAAGATGTTACAGAACTTAATGTCTTTTCGCCGGTGAGAACAGGCTAGCCTGACAGCAAGCCAAGACCAAGGTAATCAGGGATTGCCAAGGAGTTTTGATTTTTATTTTCTTTATTTAACATTTGCACATGTACTCATTTGATTTTACTGGTCGTTGTCAGCAACTAGTGATGCACAATCATGCAGATGTGGTGCTTTCCACGTTCACATCCATAAAGTGTTTAGGAAGTTCTATGCTTTTAAACCCTTGGCTGAGAAGTGGAACAGTTAATAAATGATTTCCACAACAGCACTGGAGGGGTAAGCAGGATCATCTGTAGCTCCCCAAAAGGGTTTGTTGCTCTATTGCTGATAATGGACTTATTTCATCCTCCCCAAAGGCAGTGCTTTTGTGGAAAGGTTAAGAACTCAAGACTGATTTACATAATTTAATCCTTTTATTTGCAGTTTGGAAATGAAAATGGAAGAGGAGGTTTGTTGGTGATGGATCAGATCCATCCATGGCATTTTGAAACAGACATTAATCTATGCTTACCTCTCCATCATCATTTGACCTCTAAACTGCTTACCCCTTTATTACAATTTCAGTAATGTTCCAGGAACAGCAGTGCTGATTTGCCAGCTCTGGATGCAATCAATCGCTCCATACTAAAACCCATTCATGGGATAATCCTTCTCACACAATCCTATGCATGGGTGATGTGTAATACCAGTAATATTGGGAAAAGAGGAGGGTATTGGTAACTTGTCAGGCTTCCAGCTGGTGAAGGGCCAAATACTCATGGTCTTACATTTGTGGGTCAACATTTTACTGACAGGAGAAAGACTGATGGGTTTTAGAGTGCTGAGAAAATAAATATTCCCTAAAGGCTGGATTCTGCCTTTACGTACAGCTCTAAGCAAGGGATGGTGTGTGTGCCACACCACTCCAGGGGGAGCCTGTGGAAGCACTGTGCCTGAGAGACACCCTTCTGAGGCACTTGCTTCCCTCTTGCCTTGGTGGTTGTAAATCAGTGGTAGGCAACCTGTGGCCCATATGTGGCCCGTCAGGGTAATCCGCTGGCGGGCTGCGAGACAGTTTGTTTACATTGACTATCCACAGGCATGACCACCCGCAGCTCCCAGTGGCCGCCTTATCAGTTTGTCTGGCTCTACACCTGTACAACTTGTGAGTCCATCACACTAAATCCCTCAAATGAGCAGGTATTTTAACAATCCACCCTCCTCTAGTATGATTAGGTTCACTGGTGCCTCTCTGGTGCTGTCTGTCTCCCGTCTGATCAACCACAGTCTCTAGGCTTGGTGTTGCTCAAGTCTCCATTGAAACGTCCTCTTCCTCCTGTTTTTCCTCTGGTATGCCCCACACATTGTCCATTTCTAATGACTCTGGCATGGGATGCTCCTGCTGTCTAGCTATAAGACATGCGTTGTACATACTGTCAGAGGTTTATTTTGTTTTTCTGAGGTGTCTACACTTTCCCCTCACTATCTGTCCATTTGCACTTGCAACCAGGAAAGCAAAGGCCATACTACCAATGTAGCTTGTGCCATAAAGTGTCCTGTTTTGTCAATAGCTGTACATGCACTTTGTCACCTGACCGGTCTCTTGTGAATCTGTTGTAGGAAAATTCTTGGGTTTTTTTGTTGGTTTCTCTGTAGTTTGCCAAGGGACACTCCTGAGTACCCAGGCTCTGACAACCTTCCTCTTGTTGACAAGAGCGTTTCTTTTTCCGGCTCATCAATCTTTGGACAGGTCTAGAATTTAGACCTTGTGAGGGAGAATTCTGGTGATCTAGTAGTGCTAAATATGGGTTTGGCGTCCACAGATTTCACTTTTTTCAACAGTTTCTTAGCTTTTCTGCTGATTCCACATTTCTGTTGCTTTGAAGATACCCTGGTAAAGAAGTTATGTGAGGAAAATCCCAGTACTTATGAACTTCTGGAACTCTCCTGAAACTAACTGTGGTCTATTACAGACACACATGATATCCAGTGTCCTGTACCATGCAAAGTGTGATTTTATCTTCTGTATGACTACTCTGGATCCTGTGTCTGATAAATAGTCTATCTCCTAGAAATCAGAAAAATAGTCTACAATGATCATGTTTCCCCTGTCTCCAATGGTAAACAAATCCACACCCACCATTTCCCAGAACATTGTGTTACCACAGGATCTCTATAGGTTGATGGACTTCCCAGGATCTGCAAACATCACACTTTTCCATGGATGTCCATAATTGCTCATTGATTCCTGGGCAGTATATAGTCTCTCTGGCTCACCTTAAGCAACCTTCAATTCCCAGATGTGACAAATGAACTTTGTGCATAATCTCATTCCTAAAAGCTTCTGTAATAACTGCTCTTTCTCCCCAGAATATAATGTTATCTCTTTAGGTCCCTGTTCTTTTGTTGCGGCCAACCTTGTAGGATCATGAGTTTCAGTCTTCCTCTGTGCCTCTCTCAGCTTTAGGCAAGTACTGTACTATATTTATTGTCTCAGCCTCAGCCTCTATGGATTCCTCCTTGTGGTGTACTGGAGATATTTATGGCTCTAGGTGTCTATCAACATCAAGTCTCTCCCTGGCTATACTTGATCTGTATGATGTGCCTCTGCACTTGCACTATCATGCTCTGTAAGTGCTTTGGTGTCCTGAGTAATGGCTTTTTTCAAATGCTTTCGAGAGGTTAATGGTCGGATTGCATGTCCACAGTGCAACCGTCAGTGTATTGGTGACATTTTTCCATTCCAAAGAGAATATATAACAACTCTTTTTGAATTTGAGTGTATCCTTTCTCCATCACAATGCTCTGCTTGTGAACATAACAGGTTATCTCCCTTGCAGCATGGAAACCTTGAGACCCTTCCAAATGCATCACATTGCAGCATTAGCAATTTCTCTGGATTGTAATATTTCAGAATGGGAACCTTCCCAATCATCTCTTTTACTTTCTGAAATGCTTGGTCATGTTGGACTGTCCACTCCCAAAACATATCTCAGTGTGTCAACTGTCGCAGAATCTTGAAGCTTTCAGACAGATGGCTGCAAATTTTTGCTAAATAAATTGATCATTCCCAGGATTCTTTGAATTCCTTTAACATTGCTGGGTCTTGGCATTTCTCTAACCTCCCTCACTTTCATGGGGTCTACTTTCAGGCCTTTAGAGGTCAACAAATATTCAATGTATGGCACTTCGGTTACTCTGAACCTGATGTCAATCTCTATTTTATAAATGCCATCTAGCCATCCATCTCCCTGAAATAAATCTCTATTCTCCCTCTGTATCGTCTTCCAATCCTAGGTAATATCATCCAACGTATCTTTAGTCACCCCAATATCCACTTTCATTATGTTCTAGAACTAAACGTTTATCAGATTCATGGCTTAGGTGGCCCTGTTCCCCCAAAGTGGTATAACCGTCTCATCATCACAAAATCCAGTCTCTTTGTTCCTTGGATTTCTTATTTTGATTTTACATTTCCCCACAGTCTTGAACATGGTATGATTGTACATTGTTAACAACTGGTTAATCTCTTCCAGCCCTGGGTCTGAGTTCAGCTGCCTAATCAGGACTATGTTACAATTTATGCCACAATTTAACTGAAATTGTATCACTTTCTTCCCAAGTAACACGTCTGCATACAAGTGTTTCTGGTGCTTGCTAGGGTCTTCTTGTACTGCATTTATCTGCTATTCAGTGACCCACATCATGGTACTTATACTCACTGTTGCTCTCTTTAGTTTATCGTGTTTCTCAGACAGTTCCTCAGGAGATGTTCCTTACAAACCGATCCCCCCAGGAAATAGTATGTTGACCGAAAGTGTCTGCTATCACTTTCATGTTGTTACAGGACTGCTTCTTCCAGGGCATTGTGGTTCTGCACCATTTCTGAAGCAGGGTTGTGTTTACTTGACATGGGCAAGCTTAGAGGAGTCTTTCACTGACTTCACTGGGCTTTGGATCAGGCCCATAGTGAACAATTTGGGAAGTGGAAATTAGTAGTTCCAAAGATGGAACTAAAATCATGGGTTTATGGAGTCACTTCCCTAATATCCTGGGATTATATGGGCTGTAGGTTGCAGAATATTAACGTATATTAGAGAAAACAATACAGTCTGGGGTTGGGAGACACCTGTTCTTAAATATGGATTTTCTAATTGACACTCTGTCAGGCAGATACCAACCCATAAGAAGCCAAACTTAGGTTTTCTCCTTACATAGTTCAAGTGATTCAGAGCAATGCCTCTGTAATGTGTAATTTAAATGGACTGGAAGGTGCATTCAGATAATAACTAGCAAATAAGGGACGATACTGTTTACTTTAGAACTATATATGTTCTACCGACCAAGAACGGATTGTTCCTGCTCTCAAATTGGACAAACTAGGTAGGTCAGTTATATTTACCTATCTCTTTTCAAAGGCCAGTGTATTAATGCCATACAAGATATAGACAGGTATATTTATAGACATATTTAGTACATTTTCAAGAAGATATGAGAAAATGTGATGGGGTGTATAAATCCCACCCTGGGACAGAATGGAGTTAAGGGGCAGATTTGGGCCCGGGGAGCCGAGACAGCTCTGAATGGGAGATGACAGGAGAGATCTATCTTGGGAGCCCCTGTGTAATGGCACAGCAAGCATGAGGAGGGACTAGGCTTTCCCTAGGACTAGGGAACCCTTCATTCCATCTTCTGGATGATCATTTGTGAGGCTTTTGACCACACCCTGAACTGGGAAAGTAAGTGGTAGGAAGTGGGCAAAGCAGGCAAGCCCTAAGCATTCTGATGTGTCTGCTATCGCTGCCTCTCATGGGGTCTGGGGTCAGTGTCCAATGGAAAGAGAGGATCCAGGCTCCCTTGCCAACCACCCTTTTGTGAAGGTGGCACAAACCCCTCCTCCCTTTAGAGATAAGGGGGGATAGAGACATTGTAAACTCTGAGTCAATGATGGACCTCCCACAGGAGCCTGGAGGTGAGCTGAAGATTCTTTTCTTTGTGGGGACATTGGACTATACCTATTTTGTTGGATTTTGTTACTCCTGTAAAGGGGAGAACTCAACAGTTGACAGGTCAGAGGGCCGAGTTTGTATCTACTGGAAGGGGACTGCTACAGCTATGATTTCTGGCAAAGGACTTCGGAGACACGGACCAACTGACCTAACCTCTAGGCAGCGTCATTAGTAAGCCCAGACCTGCACAATCACTTACCCAACGGTGTGAAAATACCAAGATTACAATTACAGCATTACCAGTACAAGATATACTGATGATTATTCAAGTCCTATACAATAGGCAGCTCTTATTACTGGTGAATTCAGACTTTTTGCAGTGTAAAAATATTAATAAAACCAATTCCTCCCTTAAAATGTATGAAAGGCAACTTACATCCAGGGGCATGTTTAGGATTTATTGTGATAGGATTACACTTGTGATTTCAGTGCAAATGCTGTCTAATGCAAGACTGGTGACCCATAAAACTGTAACCAATCTATAATCTGAACATGGGTAAGACCCACTCAACACCTAGATGATTTCAATGTCCATGACATTGCATCTATGTTGGCTCATTCTCCTGTGATTCCCTGTTGCCCATTCCCAGCTTCTGGCAAACAGAGGCTTAGGACACCATCCCTGCCCATCCAGGCAAATAGCCATTGATGGACCTATCCTCCATGACTTTATCTAGTTCTTTTTTATAACCTTGTTATAGTCTTGGCCTTCACAACATCCTCTGGCAAAGAATTCCACAGGTTGACTGTGCATTGTGTGAAGAAATACTTCCTTTTATTTGTTTTAAATCTGCTGCCGATTAATTTCATTTGGTGACCCCTAGTTTTTGTGTTATGAGAAGGAGTAAATAACACGTCCTTATTTACTTTCTCCACACCAGTCATGATTTTATAGACCTCAATTATATTCCCCCTTAGTTGTCTCTTTTCCAAGCTGAAAAATGCCAGTCTTATTAATCTCTCCTCATACGGCAGCTGTTCCATACCTCTAATCATTTTTGTTGCCCTTTTCTGAACCTTTTCCAATTCCAATATATCTTTTTTGAGGTGGGGAGCCCACATCTGCACGCAGTATTCAAGATGTGGGCATACCCTGGATTTATATAGAGGCAGTATAATATTTTCTGTCTTATTATCTATCCCTTTCTTAATGATTCCCAACATTCTGTTAGCTTTTTTGACTGCCGCTGCCATTGAGTGGATGTTTTCAGAGAACTATCCACAATGACTCCAAGATCTCTTTCTTGAGTGGTAACAGCTTATCTAGGCCCCATCATTTTATATGTATAGTTGTGATTATGTTTTCCAATGTGCATTACTTTGCATTTATCAACACTGAATTTCATCTGCCATTCTGTTGCCCGGTCACCCAGTTTTGAGAGATCCTTTGCAGTCTCCCTGGGACTTAACTATCTAGTTTTGTATCATCTGAAAATTTTGCCCCTCACTGTTTATCCCTTTTCTCAGATATTTATGAATATGTTGAATAGGACTAGTCCTAGTACAGACCCCTGGGGGACACCACTATTTACCTCTGTCCGTTCTGAAAACTGATCATTTATTCCTACCCTGTGTTTCCTATCTTTTAACCAGTTACCAATCCATGAGAGCACCTTCCCTCTTCTGTGACAGATTACTTTGCTTAAGAGCCTTTGATGAGGGACCTTGTCAAAGGCTTTCTGAATACACTGTATCCACTGCATCTTCCTTGTCCTGTGAAATTTCAAGGCACATGGCATGGATGGCTCTTCTAGATTGTCTCATGCTTTTAGGGTATGACTCTGCTGGAAGCAAAAAAGAGATGCTTCTTCATCGCAATGTCTGTTCCTGGCCCCTTTGGGATTACTGCTGCTTCCTGCTGGAAGGCCAGCACGTGGAAGCTGCAGCATGGCCATGAATCTGGCAGTCATACAAGGAATTGAGAGAATTGTTTGCACCGATAGCACAGGAAAGAGGGGAAGGCAAATTCTGATGTCAGTTACATTGGTGTAAATTCAAGTAACTTCAAGTCATTGGAAGGACTTCACATTTGCTTTGGTGCAATTGTAATGATGTGCAGAATTTGGCCCTGAGTGTGTTCCCATTATATTAAAAACAAGCCTGATTCTCTCACTTACACTGGTGTAAATTACTCTGAATTACACCATTATAAATGTATGTGAGTGAAGAGTCAAGGCCTAAGTTTTTCAATTGTAAAAACATTGGCTCCTCTCTCAGAAGCAAATCTACAAAGACAGCAGCAATTTTTTTTGCAGATTTCGGGGGTACCATATGGTAGGATCTTGAAGAATCTGCAGGCCCGTGATAGTTCTAACTTAAAGGAGTTGTCCTTCAGAGGTGGGTAAAGGATTCAGAATCATGCACAAAAATCTAAGTCCATCTGCACCTGCCCTGTTTGAGGTTACAGAATTAATCCAAAAAATGTGAGAGTTCCAGATTGTCAGACTAGGCACCACAATTCTGTCATGCAATATAATCACGTTTGTTTGCACCAATGAATCATCTATCTCATCACATCATTAGTTCAGCAGAGCACCGTGCTCCAAGAGCCTATGTGAGAGAGCCTGGCTTCATGGGATATCTGCAGACTTTCCTCTTCTCCCCTTTCTCTTAAGAAAGGCTTCCAGAGCAGCTGGCATCTGCACGAGGCTCTCTATGTCATCACAGCAGCAGAGAATCTGATTCATAGATTCATAGATATTAAGGTCAGAAGGGACCATTATGATCATCTAGTCTGACCTCCTGTACAATGCAGGACACAGAATCTCATCCACCCACTCCTGTGAAAAACCTCTCACTTATGTCTGAGCTACTGAAGTCCTCAAATCGTGGTTTAAAGATTTCAAGGAGCAGAGAATCCTTCAGCAAGTGACCCATGCCCCATGCTACAGAGGAAGGCGAAAACCCCCCAGGGCCCGTTCCAATCTTCCCTGGAGGAAAATTCCTTCCCAACCCCAAATATGGCGATCAACTAAACCCTGAGCATATGGGCAAGATTCACCAGCCAGATACCCAGGAAAGAATTCTCTGTAGTAACTCAGATCCCACCGCATCTAACATCCCATCTCAGGCCATTGGGCCTATTTACCATGAATATTTAAAGATCAATTAATTGATCCTGAACTTATTTGGGTTCTTGTGGCACCCTTGTTTCAATCAGTGAATGAAATATCCACCTTCACATAATTAACCTAAGTTAGTGTAATATATTGCCTACAGCCTATTCAGAAGAAAGGTCAATCTGCTAATGGAAGCTCCCTAACAAAAAGAGCTTCCTTGTGGCATACTGCAGAGCTGCACCTGGGGGAGGAGAGGGAGAAGCTTGCTCATGCAAATGAGCTCCCCACTTCCTGCGCTCCACAGGTCCCAGTTCTCCTTAGGAAGTCAGTGTCTCCACTCAGAGCCACACAGCCCATGGAGTTACTGTAAAATTAGAGCTGAATTAGCCAGCCTTGGGCTATGCCTGGTGTGGAGGATGCTGGAGGGAACAGAGGAGACCCTGAAACTCACTTTTAAAACAAACAATAATACGATCGAGAAAGCCCAGTTTCTTGTCAGTGACCTTCACTAGGTCTGTCTCCCGCCTTGAATAGGCATTGCTATGTGACTCTCCAGCCCTGGTCACCATCCTGTTGTTGGGAGCTTCTCTTCCCCCTAATCACCCTTCTTTGAAGGAAACGGGGAGGGGGCTAGTTTTAAAGCTGAATGAATAGAAAGAAACAGTTGGCTCCTTCAATATTCTTACCTGCTGTCAGTTGGAGAAAGACCCACCCTTGAGTTTCACCAATTTCAACCCCAAGACCCCAAGAATCCAGTTGCCATTTGGCAGTTGCTGATTCTACCAGCCTAATTCCCAGCAGTAGAAGGGTGACTATGTTCTCAATTATTATCTGATTTTGCAGTGACACCTAGATGCCCCAAACAACATCAGGGCCCCATTGTGCCAGGCACTGTACAGACATGTGGTAAGAGCCAGTTCCTGTTCTGAAAAGCTTGCAGTCTACACAGACAAGCAGACAAAGGGGTGTGGGGGAGGGCATGGAGAGAGGCACAGATACTTGCCCAAGGGGAGAGGCAGAGCTGGGAATAGAACCATGGCTGCCTGTAAAATTTAGGAGCAGGCTCTGGCTGTGCTTGCAAAGTTTCCATGAGCTCCTAGTTATGGAGACTAACCGTGGCGCCATCAGGCCCTTTATGAAGGCCCACAGAACTCACCCACATAGTCCTTAGCCCTGGGCACTCAGATAATTCCACTTGAGATCATATTATATTTACTCCAACACTGAGCATACATATGGCAATTTTCTTATATAAAGAATAAAATAAAGCCACTCTCTTTTGCACAGTGAGAAAAAGCTGGTCACAGCCGTATTATGGGAATTCAATCAATAAGCAATTTCTAATCACCTATCAAGGAAGTTAAAACAAATACAAGCAAATGAGCACAAGTACTTTCTCCACACAGCCTTAGGGGTTGGTCTATACACTGGGCAATGTTCCAGGAGCTTCAGATGTAAGTTTTCCTCTCTCTCTCCAGGCTACATAATGGCAACAAAACTATTAAGTCATAGGTTTCAGAGTAGCAGCCGTGTTAGTCTGTATTCGCAAAAAGAAAAGGAGTACTTGTGGCACCTTAGAGACTAACAAATTTATTAGAGCATAAGCTTTCGTGAGCTACAGCTCACTTCATTGGATGCATTTGGTGGAAAAAACAGAGGAAAGATTTATATACACACACACAGAGAACATGAAACAATGGGTTTATCATACACACTGTAAGGAGAGTGATCACTTAAGATAAGCCATCACCAGCCATTAAGTCATAGTGATTACTCCAGTCCCAAGTTGTTCTTGAGGTGCAGCTGCAGTAGCTTCTAATGTGTTTGCACCCTCTCCATATGGGGCAGGAATGGCTGATGAATTGGCAGATCCACTGGCCCCATCCCTGCTCCAAACCACCCCCATTGCATGTTGGAGTGCAGGGATTCCCCTGTGGTATCAGGCTCTATTGCATTCAGGGGTATTACCTCCAGATCCTGCATTCAGGGGCTGTTTGTTTGCTCTCCAGATCTTGGTCTCCAACAGTGGAACATGATGGGTGAAGGAGTTGAACCATGATGTTCAGTGGTTTTCTTTCATCAGGAAAGGCCCTATGTGGTAAGATAAGCACATCGCTGTGCATGGAATGCGCCCATGTGGTGCAATCTTTTCGGCCTGCCAAACACAGTGTGTTAGGTATGCTTGATATTTTTAAAATGTTGCTATTTCAACACATATTTAATTAAAAAAAAACAAAAAACAAGAGCGAGCAGATATTCTGGTTGTGTGCATTTATTTTAGAGAAGAAACATTTATGTAAATATACATGCAAATTAGAATCAGCCCTCAGGCTCTGCAGTCCTCTGTGCAGGGAAGTTTGGGTCACCCTACTCAAAAACAATACAAAGCACTAGCTTCTCCCCTGCCCCTCCCCCCCCCAGCAGTGCTGCCAGCACTTGCAGGGAGCAATGGATTGATCGCCATCCTGAACTCTGGGCCCAGCATGGCAGCTCATTGCGCTGTCTTTATAACCTCTGGGCCAACCTCAGATGGATGTTTATTCTTTTCCCAAATTTCAGAATATCAAATAATTTTACACACTTTTAAATTTTGGATTCTTTTCTTTATTTCCAAACTTAATTTCTTCAAACGTCTGCTCAGCCCTGAAAGAACAAGAGGCTGACCATTAAAATTGATTTGAATCAGGAAAGAGTAGATTGTCTGGTGGTAAAAGCACTGGACAGGGATCAATTCTATTATTGCATTTTTGTAGCAACAGTTCTGGGCCAGGATCCCATTGTGCTAGGTGCTGTACAAACATAGAACAAAAAGACAGTCCCTGCTCTGAAGAGTTTTAGGTTCAATTCCCAGATCCACCATAGACTTCTCGAGTGACCTTGAGCAAATTTACTCCTTCTCATAACACAAGAACTAGAGTCACCAAATGAAATTAATAGACAGCAGACTTAAAACAAACAAAAAGAAGTATTTCTTCACACAATGCACAGTTAACCTGTGAAACTCTTTGCCAGAGGATGCTGTGAAGGCCAAGACTACAACAGGGTTCAAAAAAGAACTAGATAAGTTCATGGAGGATAGGTCCATCAATGGCTATTAGCCAGGATGGGCAGAGATGGTGTTCCTAGCCTCTGTTTGCTAGAAGCTGGGAATGGTGACAGGGGATAGATCACTTGGTGATTGCCTGTTCTGTTCATTCCGTCTGAAGCACCTGGCCTTGGTCACTATTGGAAGACAAATATTGGGCTAATGCAGTATGGCCTTCAGTCTGATGCAGTATGGCCGCATTTACGTAGTCTCTCTGTGGCTCAGTTCCACTCCCCCTTGTAAATTGGATATAATACTCTTTTTTTATCCCACGTTTTGGCCCCAATTCAGCAAAGCATTTAAGCTCATGCTTAGATCATATTGAAGTCAAAGGGATTACTCACATGCTTAAATTACCTTGCTGAACTGGGGACTTAGTCTGTCATAAATGCTTAGACAGTCCCTGCAGCAAAGACCTTTGTGTGTGCTGTGTGTTTGTACAGTGCTTTAGCCCAAAGGGGTGCCTAGGAGCTACTGAAAGGCAAATCATTAATAATAATCAAACTATGGGATCTGACCTCTATTGGTTAGACCCAATGAACAGAAAACAGAAAGAGACAACAAAATTAAGTCTAAAATGAAGCATGTCCATTGATGGTGCCATTTAATAGTTTTCAGAGTAGCAGCCATGTTAGTCTGTATTCGCAAAAAGAAAAGGAGTACTTGTGGCACCTTAGAGACTAACAAATTTATTAGAGCATAAGCAAGCTTTCGTGAGCTACAGCTCGAAAGCAACCTGTAATTAAAAAATCATGCTATGTCATTTACCAACTTCTGGTCAAACCAGTCATTGCTCCTGTCATGTTTTTAGTAGCCTGCCTTGGCCTAAGAATAAAGAGAGGAGTTTTTCTATTGTTCCCGTTCATATTAATCACTCTGCAATAAATATTATTGTAAACAATTAATATTCCCATTAGCCTGAATTTTGAGTAACTCCAGCAGCTGACTCTTCACAGGTTTCTCTAGCCTGCTGCAGGGGCCAATCAAATCATATAAATGTGCATACTAGAAAGGTTCATTAAATTACTCTCTCTTTCTAAGCCTTTGGGAAAGAAACAAAGCAGAGTTGCCACTTAGAAGTAAACATTCCGTGCTTTTTTGCTAAATATGACATAATATGGAAATCAATGCCCTTTTAATAACCCACATTTAAGATGCAAATATATCTATTTTATCAGTAAGTCTAATGTATGACTAAAGATTACAAATTGTTTTACTACAATTACCATGCTAACAGCCTTGTTGAGGGAAAAACATATGTCTGAATACTGAGACATGATGAAGTTACAAACTTTAGCAAGATTAAGTTGCATGGAGAAAGGTTCAGTTAAAGTACAGACTCATTAATGACCTGAAAGGTAACCTGAGCAGCCACCATATTGTTTAGAGAAGAGAACTCCTTTAGCACCCTTCTAAATGTACTCTCCAATTACCAGGCTTTTCAACTGTTTTGTGCTCTGAGGGGAAATGACTCCAGGCCGCTGCTCCAATCTCGGGATCCGCTTGTTTCACTTTCAGCCTGTTGTATAAAATGATAGTCCTAGAGGGGCAACCTCTGATGGCAAGGAAGCCAGTTTAAGGTTGCCAGAGCTCAACAAGACATTTACATTTGAAATGCAAGAAATTTAGACTGACAGTTTAGCTCTTCCCCGCTCCCCCATCAGACTGGTTGCTAAAACGGCAGGATAATTACCCCTTCAGCATGGATTAAACGGATAGTAAATGGCCCCCAACTGTTTTGACTCGATCTTACAGAGATAGGATGCAAAAGTTTATTTAAGGAGGTAGATAGATAATAAATAAGATAGACAGGAGTGAGCCTGTGACTGTGTGGCTTTTGGTTGCTTGGTAATAAGTGATTGTGCCTTGTCTCACTAATTAGTGTTTAATAGCTGCATACACTGATTCACTTTGGGATGTAGTATCAAAAGGGGAGGAAGGACTGGGTTTAATTTAGCTATGAGGGACTGCATCTGTTTTCACAGCCACCAAAGGATTATAATTGTTTCTAGACAACAGGAGGTCACATGAATATAGGCTTTTTCATTATGACTGAAATTTCTTTGCAACCTTGGGAAATAATTTAATTTCAGCATTTTTTTTGTGGTTTTTTTTGGCCAGGCTCTAACCCCCATTCATCCCTGCATGTTTATTTGTAATAAACACCCTTCCACTTTCTAAATAAAAGACAGACTTCCTTGTTTCATAGCAGTTGCCTTTAACCCTTCTTTATAATATAAAAAATTGTACAGTTCCATTTTGAAAGTTAACGAAGTATACTTCAGTATTAAAGCAAACATATCTGGAGACATTATCCCTGATTTTGTCCAAATACTCTTGCTTCACATTCTTGTGCATCGAATAAATCCATACAATTTGTCCTGTGTTTCCATATATGTTCCTGCATTGTTTGTGCTCATGCACTGTATTGCCAACCTCAAATATTCAACAATTATGAACCAGGCCCTAAATAGAAAAGCAAGGATAGAGAAAGGACGGTCCAGTGGTTACAGTACTAGCTTGGGACTTGGGAGACTTGGCTCCAATTAGTGCTCTGTGAGACATAACATAGGACTGGAAGGAATGTCTTGGGTCATTGAGTGCAGTCCCCTGCTATCGCAGGCAACCCTGTCATTTAATCTTGTTCATAAACTTATCAAGCTCCTTCTTAAAGCCAGTTAGATTTCTTGCTCCCACTACTCCTTCTGGGAGGCTGTTTCAGAAACTCACTCCTCTGGTGGTTAGAAACCTTCTTCTAATTTCCAGCTTAAAATTACTCAGGGCCAGTTTATACCCATTTGTTCTTGTGACAACATTGCCCCTTAGCTTAAATAGCTCTTCTGTCTCCCAGGTGTCCATCTCCCTTGTTAGGATATAGATATTCAGGCCTGTCTGTAAAGGCCTATACTCTAAGCATGTAGGTATATGTTTATCATTTAGCTAGTAATAGAGGTATACAAGAAAGAATCTGTGTAAGGGCCTTCTCTCACTGTGACAGTCTGAGGCCCTGTTCTTAGGCTAAGGCCTTTGGCTAAGCAGCAGAGGCAGCCATAAGCTGGGAAGCGACCGACAGACCGGTCACCTCCTCACATTCCAAACTAGTCAATATGGGGCTGTTAGGAAGGGGATCCGATCTATCACCTCCAGAGAAAGGGAAGAGCCTAGAAGATGTAAAAGGAAATTTAGGTTGATAGTTTTCTGTCTGGTAAGGTTCAGAGTGGCAGCCGTGTTAGTCTGTATTCGCAAAAAAGAAAAGGAGTACTTGTGGTACCTTAGAGACTAACAAATTTATTTGAGCATAAGCTCTCGTGAGCTACAGCTCACTTCATCGGATGCATTTGGTGGAAAATACAGAGGGAGATTTATATACACACACAGAGAACGTGAAACAATGGGGTTTATCATACACACTGTAAGGAGAGTGATCACTTAAGATGAGCCATCACCAGCAGCAGGGGGGGAAGGAGTCTCTATTCAAGCCTAAGTTAATTGTTGAATTTGCTGTTGGCGATGGCTCATCTTAAGTGATCACTCTCCTTACAGTGTGTATGATAAAACCCATTGTTTCATGTTCTCTGTGTGTGTGTATATAAATCTCCCCTCTGTATTTTCCACCAAATGCATCCGATGAAGTAAGCTGTAGCTCACGAAAGCTTATGCTCAAATAAATTTGTTAGTCTCTAAGGTGCCACAAGTACTCCTTTTCTTTTTGTCTGGTAAGAACTCACTTATCAATAGACACAGCTGGGAAACCCTTATGTCTTTATAGATGTAGTTGTGAAATCCTCACTTCTGTATTGTTTTGTCATTATAGTTCCCACTTTGCTATTGTTTATTGGCATGGTCTCTGTCTGGTTCTGAGATTGTTTCTGTCTGCTGTATAATTAATTTTGCTGGGTGTAAACTAATTAAGGTGGTGGGATATAATTGGTTAGCTAATCATGTTACAATATGTTAGGATTGGTTAGTTAAATTTCAGTAGAATGATTGGCTAAGGTATAGCTAAGAATATTACTATATAAATTAGGGGCAAACAGGAAGTAAGTTGGGATTCGAAAATAAGGAAAAAGGAACTTGGATTTAAGCTTGCTGGAAGTTCACCCCAATAAACATTGAATTGTTTGCACCTTCGGATTTTGGGTATTGTTGCTCTCTGTTCATGCGAGAAAGACCAGGGAAGTGGGAGAGTGAAGGAATAAGCTCTCTAACATCCCTTATGTACTTAAAGAGAGCAATCATGTCCTCTCTCAGCCTTCATTTTTCTATGCTGAACAAGCCACTTTCTTTTAGTCTCCTCTCATAAGTTAGGCCCTCCATTCCTCTGATCATCCTAGTAGCCCAGCTCTGCACCTGTTCCAGTTTGAATCCGTAGAGACTTCCTGTGTGACCCTGGGCAAGTCACTTAGGCCCACATTCTCACAGGGTACTTAAGTGTCTGAATTCCTTTGAAGATCTGGGCCTTACTCTCCTTTGTAAAATGGAGATAATAGTACTTCCCTAGGTCACAGGGGTGCTCTGAGGTGGGAACAACACAAGTACCTAAAATAGAAAAAAAAATTATGTGATTGGCTTAAAAAATAACTATGAGATTTTTTTTTAAATAATATATTTGGGGTTCTTTTTCTCTGCTTCTGTGTTTTCAGCCTTTAGGGTGCATTTGAGTCATTTTTTAAATCTTTTCTTCACAACCATGATGGCTAGAAACTTACTTAAAAAAACCTGGAAAGCTGAGATTGTCACATGACTACTTGTCTCCAGCAATTGTGAATTTAAATAAAACATCCAATATCATGGGACTTGCAAGAGCTAACAACACTGTAGGTAGATCATTGACCTTATTTCACTACTGAATTACTCCAGTTTTATGACAGTGTAACCTCGCCGAAACATGTAAAACTGGAGTAATGCAGTTGTAAAGCAGGCCCTATTAATTCTATAAGCTGTACAGTTCACTGCTTGTCCCATTCCAATTATAGTCTGCATGCATATATATACAGAAGGCACCACCTTAAATGATAAGCAGCTGAAAACTAGTTGAACAAAATGGCTCTTTGTTGTTCTAGGAATGTTCATAATGTTATCAGTGAGGGAGAAAATAAATGAGGCATTCTAGACAGGTAACTCAGATCAAGTAGTGTAAACACAATATGTGTGAGTACACATCTAACAGGAGGACATATTCATGTGATGTGGAAGCTTATGTGCCTAAAATAACAACACTCTGCCAACTTTTTTATTCTACCAAGTCTAAGTGGGAGGTGCTGCTAATCAGACTGTAACATGCATTGGCTCAAATACTGTATTTGTTTGAAAACAACATCCCTTGCACTCTTCCATCACCTCAGCCTGCTCTATCTTATAATACAAATGACTTGGCTCTGATTATGCAAAGTCAGGTTTTAAAATATGTACCATGCTGGTTGAATAATGAAAAGGTTTATTTGGGAATAATGAATTCCACGGAAAAATGCCAACATTCACAATTAATTTTTTTTGTCCATCTGCAGAGCTGGTCAAATAATAGAAAAAATTAAATAATTATGTGGTGAGAAAAAGGTGAACATTTGCAATGAGTATTATTTTTAACAAATTATATCAGTGTTGGTTTGGCATAGGTATAAGTGCAGGAGTTTGCTATTCTTTTAAGAGTAGAGGAGGCTGGGACTCTTCTCCGGGATATAAAATAAGGGTGATAGGGAAAGAAATTGAAGGCAAATTCTGGTGATGGAAAGACCTGCAGACCCCAATAAAAGTGCTTAGTGCCCTAGAACAAGAACCTAGTTGGGATGTATATATTGTGCCTGATTTTCTTCTGCTGTTTCTAATAAATTGGGATTTGCCTTTATATCTCTTGAGTCCTTGCTGTCTTAGGCACTGAGCTCTGTGATTCACATAATCCTGCATCACAGTGGCATACAAAAATCTTACAAATTACTCTGATTCAAAAATTTGTCTTATTTAAATCAATCAGTACACTGTGCCGAACTGATAAAATACAAACTCTAGTCAAGGTAAAAATCCTAATAATCTCAGAGTAGCCATCAATCCCGCTTGTCCAATAAAATAAAAATAACATTTTCAGTGTTGCCAACAGATGGTCCTGTTATTGTTATTTGAAGTGATACACTGGATTATTGCTGGGAATAATTCCTGGTCTACATCGTGTTCTTAAGGAGCTCTTTGTGAGCATTCAGTATTAAACATTAAATCAGTTTTGACTGAACGTGAACAACATATGCTATGATACTGTTTCTGTATCGAAGGAATGTAAATCTTAGAATTAGGTTCTCTCTCTCTCTCTAACACACAAACACACACACAAACACAAACACACACGTATTGAAAAGAACATTTTGGTTGAAAAATCAAATGCCGGAAGGTGCCTGTGCAAGCTTCATTTAGCCTGAGTGTAATATAGCTTTTAAATACAACATGATATACTACTTTTTGCACAGGATACCTGTCCCCTACTTTCTGATTCCTGTCATTCTACCTCTTCTCTTGCCCCTGGCTCCTGCCTCTCATCCCCGCTCTTATGTCATGTCTTTGGCTCCTTCTCTTTCCCCCTTGCCCTGCATCTCTTTCTTCTTCCCTTCTTTGAGCATCTGGGCCTTGGAAGACTGAGGTACAGTTTAAAGCCCAGATGGTAAAAGGTATTCAGGTGCCTAATTCTCATTGATTTCAGTGGTCACATAAATACCTTTGCCTATCGCAGCCTTAACCGATACCTCAGTCTTCCATTTGTAAAATAAGGATAATATGACTTCCTTTCTCTTAACTTTTGCCTTGACTGCTTAAATTGCACAGTCTTTGGTGGAAAGGACTGTCTCTTCTTTGTGCATGTACAATGCATGGAACACTGGGGCTCCAGATTTGAATGGGGTCCCTATGGGTCACAGTAATACACAAACAACAATGGAGTGAATTTCATGAAAAATGTGAAGGAGTTTTCAGAATGGTTTTTGCAGTATTTGCCCAGCTCTAATCTTCAGCTTCTATTGTAAGTTGGCTCTCATTGGCACCTTTATGTTAATTTTGCCTATCCATTCACAGTGGTCACCAGTCTACAATTGTCAGGGCCAGGCTGTGGGCAGCCTGTGCGCATTGGTCAGTTACTGAGTTGCAGTCAGGCGATGAGTATCAGGATCAGGATTGAGCTGGATCAGAATGCCAGTAAGTCAGGGTCAGGCACCAAATTGCAAGCAGAGTTGGGGTCAAGCCAGTCAGGATATCAGAAAGTCAGGGTCAGACACCAGGTTATAGAGAGTGAGCAAATAGCAAAATTGGGGACAAACCAGGGTCAGAAGTCAGTGCCTAAGGTCTACAGAAAGCAACATCTGGAGCAGAGGCAAACAGACAGTCTGCATTGTTGCTCAGATAGTTCACCCTGGTGGCTTCCTGGTTTAAATGCTGGCATCGGGCAAACAGTGGGCTGTGAGGGGCCAACGCTCAGGTCCTGCTGGGTGGTACGTCCTACAGAGCCTAGCTTCACAGTGTCTTCCCAGCCTAATCTTCCCTTGGTGATGTAGAAACATCAGTAGTTCTGAATCCCCTATAGGTCCAGGTTTTAGTGCCCCCAGTTCTTACTTCGAGTAAAATTAAACAATACAGAATGTTGCATCACCCTTTGTGTAGTGATCCCGAAACAATCATTCACTGGATGAGTAGCGACAGTGTCTTATCAGCATAAACAATGGAATTGTATTCAGTAGGAGCAGCATGTACACACTGGAACGGGAAAGGTCCTTGGGGAACTATACTGTACATGCAACTATGCAAGGCTTTAATGACTAAAACTCTATTACCCAGATAAGTAGTGAACCAACTGAAAGCAATGTCAGGATTTCCAAGATAGCTTTCAAGACATTCCAATGAGATAGCATGGTCATCAGAATCCCACCCACTTATTTTATCTAGCCTAAGTTTTTCTAAGGCACCTGTCACATTGGTGTCAAAGTGCTGAGAATGCACAGTGAACTGACACTCATCTAGATATTGGTGCTCAAGAGAAAATCTGTGTGAGCTGTTATCGTCCTATGAAATGCACATGAATGTTTGAAAGGCTATTATAAATAGGAAGGAAATCCAGGTGGCTTGAAACCTCTCAATCCAGAATCTTTGGGAAAGGGGCAGACTTGAAACTGTCCTATAATTATAATTACAATTATAATGTACTTGAAGTATCTAAAAAGATTCAGATGCAGGTTCTTTTAAGCGTAGCTTTAAAAAAGCAAAGACTAGTTTAAGAGATGTGGGAATCATTCCAGAGGAGAGACTTACTTGTTATTAGGGTTGAGTTGAAATGTTCTGTTTTGATAAAATCGAAATGTCATGTTCTTTTAAAAATGTATATAAATTAAAAATTATAACATTAGAATAAAATTTTGAAATGAAAGGTCATTCAGAAAAAAAAAATCAAAACATTCTTTTCAGATGAGGTAGAAATGCAATGTATTGATTTTACCAAAATGCTTTTTATTTTTTTTTGCCCTCTCCCACCTCCCAGAAAAAAACTAGGCTGAAGTTTTGTCAAGCTGTATACATGCCTGTGGAAAGCTTTGCATTCAATTACATGCCATTTCCCAATGGACAAAATGTTTCATCACAAATTTTCAACTAACTCTACTTGCTATCTAGGAAGTAATGGAACCAATTTTAATCTTTTACAAAAAATTTCAAACTTCTGTGCCTAAAATTAGGCATCTTATTACCTAAAAATGTGGCCTGCTTTACGGGGAGCTAAGCACTGACTTCTTGAGTAGACTAAAATTGTAGCTACCCATATCTCTATTTAGTATGCTCTTTCTTGCTCATGAACTGATGTCACACATTTTTGTTTTACTTATGAGCAAGTGCTAACTAGAGAAACCTGAGTTTCCAAAAAATTCTGATTTATTTAGAAGGGTGACGGGCATCTAATTGGCTACACATAGGAAAAAACATCTTTGTAAATTACAAGTCTTTTGTGGATGACTTCTAGAAAGCTGGGTTGGGAAAACACTCATATTGGTACCTTCTGGGGATGAAATTCACCCCTGTACAAAGGGTGAGCACAATAGTCCCCACAAAGTGGGAAGGATGGTTTGATGATTAGTATGCCAACTTGCGAGACCATTGTTCAATTCCCTGCTCTGACGTAGGCTTTGTGTATGAGTTGGACGAGTCATTTAGTCTTCCCTCTGTGTGTCAGTTTTCAATCTATGAAATAGGGATAATAGTACTTCCCTTCCTGCCAGGGGTGATTTGAGGATAAATAAATTAAATATTGCAAGGTACTCTAATAATGGGGGCCATTTAAATACCTAAGATGGATGATCCCTGGTGATTGAGTCTGGGGCACACCCCTCGGCCCATGCTGTTTCCCGCAGCCCCCATTGGCCTGGAACGGTGAACTGCGGTCAGTGGGATCTGCGATTGGCTGAACCTGTGGATGCTGCAGGTAAATAAACAGTCACAGCCTGCCAGTGGATTTCCCTGATGGGCTGCGTGCCAAAAGGTTGCTGATCCCTGATCTAGGAGCTATAGCAGACTCAATAGCGTCTATGGATCAGGTCCAACAGGAAGATACAGAACACAGACTGATCAGTGACTTACATTTGCACTTGAAAATCTGATTCAGGGAACAGAAATGTATCCTCTGATCCATGTGCCAATCAAAAGAGCTTGAATATTAAATACAATGTACTACTCATGAACAAACAAGAATTATTCACAGATAATATGTTGTGTCTAATCAAGTAAGAAATTCAAGAAAATCACAAATAAATTCCTGGAGAATTTATTCACCCAGATCTAGATGGGAAATTAGAGCATTTTTTCCCCTGGTTCAGAGGTTCCCTAATAAATGCAGTTTCCTGACATCTGTCCTGAATTTTTTCCCGGTGAAGAAGAGAACTAATGTCTGAGTTATTTACAAGTGTACGTGGGAATATATTTGCACGGCTCCAAGTTGCATACTGTGGACAGTAAGCCAAACTACAGGGCCCAGTAATTCACAGATCCTGTCCAGAGAGTCTGTCACAACTATTCTGAACAGATGTTCTATATAACAGGTACAGTATCTGATCATAAAATGTGTATTCTATAAATCACAGCCTAGTACATTATTTCATCTTTTATAACACTGTTTCATGCAGTGGAGACTAGAGCAATGCACAGTAAATTCAGACTGCAAGAATATGATACAAGTTTCAGGCCATATTTAGAGTTTATAGTTTTAATGAAAAGAAGGTAATTCAGATCACTGACTTTTTAAATTTGCAAACAGCTCATTGTCAGCAGTGGTCATATTTATTTACTATAGACTGTCCCATGTCGACCAGGATAATATCTGGACCTTAAAACTTGAAAAACAAATCAACTACAAAGTGAACCATCCCTCATCCACTGACATAATAATAATGAATAAGTACTCAGTTATTGACCCAAATCAGCACATAATACAGATTACATAGATTTTGCATTGGATCCAAAAGGCCACAAGACTTGCGTTGCTTGCATAGACACCAGGGCTCTAACTGTAGAAGATAGATTAAACAAGCAGACGGAACACAGGCAATTTAGATTAAGTAGATTAAAGAATATTTGACGAGCTTCCCAAATTTGCAGCCTTCTCCTGCATGATCAAAAATTATACATACCGTTGGCCTCAGCCTGATTCAATTCAGTCTCAACAAATGGAGATCTACCTGCCATTCCCACTCCTACTTGTTTGATCTGGGGTTCACTTCGTAATCTCATTGGTCCTGCATTGTTCATCCTCTTGATCAGCCTCCTTCTCTATTAGTATCTTTTTCTAGGTTTCAGAGTAGCAGCCGTGTTAGTCTGTATTCGCAAAAAGAAAAGGAATGTACATTGCTTTTTCCACCAAATGCATCCGATGAAGTGAGCTGTAGCTCACGAAAGCTTATGCTCTAATAAATTTGTTAGTCTCTAAGGTGCCACAAGTACTCCTTATCTTTTTCTAATGCACTCAAATTCCGAACCTATGGATGAGCAGCAGGCATGTCTGAAAGTTTCACTTTCCAGAGAAAAATGAGGAAAAAATATACCAGTGCCTACCATTGCAGCGTGGTATTCCACAGATGAGTGCCCTATAAGAACCTAGATAGGAAGACTGATTGTATATAAGTAAAGACTGGTATCTAAATTTTTAACCAGTCCTTTATTTAAAGGCATACTCTGTTTTCTGGGCCAGTTCTGCTTGTATCTATGTACAAATAGGTCTTTCCAAACTTCAGGGACAAATGATGACAGACACTTGCATTAGATTTAACAAAGTGGTCATGACTTTGCTATACCTTAACAACAACAAACACATAAAAGCCATCTATTCTGACAGCAGTGGAAGGGGGAAGGCAAGGCCTTGAGGTGTCACTGGCTTGCCCCTCACCTTTCAATGCTGAAATCCAGAGCAGTCTAACTGTCTAAGGCCCAACCAGCCCATTTTAACCCAATGCTCTTATGAACCCCACTCAGTTCCAAGGTCTATGGCCCCATGAAGGCAAGAGGAACCTCTGAAAGTTATCATGGCATCCTTGCATGTCAAAGGCGCTTCAGCAAAGGTGGGTTGATGCCTAATTCTCAGGAAAAGACATGATCTCTAAGGAGTTGGGAGACCCAGCTGCCAACCTCCAACAAGTTGCACCCCAGTCAAACCCCCACTGCCAAGATAAAGTACCCAAAGATGTGATGCTGTGAAAGAAGCAAACTGTAAACAATAATTAATGGTGGCATCTTCACACACATACTAAGTAGTATGTAGTGTTCCATCAATTCAAAGTCTACAGGCTACCAGTGCAGACAATGAACTGCAAAAGCCCATGGCTATCTGAAGCACAACACATAACTGATACACACAAAATGAACTGAACTTGACATTAACTTCTATTCATCTATCTACTTATTTATACAGTTTCTATCTCTGCAGTATCTGAGTGCTGCCTAAGTACTTAAATATAGTATGATGGCTATTGAAGATTGACATTTTGATGGACAGCTGAAACTCTTCCCCTTAACCAGTCAGATCACTTTGGGCATGGCGCTAGTGATGGGAGCAATTTTGGGAAGGAGGCGACTCTCTCATCCTTTGGGGCACAGGGGAAGCTACTTGAATGTGTCTCAAGCAAGGAGCTGCCTGAATTAGGCGTAAGAAAGGAACCTCTTTCCTGGGAGAAGGAAACTCTGAGTAGGGGAGGTCTAAGAGATGAGACTGCAACCCTAGGGATGAAAGATGGGAAGGAATCTCTCTCAGGATGGGTGATCCAGAGGTGCATAGCGACCTTCAGGATTCAGGGTCATCCAGAGCAAAGGGGGCTCTTTGTTACTGTTGGATTATTTAGGGCCTGTTAATTGTATGAGTGTTGTTTAGTTCTGTTCATTGTTGTATTACTGGTCTCACATAATCCCAGTTAGAGCAGGATGCAAGCTCCTGGTTTATTTTATGACCCCTTGTGTCATTCCTGGGTGAACTCTCCGAGTGTCAGACGCCCTAATGGCTCAGGTGCAGCACTTGCCTCCAGGGATTGTGGTGTGGTTGTCATGGCTAGCCACATGAACCAGTTTCTGTGTGCCACATCAGATCAGGCTCAGGGATCGCTGGGGCCACTGAAGTCAGTCGCAACAGCAATAGCAATCTGGTGGGCACTGACCAGGGAGATGCCCACTTTTGCATGGTGCCATCCATGTATAGCAAGTGCCTTCCATCCACAAGCCAATCCCAGCACCTCTAAAAGGTCTGGGATTAAATCATATCATATCACGACTGGCCAGCAGCCACCATGTAGCCAACCTGGGGCTGTAGCTCATCTTCTTGTCCTTTAATTCAGTACTGGCTGACGTGCCCCTTTTCAAAGGTAAAGGCTCTTTCCATTGTTCTTACCCAGGGCAACTCTTTGGGCTACAACTAAGAGAAGCAATGGGTGATTTAATGCAGTTCTTACCAACAGTTTGTAAACATTAGGAAATGTTGCAGGGAAAGGAAAACATCCCTAGTTCAGTTATAGACCTTTGAAGGTATTCTAAATTAACAAATAACAGTTCATCTTGGTAGGGTAGCTGATCTGTAGTGAGATATAGTGGGGAAAAAAGATTTCATTTGTTCCTTCCTTTCATTTTGACTTCAAGCTATGATTTCAGGGTTCTTTAGAAGCCTGCTTAATTTATCTTTGCACAAGTTAATTAGATATCCTTGATAACAAGCTAGTTAGGGAGTTGCTCTCTTTTTCCCATTTCTTTAGTGCTGATCTGAAGAGCTTGTAGCCGTATTTTTACAGTAGCAAAATGCTGATTTCAGAAATAGGTGCGTATTATGGGCGTGTTGAAAAGATGCATTTCATCATCTCGTGGAAACTCAAGAAGCAAAAAATATGTAAGAACTTTCCCACAAACTTTATGGTCCCTTAAACATTTCATGGTACAAGACCTAAAGTGGTATAATAATGGAGATAAATTATATGTAATTCCCTTTTGTAATTCTAATGCAACTGAGCAACTGTCAATTTAGGTACTTTTAATAGCCAAACTAACTTTCAACCAAGGTCTGCCCAGACATAAGGATGGCTTCCAGCTGAGACAGATTTTTTTGCACATTTAGTTGACTCAGTCATGGGTCAACATCCTTGTCTGGCTGACCTGGCAGAGCTACTGCTGAGAAACTATGAAGGGTCAGGTTCAAGTCTCAGCTCACATATACACACACCAAATTCAGCCCTAGGAATAGGAGCTACAACTAGCTGATTAAACTTGTCTATTATCTTGGAACTGTCTCACAGACAAAATGCCAACCCCATCTAACCTCAATTTCATTCAGAATTGTAGTTTTCTGATTAATACCAGCATAGGTGCCAACTGCATGGGTGCTCTGGGTCTGGAGCACCCACAGAAAAAAAAGTAGTGGGTGGGACCCACTACTTGCAGGACCCCCCCGGTCAGCTCCTTCCCCTCTCCCCCCACCAGCGGGCCCTGTTGAGATCAGCTGGTCCCTCTCTCTACCGGCACCTCCAGCCTGCTTGTGATCAGCTTTACAGCGGCGTGCAGGAGGCGCTGGGAGAGGGGGGAAGGAGTGAAGGTGGGGCACACTCAGGGGAAGGGGCAGAGTGGGTGCAGGAAGAGGCCGGGCAGGAGTGGGAGCTTGGGGGAAGGGGTGGAGTGAGGGCGGGGCCTTTGGCAGATTGGGGGTCGAGCACCTCCTACAGATCAGAAATATGGTGCTTCTGAATACCAGTGTAAAGATGCATCCAAGATGCAAAACTAGTGTGCAGATCTGGATTCTATATGTTCATCTATGTATTTATATAAAAAGAAAAGGAGTACTTGTGGCACCTTAGAGACTAACAAATTTATTAGAGCATAAGCTTTCGTGAGCTACAGCTCACTTCATTGGATGCATTTGGTGCACGAAAGCTTATGCTCTAATAAATTTGTTAGTCTCTAAGGTGCCACAAGTACTCCTTTTCTTTTTGCGAATACAGACTAACACGGCTGCTACTCTGAAACCTATGTATTTATATATGATCCTTGTCACCACAGTATCTGAGTACTTCACAGTCATGAATACATTTATTTTCACACCATGCCTGTGAGGTATCATGATGTATATTTTGTAGAAAATGTGGCATAGAGAAATGAAAGGACTCTCCCAAGGTCATACAGGAAGGCTGAGGCAGAGCCAGCAACCTAACCCAGATTTTCTGACTCCCAGACGAATGGGTTAGGTTTGGCTAGGCTTAATTTTGGGGTGGGTGTCCTGTGTCCAGTTTTGGGCCCCACAGTACAAGAAGGATGTGGAAAAATTGGCAAAGTCCAGCAGAGGACAACAAAAATGATTAGGGGGCTGGAGCACATGATTTATGAGGAGAGGCTGAGGGAACTGGGATTATTTAGTCTGCAGAAAAGAAGAATGGGGGGGGGGGAGATTTGATAGCTGCTTTCAACTACCTGAAAGGGGGTTCCAAAGAGGATGGATATAGACTGTTCTCAGTGGTAGCAGATGACAGAACAAGACTAATCGTCTCAAGTTGCAGTGGGGGAGGTTTGGGTTCTGTTTTGAAATTCAGACCTAGGTTTGGGAGTCTATTTTAAAAATTCCACCCCATGTTTGGGCTTATCCCTGGTATATTATATATTTGAGAAGCTGGCTTCTGTGCTCTAACCCTTTAGATTAAACAGATGCAGTTTATCTTTTTAAGCATTGATTGCAAAAGATTATAACATATCCAATGCTGTGGGTCATGAGTCACACCAAGAGGCCTCATGCTGAGGTCTGAGGTCTCTAAGGCTGTCTTGAACTCATTTGATGTGACATCCAGTACCTGAATGAGACAATTTCATGTAACACGTCGCCACTCACTGACACACCACCAGGGAGGCAAGCGCATAGGGAAAATGTGGTTACACACGTGGTTAAACATCCATTTTTGGAAAAAGCTACTACTTGAATATTCATTTTCTTTTTCATCAGAATTCTGAAGATGGCTGCAAAGGTCTGAATCACTCCATTTTTGTAGGTCTGCCTCATTTCCTGCAGGATGTGATGCTGAAGTTAGGTGCTGTTGATCTGAACTTTTGACTCTGGCTCACTATAGTGCAGTAATGCTTAATTGGACAAGTGTTTGGAACTGGTCTTCCTAACCACATGGAAAACTTAGCTCTCTAGTCGATAAGCTACCCGAGTGAAATGGTTTGAAAATTATGGATGTACAAGACACAGTAAAAATGTCTAATTCAAAACCAACTCAAGTCATGGGATTCTTTCTGTTGACTTCAGTGGGCTTTGGATCAGTCCCTAATAGCTCAGGAGGAGTTTGAGTGCACACGGCATCACTTTTCTGGCTTTCCCAGCATCCCATTGTCAAGGAAGCTGAAGCCCTCCTGGCAACACCATCTTTGCAGCCAGTCATTCACCTCCAGGATGCATCTGTCTCTGCCTGGGCCCTTACCCTTGACCAGAAGGATCGAAGAGAACACCATCTGTGCTCCCAGCTCCTTCACCCTTACTCCCAGAACCCTGTAGTCACTTCTGATCTGCTGAATACTTCGCGATGTCATTGGTGCCCACATGGATGATGGAGCCACATCGATTCTCACTGTTGTTCCTGGAATTGCCATTTTACATTAGCTACAAGTGACCGTGCAAAGACGGTGGACTTAGAACTTCCAAAATTGGTTTCTGTGAACCAATCACACCTCTGTGAAGGGTAGAAGATTACCCTTGAGAGGAATGCTGGAAAAAGAGTGGCATTTGAAGTGTTGTCATCCAATTTGTTCAGCCCATTAAGTTGTTCAATTTTACATATAATCTCAAGTATATTTAACGTAGGAGGGAAGCAACTGGGCAAGGGACTGTAAATATAAATCAATATATAATGATATTCTTTCAGACACACTTATTAGCAAAGGCATCAGATTCTTTTTGCTTATGCCCTTAGAGCAATATTAACCCAGGGCCAGATTTAGGGGCAGGCAACCCAGGCGACTGCCTGTGGTGCTGGGCTTTGGAAGCGCCAGGCTCGTGGTGGTGTTTGAATGTTTGAAGTAAAATATTTCAGATATTCTGTATGCGGATTCATTATTCACCTAAAGTCCTAGAATGTTCTGGACCTTTGTAGAATCTCATGGAGCCTTACAGACCTTCTGAGAACTATGGTTTCCTTGAACCTCCTAGAATATTGTCAGCCATGCCCTTGCGGGTATATAAACGGGCAGGGTGTCATCAGTCAGTCAGTGAGATATAAGAAAGAAGTGAAGTGAAGTAAGATACCAGCTGTGATATTGTGAATCTTGTTTTATTGTGTAATTGTGAAAGTGTACTTATGTTTTAAGACTTGAAGTGTAAGTAGTGACTAATAAAGGACATATTTAATGAGATGCCAGAGATGTCTATCGAACCCCTATATACACATCAATATAAAAGAAATATTGTTACTTCCTTTGCCACGCTTAACGTGTAATATTTGATGACTTTCTAAAACTGCAGGACATAGACTTTTGCTCTCTCTAATACTGTCTGTTTTCCCCGATAGAAAATAAAAGATGACCCTGAAGAAGCTTTATAGGAAGTAAAAAGCTCAATTGCAATATAGTTTTGCAGCAAGGGGAAAATCTGATGGGAAAATATCGGAAACAGAAAAACATAGACCAGACTTTAGGCAGTAGTGATCATCCCCGTGCAAAATAAATTGAGGAGCAAAGTGTAAATGATGGAAGTCCTATTACTAAGAAATTAGCAGATTTACATGAAGATAAGGAATGAAAATGTGAGGAAAGTGATAGAGAATCATCCAGTTTTCTTGGTAGTGTAAAAAAGAATGTGAATCTCAGGAAAAGGAGAGAAATGACAAAGAAGAATCAGCCTTGCATGATGATAAAAATAGCAGTGAGAAAAATTGCACACCACAAATCGATACATCAGGTCCTGCTATATGACTAGCAGTCCCAAACTCTGCTGATATTGATCGTATAATTTTGAACAGGTCGGGCAAAATTGAGGATATGAAGTTTCCGGTATATGAGCAAAAGCGACACTTCGCAAAGTCACACTGCAAAACAGTGCTCAAGAATGGTGAGAAACTGAATTGACATTGTCTCATTTACTCAAAATCAACTGATAAAGTGTTCTGTTTTTGTTGCAAAATATTCTACAATAATGCCAAATCATTGCTTGCAGTTTCTGGGTACAGTTACTGGCATGATTTAGCTGATGCTCTGAAGCAACATGAAAAGTCACCTGGCCATTTTATGGCCTACTCCAAATGGATGGAGGTCAAGTTCAGGCTCAAGCTTAATAAATGCATAGATGCAGAAAACCAGTGCATTATAAATGTAGAAACCCAGCACTGGAGAATGTGCTCAAGCATCTGATCTCAATTACCCTCTTGCTTGCAAAGAATAATTGGGATTTCTGTGGCTCATTGGATAAGTTGTTCACTGAACATAACACTAATTTCCTCGGTTTGGTAGAGCTCTTTGGGAAACATGATGATGTCATGCATGGGCACCTACGTCAAGTTCGTAAAGAAGCTATAGACCATTACTGAAGCAAAACAGTTAAAAACAAATTGATTGACCTTATAGCAAGGAAGGTGCTTGATAACATATTGATGTAGCTCAGCAAAGCGAAGTACTACGCTGTAATAATGGACGACACTCCTGACATTAGTCACAGTGAAAAGATGTCATTTACAGTAAGAATTGTTGATGATGCGGATGGCTGTATCCTACTAAAGGAATACTTTATCTGTTTCCAGTCTGTGGACAACTCTACTGAAAAAGGCCTAACTGAACTGTTTATTAATGTTTTAAATGAGAATACAATAAAGCTTCAGGACTGTCACGGCCAAGGACTGCCAGGACAACAACGCGAACATGAAGGGAAGTAACAGTGGCATTCCGGCAAGCTTCCTTGTGCTGAATCTAAGGGCTTTCTTTGTGCTTTGTGGCTGCCATACCTCAGCCTAGTTTTGTCAGATGCAGCATCATCTTCTTTAGATTTAGTATCTCTCTTCAGAATACTGGAAAGGATGCATGTCCTGTTTTCAGCATCAACTATCAGATGGAAGGTCCTCACGGACAATGTTGCAAATCTGACTGTGAAGCTGCTCAATAACACTCACTGGGAGAGCTGCACTGACAGCGTCAAGCCAGTGAGGTACCAAGAGACTGAGGTTTACAACTCTATGACAGAATTGGCACAGTCAAGTAAAGCCAAGGCCGGAATCCGACACAAGGCACAAAGCCTGGCAAAACAGATCACTGACTTCAAATTTCTGTTCTCAATTGTGGTTTGGCATGATATCCTGTTCCAAGTAAACATTGTATGCAAGGCATTAGAAACTCAGTCGATGGACATCATGATTGCTACTACTTTGATTAGAAGCTGCCTTGATTTCATTATGGCCTACAGAGAAAATGGATTTGAAGATGCCATCACTGCTGCCAAAGAAATGGCAGAAAACTTAGGAGTTGAGACTGTCTTAAAGGAAACTCGTATTAATCGGAAGAAGAGACAGTTTAGTTACCAAGGCAGAGATGAGGTGATTAGAAGCTCAGAAGAAAAGATCAAGAGGCAACTTTTTTGCTTGCTCATTCACACTGCTCAAGTATCCATTGAAGAAAGGTTTGGTCAAATGAAGTGCTGCAAAAAGACCTGGGGGGTTTTGTATGACCTTAATCAGCTGCCAGCAGACAGGAAAACACTTTTGAACAATTGTACGGACCTTCACCAGACACTGGCACATGGGGAATGTTCGGACATCAATGACAAAGACCTCTGTGTCGAATTGAACAACATCCGTTACATTCTGTATCATGGGAAGCAGTCTCCACTCCAATTCATTCATGATGCAGAGCTGAAGGACACTTTTCCTAATGTGTGGATAGCTTCGAGGATTCTGCTCATGCTGCCGGTCACAGTTGCAAGCGATGAATGCAGCTTTTTGAAGCTAAGGCTCATTAAACATATCTTTGATAGATGATAGCTCACAAGAGACTGACATAATTTGCAAATGCCATTGGCCAGTCTTTGGATTTCTCTGATGGTGTGCTTCAATTCATGAGGGCAAAGGTGAGAAAAACGACCTTTTGAACTAAAGGACTAGGGTTAATATTCTAAGGTTGTCACCTACGGTAACACTAGTTAATACTGGTCCAGCCAATGTTGGTGCACTGTTCAATTTCTTGATGTTATTCTTAAAATTACAGTGTCTATAAGCTTAGAGGAAACAATTTTTTTATTTGCTTATATATGGCATGAATAAATACAGATTTACAGTTCCTAGCATGCAAATTTATCATCTTATATGACATGGATAAATCATGCATGCAAATCGTGCATCAAAGTCATAAAATGACTAGAAATGCAATAAAAAATAAGGTATTCAAAAGCTTAACAAATGGAGGGGGGAGAGCTGAAGATGTTCCTCACCTGGGGTGCCATTTGGTCTAGGGCCGGCCCTGCATTAACCTGAACAGATACAGTTGTGTGTGGTTACTATATATAAACTGACAGGTTTGGGGGTCCAATAATTGTCCATATTTTAAAAATGCCAACTGTATAGAGCTGTGGGGATGTTTTCCTGCTGATTCGTTTCTAAATCATTTTTGTTTACTGGTTTAAATGATGCCACTTGCCTGAATCCCCTCCCCCCACAATTTTCTCATTTAACACACAAGGCATCTTTTTTGATGAAGCGACTGTCCTGCATTTCCCTGGCCATCTGGCCTCATCATGCTACTGGCAGGATACTAGAGGTTTCACAATACCATTTTTTTGGTCAGCTGAACACTTATCAAAGATACAGTCATGGAATCAGCAGCAATATTCCTATTTACTGATAGGAAATCTCCAAATCTGCACTTCTGTTCTTAGGAGGCATCCTTGTCTGTGGAAGGCAAGAGTCCTTTAAAGGATGATGAATGGTACTAATGGGGTTAGAGTCCTCCTCATTATAAACACCCTAGGCTATTTCTTTCTATAAATGCTCCAGTCATTGCTTGCTTTTTGATATCAAAATGCTTGCCACTCCAGCTAGAGAATAAGATATGAACTAATGATGCCTTTCAAAAGAACTAGAAACTCACAGAGATGTGAGTACTCCTGACTTAAAATTCTCTTTATTGACATTCTCCATAGTTGCCGTTAGCAGGAAATTTTAGCTGTGGCTTCATCTGCAGTTCTTCATTTACCTAACATATTGTTTGATATCAAGATATTGGGCCAAAGGGGTAACACAAAAAGCATAGAACGTTTCCATTTTAATTGCACCAAATAACTGTAATTCTTTTATCCTAACATTTAGCACCTCAGGAGCCACTGGCTTCAATGGAGTTGCTACTGGGTCTGAATTTGACCCCAGATATTTTTAAGAATTTGGAACAGTTTTAAAACCTGATTTTGTATTATTTGTGAATCCAAAGAGCCAGCTTGTGTGTGTGTTTATTTATTAAAGCAGGGTAAGAACAGCACTGGGTAGAGACAGGTGCTCAAATCTTGCAGCTACGGGTGACAGTATGAGACTCTAGAGACAGAATTAGGGTTGGACAGACACCAGGCACTCTTCCCCATGCATTTTCTACAAGGCAACTACATTCTCAGCCTCTCTTGATTAAGCCCTGTCATTCCTGCATGTTCTGTGGTGGTTTTAGAATGTGGACAAATGACCATGGAGGCTGGGTGGAGGCCAAATTTATTTTCATTTGTGACCTAAACTGGATTTGAATCTAAGTCTCTGGAGGCTAAAGACATTAATCACAGTGCCATCTAGCCCAACTGAATTAACAGTTTCAATGGTTTCTTCAGGTTTGTTTATATTTATTGAAAACTGTAATATGGAGCATGTCGGACAATAGCCCAGCATTAGGTACACCACGCAGCAGGTGTCCATCCATACTGACAATTGGAGCTTAGAGGTGGTACTATCATCTTAATTAAAATTCAGAATGAGGTAAATTAATGGAAATTGCATTTTCCTGGAAACTAACTGGGATGTAGGGACTCATCTGAAGTCACACAATTGTACATTCCTGTAAATCTACTGATTTTCATGGAGTTATGCTGGATTTACCCTGGTGTGAGATTGGAAACAGTCCTTTAATGTTAATTAAATTATGTGACAATGCAAGACTGCAGGATTATGGCTGTTAAGACAAAGCTTGTTTGGGGTGGCAGATAAGCTTAGGAGAGGTCATGCAGAAATAGGTTCCCCCCGAGGAATTCTAGCAGATTCTGTCACAGTTCCTCAGGGCATTAGGGATGTGTATGATGATGTGTAACACAGTGTAGTATGTGTTCCCTCCATGGTGGCTCAGCATTTCTGGCATGTGTGGTGGGGAAAAAAGAAAGAATGAGGCCACAGCCCCCTCCTTTCGGTAGTTGGGTGGAACCACTGTATCAGGCCTGGAATTATGACTGACCCCTGCACGGAGCCTCAAGGGAGAAAGCTCTTTGTGACTCTGTATTTGTCTAGGGATGTAGGGGCATGATTCTTATTTGCGTTGCAAGAGGTCCCTTGTTCGAAGCCATTTATATTACACAGGATAAAACATTTTATGAGATATGGGCTGCTTCTTCAGGGCATGAGCAGATTACTAATGGAACAGGCTCAAGAAGATGCTTCTCTTATAAGCTGAAACTGGATACTACAAAACTGACCATGATGGGGATTTTTGCACCTTCCCCTAGTACTACTTAGGTATGATTCAAAAGTATCTCATGCTGGCCTCTGTTGACAGGATACTGGACTAGATGGACCACTAGTCTAATCCAGTTTGGCAAATTCCATATTTATACATATGACCATTCACAAGCTACTACATTGTAAGACCTAGGGTAAATATCTAGTGTGCATCTCTACTTACAGTGAAAATTATATAATTATGCATGGTCCTGTCTGGCTATGCCTCTTTGCTGTTCTAACTTCTGCCAGATCCCAAAGCGGCTAATACAGCAGCCAGGATCAGCAAGGCTAAAGAGTTGCCTGGACATGTCTCTTTTCACCTGACATGTCCCTTATGCACTCCACAGAAGGGGCCACACGGGAGCCACTGTATCAGCTCTATGCCATAGGATTATCATCCATTACACTGGGTTGATCCTTCTATGAATATGTCTATACTGCACACTCCTTTCAGCCAAGAGTACAGACATGGCATGCCCCCCAGCACAGGTAAGAATAGCATTGTAGATGGTGAGGCACTGCTTAGTTGAGCAGAGAAAAGACATGCCTGAACTCTGTTGGTATGTGCCCACCATGGTGCTCTACATGCTCAAGCAATGCCTGTCCTGTCTATACTGCTATTTTTAGTGTCCCACTGTCTCCTCAGTACCAGTCTTTCACAGTGCAGGGAATGGCTGTAGTAGCAGGGAAGCAGTGGGGAAAAGCTCTAGCAACTATCCGCTGCTGGATCCTTTCCGCCCCACAGGGATCTTGGCACCTTTCCCTACTGCAGTGAAAGATTCCTGCAGCAGGGAAAGGCTCTGGCAGTGGGGGAAGTCTCCAGCTTGCCTCCCCACTGCCAGAGCCTGTCACTGACATGTGTAGCTGTACAATGTAGTGTGGATGCACCTTGTTTTTTCCTGCAGCGTGTAGCTACACATACCCTACACGCTGCTACTTGTGGTATGCAGTGTACATACCGCATGTTTTGCTATGTTAAGAGCTGTTTTGCTTTAGTGGCACAGGGCCAAGAAGCTTTAACACTGGGGAGAACGTGAGCCTACTTTTGTTTTGTTGAACATTTTGCTTTATGATAGCTGCAGTATATCATGGTACCATGTTCACTTTTGCATTAGAGTAACTTCCAAAGTTGAGTACTTGAACAGACAGAGATGGTGCTAGTCCATTTGGGGGCCTAAGCAGGAATATTTTGAGGAGCCCCCTCCCCCACCTCCTAAAAATACTAACTGCATTATTTTCACAACCCAAAAATATATATATATACCAACACAACATACATTAATATACTTGTTAAAAAGTCCACATTATTAATGGCATGTTGGGAGTAATACTAAATTGGAGCCCTGAGCAATTGCTTGTATATTGTCATTGGAGGATATATTCATTCAAATACAGTAACCTCCTTACCCTCAGCAAAATCCTGGCACATGTAGCAATATTTTCTTTTAGTTTGAGGAAGAAATTTGCCTCTGAAAGAAGGATGTCGCCAATTGATCTCCAATAAGGCAATATTTAGCTGAAGATTTATTACAGCTTTCTGTTTTTGTTTCCCCATAGAATGCTCACAAATGATGCAGCAATCTTGTTCCAGTAATAATGTACTTAAACATTCTTCAATGACTATTTGCTATGTAGCAGATTCTTCCTGAAGAAAAGAAAATAACCTCTTGGTGATACCATACATAATGTCCCCAAAGACAAGTTATGTCAATGGCAAATGTTTAACACAACAAAGCTTCCTGCTCTTCTCATCCTGACAGTAACTACATTTGTTATTTTAACATTTTAACCCCAGTTACATAGCCTTCATGGGACAATCTCAGAGCACTTGACAAGCGTTCACTGAACCTCACCACATTCCTATTAGATATAGTTTTTCCCATTTTACAGGGGGTAATCCAAGATATAGTGATTAAGTGACTTACCCATGGTCATAGAGTAAGTCAATAGCAGAGTCATGGATAGAGTGCAAGAGTTCTGACGCCCAGTTCTCTTCTCTAACCAACAGGTACTTTGCTGGCCCCTTGGGGTAGTTGCACCTGATGTAATTTAGAGAAGCTCTGAGGCTCTAGTAATTTGTGCCAGGGTCCAGCTCTCTCCTTGGCAGTCCTAGGATTGGAGTGTGTGTGTGTAAAGGTACCATAAAGCTAGCTTTATTGCCCATAACTGATCTGAGCACAGCATGGCCAGGCCCAGAGATTGGGCTGGCAGTCTCCATTCCTGTATGTATTTACGTATGTGCGGAAAATGATTAGACTGGGTCATTTTGAAAATCTGACCACAATGGGAGCTATTGCATGCTGGGCACTTTTGAAAATCTGGACCCATCTGTGGAGGCCGAGCATTTTGAGCTTTTCTGACTATTTGGTCCCACATGCTAAGGAAGCTGAAACTCAAGCGCAAGAGAGATGAATCAGCAGTGAACCCAGAGTTCCAAGTAAATCCCAAAGCCTGTGAACCGAGGCAAATCAAACCTGCTGGTTTTGGTTCATTGAAAGCCTCTCATCTGAAACTGACAGCCTGTGCACAGCTCTAATCTCAGTCCTTCCATCTCCTGTTTCTAGGATTCATTTATTACTCACCTTCCAGTATTGTATTCAGAAAGTTTTCAGGTTATTTGAGGGGACTGGAAAAGGCTTATCCTACTGCAAATACTTCATCTGTTCAGGTTTGATTGAGTTTGCATGGGGATGATTGATTATGACACACTAAAATGCTACTGCTGTTTGAAAAGTGTAACTGTTGTGTCCAGTGAAATACAAAGGGCCTGATGCCAACCTCACTTACACTGTAGTGAATTAATAGTCATCAGAATGTAGGAAATGCCAAATTAGATCAGACCAAGGATCCATCTGGTCCTGAGAGTGGCAAGCAGCAGCTGCTTCTGAGGAAGGTGCAAGGAATCCTGCAGGAAGTAGTTACAGGATGGCTTGCCCACAAGGAAAATTCCTTCCTAATCTCCAGTAGTTGGAGACTTGCCTATGCCCTGGAGCTTGTGTGTTTAGATCCCTTTCTAAACTCTTGGATAGTTTTTTTTAACCCTTATCGTTATAACTTGGAGTATTTGTGCTGCCCATATTAATGTTAAACTACATTGAAATCAATGGATTGACCTTGGTGATGATCAGATTCAGGTCCTGTACTTTATCTTGATTCCCATGAGCCTAACTGATACTTTGCGTGAGTTGATGTGTTGGAACCAAATGGAAAAACAAAGAAAAGACTTCCAGGGATGCAGGCACTCTCTCGTTCATGTGCTGGGCTGGGCAAGTTCCATTTTAGATGTGCATAGAGACACATTTGTTGCATACATAGAAAGACTGATCATATAGGGAACATCTGGAATTCATGCAAATTCCTGTCAGATCAATCACTAAAAGCCCTAATTTACAGCATTCCACCAGCTGCAGGAAAAGGCAACTGGACTCATACATGGACTCCAGCTGCCTATGTACCCAAAAGACTCTTCTTCCCCAGACAGAAACATTGCCTTTCTGTCAATCTAGAGGAAGGAAAAGGAAGTGAGGAACCTCTCACATAACATAGGAAAATCATGTCCAAAAATGGATTTGCTTGAAGCAAAGGGAAAAAATAGATTACCTGAAAGTCATGTGATTTTGCTTTAGCAGAGCTTTGCTTTGGATTCAGTCCACATAGATTCAGACTCCTCTTGGATCCATATAAAGTTACAGATGATTGCAGAACTGAGTGTGAATTTCACCTGTAACCATTCAGTTTCACATGGCATTGTATTAAAACTATGCAAAATAAGATGTAACCCTGTCTGAGTGCATTTGGAGCCCGATCCTGCCTCCACTGACGTCAATAGCAAAATGCCCATCAGTGTCAGTGGTCCTCCAAACTGGATGCTGGTTTACTCACATAGTTCAGGAATATATGGGAACCTATTAATAAACTTTGCCTTGTTCACAGTTTTAGTTTTTCAAAGAAACCCCAAGCTGAGTCAGTTTCAAGTGGTTTCAAGATTTCATTGTGAATGTATTACACAGTTCTATTCGATACTTAATTGCTATAAAAGCGGCAAAGAGTCCTGTGGCACCTTATAAACTAACAGATGTATTGGAGCATAAGCTTCCATGGGTGAATACCTACTTTGTCAGATGCATCTGATGAAGTGGGTATTCACCCATGAAAGCTTATGCTCCAATATGCCTGATAGTCTATAAGGTGACACAGGACTCTTTGCCACTTTTACAGATCCAGATTAACACAGCTACCCCTCTGATACTTAATTGTTATAGAGGCTCTAATGATAACACATACACTTATATAAAAGCTCTTAAAACATTTTGTAGTATTTTTAATTGAACCGTGCATTTTCATCCATTTAAGTGAGAATGTCATCATTGATGGATGGTGCAACCTTATTTCAGTAGAATTCCTTTAGTTGGTACCTTTAGATTGGAACTGGTGCAGGGATTGTGTTTTCCTGCGGGTCTGTACTCATAGCATAATGAGGTCCTGATCCTGCTTGTGGTTGTTGGATGCTGCTGCACTTCAAATATTAAATAAGGCTGATTTCTTACATTGCATTCACCTGCATATCAACCCTTTATACTTAGCTGGACAACACTGCTGAAATTCCATGGAATTACTATGCAATTTCTTACTACTAGAACACAATATTACAGGTGTGATCAGAAGCCCATTAGAGTCAATTAAGTCTGTCCTCTGACTTAAGTGGACTATGGATCAGGCTTTAAACAGGGACCATTGGGCAATGCATTTACTAAGTAAAGCATCCATGTACTGATGTGAAGGAACCATCTAAGGTTGCCTGATGATAGTAGGATGCTACCAGTGCTTTTCTAGTTTGTAATGTGAACAAAACCCCTCAACTGAATTACGAGCCAGGACTCAGTTCAGTATTTCTGTGATCCTATGTTTAGACATTGTACCATTTATTTACACCACTGGAGTGTAAATTTCATGAATAAATTCTATTATCTAGCTTTGGAACTTCAGGTATTAAAAAAATAGAATGTATGCAATTCAAAATAGTTACATCCATTCTCCTTACTAGAAGAGTTGTGTAGACAATCAATATTCAATAATTTATCTGACAAATTTAGCTCCTTTTTCTGCACACAAACAGTGATTTTCACAAATATGTTCACTATTCAGTATTGCTAGAGGAATGTTTTGTATATACAAATTTGTGTCTCTGGAATGCCTGTCGACTGTTTTCTGCGAGCGTCCATGCAAGCATTTGATATTTCCACTGTTTAGCTGGTCACCTAAATTACATGATATTGTGGCTTTCCCCTCGTTGAATTACATTCCTACCCACAAAGAAATTTCAAGATAGACGTGTGAGCACTTTTCAGGTGGAATATTGAATATTCCTGACACTTTCACTTCCTACTGAAAATTGCTGGTACAAATATTCCTAGAAAGTGAATAAAAGGAATTACAAATACTAGTGAAGCTAATTTAAGAGGAGCAATATTGGTCCTATTGTTAGCAGGTGTTCCCAACTGTGATAGATGTACCACTGGTGATATGTGAGCTTCATGTTCCATCCATTCACCTCACAACAATTTGTTAAGAAAGTAGTATATGACCTTAAAAATAAGGAGCTGCTTGCTGGAGGCTTGGTTAAGCACCTGAAAGCTTGGATGCTTATCCAAAACATATTCAAACCTTTTGATGCTTCTTATTTGGCAAGACTGGGCTGGAATTAGTACTTTTCACAATTTTCTGTTTTCAGGGGTTTCTTTATATATTTGAACTACATTGTAATCCTGGGGTTAGATCAGATCCACTCTCTTTACAGCTGATATCCTTCTAAGTTTATAAAGATATCTTATGAGCTGAATATCAAGTGCAGTGAAAATGAGCAGCTTGTACTACCATCAAATTGCTAAATTATACTCATGAATTTTGGGAAAGATGATAATCTTCCTGTTATTGTTTTAGGTGAGAGCAGCAATGACCTTTCCCCCAGGATATGAACCCACTCCTACGCTTGCTTGGACTGCCTTCATTTTCCTTTAGGCATATACTTAACTATGGGGCCGGGAGTTACCTAACATGCACTTGAATTTACTGTAAGAGGTTCACAACTACTCATTAACCTATGGCTTAAACCTTCCATCTCTAATGTATTTTGCAGATGATAGAATAATGCATCTGTACCACAGTGCATCCCACTTAATAAACATTCCTAGAGACAGAGTGAGCATAAAGATATTCAGAAAATGACTGAGATGTGGACAACTGGATAAACATTTGACTACATGACTGTTAAAACTCATTGGGTGTCATACCTAAAAGGCATCTGTCTCAACAACTGACAGCGACATTCAGAAACAAGCTGTACTTTGCATATTGGAGTTTAATAATGATCACACAACAGCCAACAATTATCAAAGCTCAGACCATATGAACATGCAGCTTATGATGGAAACAATGCAATAAAGCTAGTGCCCATGAGACTGCAAGTTAACACATCTGCCATGTTTTTGAATACAATTGTTCGATGTGATTTTATGCAAACATGGAGAGTCTCCCTCCCCCATTTCCATTACTTAGTAAAGGCCTATAACATTTCAAGAAAAGAGTGAGAAGAAAAAATTAATTAGCACTAATTAGCAGCAGAGGATGTGGGACTCTATGGGCTAACTCCTCAGCTGATATAAATCAGCATAGCTCTATTCATTTCAGAGGGGTTATGAGAATTTATATCTGTTGACTATCTGGCACTGTCATAGGGTTCTCTACTCCCTGCTGTGGTGCCTCCTTGTGCCTGCACCTGAGAGGAATAGTGCAACCTGGCCCGACGCTCCCTTCTGTCTGTCATTTATGCCGTGGCCCCTTCTCACGCTCCAGGAGTTGCTGTGTTTCCTCTTTGTGAATCAGGATGCTTCCTCTTTGTGGCTTGGCCAGGTCACTTTAGTTCTCCCCTCCCAGACTATCAAAGTCTCACTGGTCTGGTTGACTGGATAACGTTCCCAGCAGTTTTCCAATTCAAGACTATATAGGGTGACCAGATGTCCCAATTTTATGGGGACAGTCCCAATATTTTGGGCCTTTTTTATATGGGCTCCTATTACCCCCCACCCCGTCCCAATTTTTCACACTTGCTGGTCACTGTCAGGGTTCCTTCCCCACTCTGAACTCTAGGGTACAGATGTGGGGACCCACATGAAAGATCCCATAAGCTTATTCTTACCAGCTTAGGTTAAAAACTTCCCCAAGGTATGAACTTTTCCTTGTCCTTGAACCATATGCTGCCACCACCAAGCATTTTAAACAAAGAACAGGGAAAGAGCACACTTGGAGATGTCTTCCCCCCAAAATATCTCTCCAAGCCCTACACACCCCCTTTCCTGGGGAGGCTTGAGAATAATATCCTAACCAATTTGTTACAAAATCATCAAAGACCTAAACCCCTGGATCTTGGAACAATGGAAAAATCAGTCAGGTTCTTAAAAGGAGGATTTTATTTAAAAAAAAGAAAGGTAAAAATCATCTCTGTAAAATCAGGATGGAAAATACTTTACAGGGTATTCAGATTCAAAACACAGAGAATCCCCCTCTGGGCAAAACCTTAAAGTTACAGAAAACAGGAATAAACCTCCCTCTTAACACAGGGAAAATTCACATAAAACAAAAGATAAACTAATCCGCCTTGTCTGGCTTACTTATACTGGTTGCAATATTGGAGACTTGGATTAGGATGGTTTGGAGAAGATGGATTGCTGTCTGGCCTCTCTCAGTCCCAAGAGAGAACAATCACATAAACAAAGAGCACAAAACAAAAGCCTTCCCACTCCCTCCCCCCCCGCAAGATTTGAAAGTATCTTGTCCCCTTATTGGTCTTTGGGTCAGGTGCTAGCCAGGTTAGCTGAGCTTCTTAACCCTTTACAGGTAACAGGACGTTGCCTCTGGCCAGGAGGGATTTTATAGCACTGTATACAGAAAGGTGGTTACCCTTCCCTTTATATTTATGACAGTCACCCTAAGCTTATACCACTTCCCCAGTGGCAGGTATGGGAACCCAAGCCCGCCACTACTCTGGGTTCCAGCCCAGGGACCCTCAAATCGGCTGCCAAGTTTTGCACTGCCCCACACTTTTTGCTGTTTCCCTAGGCTTTTTTCTGTTTCACCTCTTTCAGGCTTCTTCCCTTCTCCCCCATGGGTAAATCCTTCCTTCAGGGCCAGGATCCCATGGCTACTACTCTTTCCCTGGGTTTCCTCCTTTCCTTCTCTAGGCCTAGAGTGTGACTGCTTCCACACTGCACTCACCTTTTTTTCCTTTTCCTGTTGTTTTATGGCACAGAAGCCTCAGCACATCAGGCTATGACTGCCACCTACCTCAGTTTTTGCATAAGCAAAATCTATATCCTCTCACATAGTCCTGTATCCTTAAAAATAGTGACGTATTCAAGGTGTGGGAGTACCCGTGGTTTTATAGAGTAGCTTTATGATATTTTCTGTGTTATTACCTATCCCTGTCCTAATGGTTCCTAACATTCTGTTAGCTTTTTTGACTGACATTGCACATTGAACAAATGTTTTCAGAGAACTATCCACAATGACTCTAAGATCTCATTCTTGAATGGTAACAGCTAATTTCAACCCCATCATTTTGTACGTATAGTTGGGATTATGTTTTCCAGTGTGCTATAACCCCTGCTTGCTTCTATTCTGCCAGTAGTATTCCTTTTCTCCACATATTATGTAATTCAATAAAACTCTGAAACTCCCTTCCAGTAGATACTTAAGCATGACATTAGACATGCAATCTTTACTAGGGGCTGTATTTTTACTTTTGTCTATAGCTATTTTTCGTTCCTGTATGCTGAAATTTTCATTCAGTACTTCATCTTTATATATTACTCAGCCATGGAAGAGCTCACAATTTTCTTCAGCAAACATTCGTGTTCACAAAACTCGCTACTTTGATTTGTATCACTGCTATAATTTTGGAACTCTTTTGGTAAAATGTCCAGTTTTCCTAAATTAGAACTTTCAACTTTATTATTTACCACAAGACCATGTATAAAACTATTTTTACTCTGGATCCCATTCATTCTTTTAACTTGTTCATATTCCTCTAAAACCTTGGAAACTTTCTTCATTTTCCTACAATACTTTCTTCAACTCTTTCTTTGCCTTTTTAGTTATTTGTTGTGCCACTGTTTGACATCTTTCATAGTTCATTAAGTCCTTGCTATTCATTGTACTTTTTGCTTGTTTGTGTGCCTTCTTTCTTTCTTTCTTTAATTGCTGCTTTACAATCTTCATTCCACCAGGTAACTGGATTAAAGTCTTTGGCAATTCGATGCCTTACACTTCTTTTATTATATTATCATGAAATTCCTCTAGAGTATCACTTATACAACTAGTACTTAGATATTCAGTCGACTTACTCTTCAAGAGTCCCCAGTGTGCTCCAAGTAGGAAAGCCTTCTTCTGCCTTAACTTTCTGACCTTATACCGGCTCCGCCTGCTCCTGCCCAGCGTGGCTACATCCTCAGTTAGTGCTTGCCTTTAAAGCCTATCAGGCTACTTCACCCTACTTAAGCCACATTAACCCTTTCATTAACCCAGCACAGGCCCCTTGTGTGAAATCAGAACATCAGGTTGCAATGGGGATACCGAACCGAAATGCAACATGACAATGTTTATGTCATGATCTGATGGTGTTTGTATTGAGAAAGAACCTATGTTCATGACAAAGCAATTTGTTGCAATGAATGTATGATGTTACCAATTGAACATTAAGATGACTAATGTACAATTAAGGGGGAGGTAGAGAAGGCAGCATGAGGTCACTCTGTCATCTACTAGACTGGTTTAAAATACAATTGGTTCACAGAAGAGATTATTAACTCATGTCCACAACTGCATCAAGGTTTTCCTCAGCTAACCATAGCAGATCCTCACCAGCTGAGGCTAAGTTCAGGTCATCTACTCACACTGGCCCTGTTCCTGGACTATGGCTGAGCATGTTGCACTGCAAGGAGATAAAAGAGGGATAAAGCTGGCTTTTCACCTCCTGGGCTGTGGAAGCATAAACTAGATAGAGGCTGCTCAACACAGTCTGCCGCCTTAGGCAACACATCAATATGCCACCCCCTACACTACTATAATTTGGCCACCCCACATCATGATGGATAGATGGCAGGGCCAAATCTGCTGTTGTAGGCATCTGTCTTGCTTGCAATAGCTAGAGTGGCCTCTGAAGCTAAGGCAGATCCAGGAGTTGTTCTTACTTACACTGTGTACTGCTGTGGTTTACATCTGCCCTGGGCCACACTTTTGCATGTCCCTGTGCTGGTCGCTACTGGTAGTATCGCATAGGTAGGTGGGGAATCCCCATGGCCGTATGACACCGCAGAATCCTCCTTACCTTAGAGGTAGTCTCTAGGGGTAGATTAAGCTAGTTTTGTGGTCCCTGTACGCCTTCAGAGCTGGGGTAGACAGGTTGCAGCTTCTGCAACTAGTGCTGTCCAGCACTCTGAAGTCATTTCCCAAAATAGAGTGCGCCAATATAACACCACTCAGGTTTGTGAAACTCACCACTTTCAGGGCAAAATCAACAGGATGACATTGAATATACCTACCGCTGTTTAATACCCATGTGCTTGAAGGTACATTGCCCACTCTAGATTCACTTCTAATCTTAACCTCCATATTTATACAATTCCTTGCTGGCCTATTTTAAGTTTCCCTTTTACTTTGATTCATGTCTCTCAAGGATTGAGAA